>NC_080796.1:35887215-36199715 GCF_028018385.1 Neofelis nebulosa
GAATGCCATGTAAAAATGAAGGCAGAAATTGGGGTGATGTTTCTAAAAGTCAAGGAATGCCAAAAATTACCAGAAAACTACCAGAATCTCTGTGAGAGGCATAGAGGCCTTCCTCATAGCCCTAGGAAGGAACCAACCCTACTGACACCTTGATTTCAGACTTCTAGCTCCCAGAACTGTGAGGCAACAAATTTCTGTTGTTTAAGCCACCCAGTTGGTGGCACTTTGTTATGGAAGCCCAAACAAACTACTACAATAATATTGGGCTTTCCAATACATGAATATGGTTTATCTTTTCGGTTATTTAGGGATTTAAAAAATTCCCTCAGCACTGCTTTCCAGTTTTTAGTGTACACATCTTGCACACATTTGTTAAATTTATCTCTGAGTGCTTCATGGTTTTGATGTTATTGTATGTAGCATTGATTTTAAATTTCAGGTTCTATTTGTTTGTTTTTAGTATACAGGAATAACTTGATTTTTGTGTATTGACCTTGTATTCTGCAGTCATACCAAACTGATTTATTGTTTTGAGCCCCTTTTTTGTAGATTTCTTAGGATTTTCTACATACACCATTGTGTTGTCTGTGAATGATGAGAGCTTTACTTCACCTTTCTAATTTTTTTTCTTCTTAAGTAGGGCCCATGCCCAGCGTGGAGCTCAACACAGGGCTTGAACTCATGACTCTGAGATCAAGACTTGAGCTGAGATCAAGAGTCAGACTCTTAATTGACTGAGCCACCCAGGCGCCCCCACCCTTTCTAAGTGTTATGTATTAATTCTTGTTTAATTTTTCTGGCTAAAAATTCAGTACAATGTTGAGTATACATGAGAGTGAGCGTCCTTGTCTTGTTTGCAATCTATGCAGAAAGCATTCAGGTTTTCTGAAGACATCCTTTATCAAATTAAGGCAATTCCTTCTATTCCTCATTTCCTGAGATTTATTTTAAATTATGAATGGGTGTTGAATTTTGTCAAATATTTTTATTACATTTCTTGATAAGATTACATACTTTTTTCTTCTTAGTCTGTTGATATGGTGAAGTTCATTGATTGATTTTTGAATCGTATGTCAACCTAGCAACCTTGGCATGAATCCAACTTGGTCACATATGTAATATACTCTATATATTGTTTGATTCCATTTGCTAATATTTTATTAAAGATTTTTGTATTTCTGATGATGAGAGATATTGGTCTATAGACTTGTCTTGTTATGTGTTTGTTGTAAAAGGTTTCACAAAATGAGTTGGAAAATGTTTCTTCCTCCTTCATTTTCCTTAAGCACTTGCATAGAATTTATGTATGTTTCTTAAATGTTTTGTAGAATTCACCAGAAAAATATACTGGGCCTGGAGTTTTCTTTGGATGAAAGTTTTAATTATTAATTGATATAGAGCTATTTAGAATTCTATTTCTTCTAGTGCAAGTTTTGGTAGTTCTTAACTTTCAAGTAGTTTGTGCTTTTCATTTAAGTTGTATAAATTTTGGGCATAGAATTGTTTATAATAATCTCTTATTGTCTATTTAATATCTGTATTACTTGTATCTTTTGTCGGTGAGTCTAGAGTTTTATAAATTATATTGAGTTTATTGATTTCCTCTATTCTTTGCCTGTTTTGTTTTACTGATTTTCACATTTGTTTTTATTATTTCCTCTTTTTACTTATTTTGGGTTTGATTTGTTCTTCTTTTTCTAACTTCCTATAGTGGGTGGTTAGATAATTCATTTCTGACTATTCTTAATTTCCAATATATGCATGTGTCACTGTATATTTCTCTCTATGCATTACTTTAGTCACATCCCACAAATTTGGCTATGTTGTATTATCATTTTAATTTATTTCAAAATATTTTCTAGGTTTCTTTGTGTTGGTTTATTTATTTATTTTTTGATGCATAGGCATTTAGAGGTATGCTATTTAAAAAAAAGAGTTTATTTATTTGTTTTGAGAGACAGAGTGCACAGCAAGGGAGGGTCAGGGAGAGAGGGTGAGAGAGAATCCCAAGCATGCCCTACGCTGTCAGCATGGAGCCTGATACAGGGCTCAATCCCATGAACCATAAGATCACTACCTGAGCCAAAATTGATTCTGGATGCTTGACCTACATTCTCCTACAAATGGACCTTGAGCACTTGTTTGGAAGTTCTAGAGGGAAGCACAGCTACTCGTATACTCTTGAATAAAGAACAGTTCACCTCTGTCAGGGGAGATTGTCCTCTTTGACCAAGCTCGCAGCTTTGGGAAGGGGACACATGAAGTAGTGAGAGAAAAAAGGAACACCCACCCAGCCAGTCAGATCAGCTGAATTAATCCTGCAATCAATAGGGTGTCAGATGTCATAGCCAGATTGCCTTCATATCTGTGATTTTTAAAATTCAGACATACAATTTCTACATTTTATTTGGAATATGTAGATTATTTGCATTTAATGTAATTATTGATATAGTTGTGTTTCAATGTATCATCTTTCCATTTGTTTCTCATTTGTCAATTTAGCTCTATTCTTATATCCTCTTTTCTTGCTTTCTTTTCAAGGAATTGACTATTTTCAAGTAAGTGTTCTATTTTATCTCCATTATTTGCTCATTAGCTACAGCTCTTCATTTTATTTGCTTTTAGTGATTGTTTTAGGCATTGTTCAATATATTTGAACTTGTCATAGTCTACCTTCAAATATCTCCCCAATATCTTCCTACTTCATGCATAATGTAAGAACCTTACAACAATATACTTCCACATCATCCTTTTAAAATTTGTACTACTTTCGACATACATTTTATTTCCACATATGTTATAAATCCTACAATATATTTTTATTTTTGTTATAAGCAGCCAATTGTGGTCTAAAGAAATTAGAATTAAAAAAAAAAATATTTTAGGGGCACCTGGGCAACTCAGTCAGTTAAGCATCCGACTTCAGCTCAGGTCATGATCTCATGATGTGTGGGTTTGAGCCCCGTGTTGGGCTCTGTGCTGACAGCTCAGAGCCTGGAGCCTGCTTCACATTCTGTGTCTCCATCTCTCCCTGCCCCTCCCTTGCTCACTCTCTCTCTCAAAAATAAACATTAAAAAATTTTTTTATGTATTTTATATGTTCCACATACTTATCATTTTCAGTGCTCTTATTCCTCATTCTGAAATACTTCATGTTGAAAGTCTTTATTTCATTTTAATTTCTGATGGTTATTTTCACTGGATATAGAATTCTAGGTTGACAGTTTTTTTTCTTTCTGCACTTTAAGGATGTCATTATATTCTAGCTTTCATTGTTCTTGTTATAAATTATGCAGCCATTTTTGTCTTTGGTCTTTTGTTTATCATGTATCTTCTTGTACTGAAAATTTTTTTACAAAGATTTCTTTTCCACCAGTTTTTAGCTATTTGATTGTATTATGTCTTGATATGATTTTCTTTTTTGTTTATCTTGCTTGAGGTTTGTTGAGATTCTTGGATCATTGAATTTATTGCTTTCATCAAGTCTGAAAATTTCTGGTCATCCTTTCTTCAAATATTTTTCTGCCCTTCCCGGCCACTTCAGTTGCACATATATTACACTGCTTGATATAGTGTCACAATCTCTGAACATCTATCTATTATTATTTTTTTGTCATTCTTTTCCTGTTTCAGTTTTGGATAGTGTATGTTGCTCTGTCCTCAAGTTCAGTGACTTTATGCTTTCTAATTTGAATAGAATGAGTGTGCAAGTTATTAAGGGTTCTCTGGCTGAAGCAAATGAAAGAATTGAGCTTATAGACAAGCACTGAGAGGAAAGATAATAGTGGAAGGGAATGGAAACATACGTAATAGGCAGTTACCAGATTACCCTTCAATACTGTAAATTTAGAGCATCATACCTCAATTAATAGGCAACACATGTATATTAAGGTGACATGTTGACAAAAATAATGTGTGACTATTTAGAACAAAACATATGCATTCTGAGTTGCTTCTTCCCAAAGAGTTTAAGACAATGATGCTTTTTTGATGGTCACTGACAATATGCAAATTGCATTCGGAACCATTCTTTTTATTTCTCTTTAGTTCCTTTCTCTTGTCTGCTTTAGACTGGCTTTTCTAGAATAGTAATAACTGAAAAAAAAATCAAGGTCCCATAGTTAGAAAATTCTGGCAATAGCAAAAATGTCTGTGTTCAAGTTTACTTTTGTTCTATTTGTAAAGGATTTGTTGAGCAGGTAGACGTACCCATTCTTTCAGCTAATTTCAAATGATGTTTATCTATTCATTAAAGGCATTACTTAAATGACTTCTACTTGACAATTTCCTTTACAGAAAACAAGCAAGATATAATTTATTAAAAATATTCTTACATGAAAACTTTTCACTAGTCATACTTGCCTCCCTTCCTTGTTAGACCACATACTGGCGCTTTGCTACGTTTAAGGTCTAGCAGAAGTGATTTGAATCTGAATTATAACATAGTTTGTCTCTGAGTGCTATCACCTCCCTGGCAAAACTCCATTCTTCTGAAGGAGAGAGCTGGATCTTGAAATCTTACCAAGGACTTTCAGAGTTTGGTTTTATTTGCTGTTTCTAGAAATTTCAGACAAGTAGGAGTCTCAGGGTCTCCTATATCAACAGAGGCTATTCTCTGTTCCCCATTTCTCCCCTGCCACAATCGTCTTTCTGAATGTCATGACCATCCAGCAGGACTCACCTGCTGTGTTGCTAATGGGCAAGTTTTTCAGAACTTTGCTGCTGAGAATTTCAAAGAGCTCAGGGAAAGAGAGATTTATCTAACTTTTCAAACTACTTAACAACTAAGATACTAAGTTTGCCAATAGATACCTGAGGTTCCAAGGGCGTTCTAGTTACCAGAAGCATTTGGTCAAGATATCGGAAAAGAAAAAAAGAGCAGAAAGAGAAGTCAATGAAAATATTAGTGCATTGGTCTTTCTTTTAAACTCCTAAGAAATCATTGAGGATCACTCTCTAAATGTAGCTGCTTGTGTTCAAGGTCACATGACTTCAATGTCTGGCAACAGAACCTATGTTTTGAGATCACTTGAATTGTCATTCTGTAAGGACTGTCTCATTGTGCTGAAATTGAATGTAGAGCTCTTTATGGGCTAGTACCATTTCAAACAGAATTGCATGTAGATGGTGAATTATATTACCTGTAAGGAGGGTGACCAGTTATTCCCTGCTACATAACAAACCATTCCAAAAGGTAATGTCTTAAGACATTAAGGCATCTTTTAGGGCCTGGACTTCCTTACAGCATGGCTACTGGCTTATAAGAGAGCAAAAACAGCAGCTGCCTAGCTTAAACTAAGCCTGTCAGTGGCATTACCTCCACTGGATTCCATTGGTTAAAGAAAGCAAGAGGCCAGCCTAGGATCCAAGGGGAGGGGAAATAGATTCACTTCTCAATAGAGGTAGCATATGCATAGACTATGAAGGGGAGACTTGGAGACTATCTAACATACACACATCTCAGGAACCATCCTGGTTTGCTTGGGTTTATGCCCACTGTTCTGAAGTAATTAATAGAATTCCTCTTTTACTCTCAAAATTATCTTGGTTTAGATGATAAATTATATGGTCACACTATCCACAAGATACCTTCAGAACTAAAATGTTATAATACGAATTCCAAGTAGTAAGACTGTCCAACCATGGAGTGAATTGTAAGGGCTAGGTTTCACTTTTGGCTTAATATCTAGCAAAGATTTCCTCAAATAAGGACAGTGATGGTTTAGCAAGTCAGTCGTTGTCTTTCTGGGTCAGCTGCTTATTATATGGCATTTGTGAAGAGCACTTTGAAGTGAGGGCCAGTCAGGGAATATAGTGATCATTGCTTCTCTGTCTGACGTATTTTAGGTTATTTATATTGAAAATCTCCTAGAAGAGAAGGTGGAAACAGCAGACCTTGGATATAATGTACTTTGTGATTGTCTGTGTGTTTTTTTTAAATTCTTTTCTTGTTTATTTTTCACAGAGAGAGAGAGAGAGAGAGAGAGAGGCAGAGAGAGAGGGAGACACAGAGCCTGAAGCAGACTTCAGGCTCTGAGCTGTCAGCACAGAGCCTGACATGGGGATCGAACCCACAAACCATGAGGTCATGATATGAGCCAGAGTCGGACGCTAAACTGACTGAGCCACCCAGGTGCCCCATGTGATTATGTGTGTCTTAGCATTGCCTTGCTCTAATCACCTGCAACATAAATAAAGGATAAAGCCTTGTAGGACATTCCCTGGGCAAGGCACATGCAAAACTATGAGGTAGATCAAGCATGTTTTAACATCCTAGGCTCTCCATATCCGCTTTTGGTGCCTTCTGGGCCCTTTGGCTGTTCTCATGTTCACAGTGCTCTCGGGTCGGCCTGCACCCATCATGGCCTTCAGAACAGAGAACACCCAGCCAGGGCCCTCTTCCCAGGCTTTTGATCTTGTTTTATCTTCTCCCAATAAATGGTAACATTTGCTCATCAAGTCTATCACCCCAATTTCAGAATTGATGAACAACTCAGTACTCAAGAAGGATATGACTAGCAATATATTCGATCTCCTGGAAACATTATTGACATGTGGACAATAGGCTTCTGCTGATGAGGCCTAATATTCTTCATTATTCTTTAACTCAATGCAAAATTTCTCAGTGTTTAGCAACACCTTCTTTTTTTTTTTTTAATGTTTACTTATTTTTGAGAGAGAGCGAGAGAGAGGGAGAGAGCACAGCAGGGAGGGACAGAGAGAGAGGGAGACACAGAATCTGAAGTGGGCTCTAGGCTCTGAGATGTCAGCACAGAGCCCGAAGCAGGGCTTGAACCCATGAACCGTGAGATCATGACCTGAGCTGAAGTCCAAGCTTAACCGACTGAGCCCCCCAGGCGCCCCCACCAACACCTTCTTAAAACTCTCTCCTCTAGAATTCTGTAGGCGCTCAGGTCCTCCTCTTATCTGTGAGTGTCCTATGTTTCTCTCTGGCATACCCACACACTCATTGTATGTCTGTTTGCCTCTCCTTCACTGTAGGCACCCCTATACTTTCCAGTCCTGCCTGAAAACCTTTAGTGGGATGTTGTATCCTACCTGTTGGAAGGGTCTATAATTAGCCTTTTTTGTGCTATTCCAGATAGCTGCTGTTAAGCCTATATATATATATATATATATATATATATATATATTTAATGTTTCTTTAATTTTGAGAGAGAGAGAGGGAGAGAGCATGAGTTGGGAAGGGGCAGAGAGAAAGGGAGACACAGAATCCAGAACAAGCTCCAGGCTCTGAGCTGTCAGCACAGAGCCTGATGCGGGGCTCGAACCCACAAACCATGAGATCATGACCTGAGCTGGAGTCGGATGCTTAAATGATGGAGCCGCCCAGATGTCCTGCCATATATTTAACATCCCCTCAGGTTTATGTCATAAAGAAGTGCCGTCTATAGAGAAGTACCGGGAAGCAGGATGTTAGTAGCTGGTGCGTGAAGAGAGGTATAGAAACTGAGAAGAAGTATGCCTGTGACTGGCACTTCCTCAGGCTCTGGAGTTTTCTGCTGGCACAGGCAGGCTTTCTGCCGCTAGCACTAAGAAACTTAATGCCAGCTATGATAGGTACATAAAAATCAATGAAACAAATGATCACTATCTGGAATGAAGAATTCAAAATGAGATTGTTAATTTAATGGGTGTGATAAACATATGATTTGTCCCTAATTATTTGGAGTATCTTATAGGCAGGACCTGTTCTCTATACTACTGACTCTCAGTTTAGCCAAGTGACTCTGGCCTGCCGATATGATCTACAGTAGGTCGAGCTAAAGCTTTAAAGTGTGCTTATATGGTTTGGTTCTGTTTGATCTGCCTTTTGCCGTGAGGGAAACTTGCTCTAGACTCATCCCAGGTCCCAGAGAGAGAAGACTTTTAGAACAAGTCAGATCCCAGTGGAGCCCAGCAGAACTCAGCAGAATTCTGTCTAACTCACAGCCCTCAAGCAACATGAGCGAGACATTAATGTGTGTTGTCACAAGCAACTTGTGTTCTTGTTGCAGCAACGAAAGCTGATCAGTACAGGAACTGGTACCAAGAGTGGGATTCTGCCTTAACAAAACCTTAAAATCTATGGTATTGCTTCGGGAATTAAGGAAGATATAATACGAAGATGGAAAAATGGTAACCCATGCTATACGTGGGTGAAACATTTGGTGGAACTGCCATAGGTAGAAAATGTACCTGCTGAATTTGTGTGAAGGGCGTTGAGACAGAATGTTGGCAGCGTGGGTTGGTTGTTACTCGTTGCAGTTGGTAGGAGACTACAAGAAAGAGACGAGCTAAGAAAAAAAATTGGCCTGCTTGCAATAAGAAATGAAAGGCGAAAAATGAGGATTCATGAATTCTGTGGTGTGCTAATTTGATAGAGGCTACTGTTTTTCATTTCCTTCCAATAAGAAGTTTTCATTTTAACCCATAATCTGAGGACAAGGGCTAAATGAGGAGGGTTACCATTAAGACACAGCCTGGGAACAAGACCAAATTCAGAACGCGGCTCATACACCTCTTGTTCAGGTATCTGTTGGATGAATAATGTATCGTCCAGTAGATTATTTTGGTTGGACAAAATAGCTGAGAGGAAAAAGAAGGACGTGGTTGCACTGAAGCCTGGTACACCGTAGGTACTTGTAATTAGGACAGAAAGATAGGTAGAGAGAGATAACTGAGTTGAAAACAATTGTGGCTGTGGTTATTATTAGCATATGAAGTTGACTGGAATCAAACAGATGAAAAGCACACAAACAAAACCTCTCAATATTTAAAATAACCCTGTTACCAAGAGTGCTTTAATATGGGTTAATGAAGACTGTGACTGAGACTAAAAATAACCTAAGTTTATAGGGATAAGAAGGAGGTTTAGGAAACTGCTTGACCACTGGGAGAGCATATTTTCTGATGTCCTATCCAAATATGGTCAAAGTTGATGATGGAAGAGGGCAGAACTCCTAGAAAGTTGAGGCAAGAGATGCAAAGAATAGTAAACCAGCAAAGTGGAAGTGGGGCATAATCAAAGAATAATTCCTACTACCTTAGATTGGGGAACCCACGATATTTGCCCAGTGGGATTTCAGAATGGTGTGGATTGGTGCCTCCCATTCCTTCCCTTTCTAAACAGAAATATTCATTGTGACTATCCTATTCCTGTTCAACCATAGTATGTTGAATGTGGTGAGGGAGACAATATATATTTTTTTTAATATTTATTTATTTATTTTTAATTTTTTTTTTTAACGTTTATTTATTTTTGAGACAGGGAGAGACAGAGCATGAACGGGGGAGGGTCAGAGAGAGAGGGAGACACAGAATCTGAAACAGGCTCTAGGCTCTGAGCTGTCAGCACAGAGCCCGACGCGGGGCTCGAACTCATGGACTGCGAGATCATGACCTGAGCCGAAGTCGGACGCTTAACCGACTGAGCCACCCAGGTGCCCCAATGTTTATATTTTTTTGAGAGAGAGAGACAGAGACAGAGACAGAGCATGAGTGGGGGAGGGGCAAAGAGAGAGGGAGACACAGAATCTGAAACAGGCTCCAGGCTCTGAGCTGTCAGCACAGAGCCTGGTGAGGGGGACTATAGACATATATATATATATACGTATATATATATATATATATGTGTGTATATATATATATATGTATATATATATATATTTTTTTTTTTTTAAATGTTTATTTTTGAGAGAGAGACAGAGACAGAGCATGAGCGGGGAGGGGCAGAGAGAGAGGGAGACACAGAATCTGAAACAGGCTCCAAGCTCTGAGCCATCAGCACAGAGCCTGGCGCGGGGCTCAAACCCACGAACCGTGAGATCATGATTTGAGCTGAAGTCAGTTGCTCAACTGACTGAACCACCCAGGCACCCCAGGACAATATGTTTTTTTAAGTTCATATGTCTCTGGATCAACAAGAACTGTGACTGGACTTAACAGAAATGATGAGATCCTAGTCTTTAAACCTGAAGACTTCATTGAATGATACTTTGGGTCTCAGGAAGAAAGCAGATATTTGTGATTAAGAGTTGGTCTTTGTAGATGGTACTGTTTATATACTATTAGTCTTTCTGTCCCTGCCCTTGCCATGCTGTCCTCTGGTTGGAATGTATGCTTCCACTCTATTGACTTCCGGCTTGGCATGTGATTTGCCTTGGCAGGAGAATGGGAATAATATATGCATGTGACATACGCCACATCTGAGCGAAAGCTTTAAATGTGCTTGCGTGGATTGCCTCTGTCTCTACCAACCTTTGACGTTCTACTCTCCCCTATGAATACCTCATGTGCTGTATATTGGATGTTCCTCCTCCAGGTACTGGAATGGAAAGACATATGGAGCCAACTGAGCCCAGAGGAAGCCAGAACACCTTAGGGATGCCTCGCAAGTTCGCATCCCTACCTCAGACCTCTGTGAGCAAAATGTAAGTGTTTATTCTTGGACAGCACTGAGATTTCGGGGTTGTTTGTTGCCGCAGCAAAGGCTGACCAGTACAAAGAATTATAAAATGAGAGAAGAAATCATACATGAAACAGAAAAAGAAAATATTGTTCAAGAAACCAAACTCTTGTTGACATCTAACATTTATTACATGCAATTGGTGAACTACCAAAGGAAGAAAACAAGGAAAGCAAAATAAATGAGAATTTCAGTGATTTTATATCTGAAATGCAGATTTAATCGAAGGACTGGAGAAAACATCTTGCAACATCAGGCACTGATTTAAAAGATTGTCAAGGGTAAGCCTGTTATAATGGAAGTAACATGGTTGGTTGGAAAAAAGCATACAAGCCAGAGTTTCTGAAAATCCAGACCTATTCTTTTTGTGTTATGTTGCATGCATACTTTGAATTTGTTACTAGGAGACATGACATCAACTGGTAATGATGACATTCTTCAAGATACTTCAAAGAGTATGTATTATATTTTCTAGATCTGTCTGAAGATGAACCATCCTGATAGAAAAAAATATAATTTGACCTTAGATCTACTCTCAGACTCACAAAAGGAATGCTAACTAAATGCTGTTAAAGTAATTAGATTTAATTTAGACAAGATATGAGATTCACTAGAAGAGTTAAGCAAAACAATAGACAGTCTTCGAATAAAAAACATATTGTAGACTTTGGTGGAAAATGAAATTAATTTTGGATTTGTACCGGGCATGGTTATTTGGTATAAATTATAAATTGCCTTCAATGTCAGAAAAGATTACAAAACGTGCGTCTTGATCTAAGTTTGGCTATCTCATTTTTCAAATGGCTAAACATATTTTTTTTAATTATAGAGGAAATATCTTTTTCTTATTGAAAGAAGCTACCTGTGATAAATGCAACAAAAGTGACATTCTCATAAAACAAGAAGAAAATTGAAACAAGGGAAGGAAAAACTTGCACGGCTATGGAAAAGAAGAAAAATAAAGAAATGTAGTTGCAATTGAAAAAGATTTGAATAGAGTGAGCAACATTTTGCAATATTTTTTTTTCTTTCAATATCCAAACATTGAAAAATTTGGAAGAACTTAAGAAATTCTTGAACACTCTAGATACCACTGTAAGAAATGATGGACGGCAGTGTGTGTGGTAACAATTAATACGATGAATTTAAAACATTTCATAACATTTTCTGCAATAGAGATAGTTTTCATATATGAAACCATCATAATGTTTATACGTGATTTGTAAAATTCACGGTCCAATCTAAGTATTATTTTAAGCATTTTTTCTTAATTTATAAATTTAAAAAAAAAAATATTTATTTTGGGGAGAGTGCAAGCAGGGGAGAGGCAGAGAGAGGGGGACAGAGGGCTGAAGTGGGCTCTCCACCGCTGGGCTGATAGCGGCGAGCCCAGTGTGGAGCTCAAACCAACAAACTGCGAGATCATGACCTGAACCGAAGTTGGACACTCAACTGACTGAGCCCCCCAGCTGCCTGCCCTTTTACACAATTAATTTTTACTGGCAAGTCTATTTACTACCACAAAGCTTTTACATATTGAAATTAATTTTAAAAAAATATTTAAGAATGATGATGGTTCGGGGCGCCTGGGTGGCTCAGTCAGTTGAGCATCCGACTTTGGCTCAGGTCATGATCTCGCGGTTTGTGGGCTCGAGCCCCGCATTGGGCTCTGTGCTGACAGCTCGGCGCCTGGAACCTACTTGGGATTCTGTGTCTCCCTCTCTCTCTGCCCCTCCCCCACTCATGCTCTGTCTCTCTCTGTCTCAAAAATAAACATTAAAAAATAAACATTAAAACAGAATGATGATGGCTCGTGATAGGTTGTCTAGTTTGGTATTATTAAAAATAGAACATAGATTATATGACAATCTTTATTACAATCACATAATTAGTGATTTTGCTGAAATGAAGGTAAGAAAAATAAATTTTGTGGATGCATGTAAGTAATATGTGACATGTGTGTATCTTTATTACTAACCCAACTATTTCTGGCCCATTTGTTATCTGATATCTAACTTAGTTGTGTGTGTATATAAATGTAAGTTTTACACGTATTTTTCCATTTTGTCATTGCAAAAAAATGTTTGTAAAGAGAGGAGGCTGGAACACATTACATTTAAAAGTTTGTTGGCTTGGGGGCACCTGGGTGGCTCAGTCGGTTAAGCATCCGACTTCAGCTCAGGTCATGATCTTGCAGTCCGTGAGTTCGACCCCAGGTCCGGCTCTGTGCTGACAGCTCAGAGCCTGGATCCTGTTTCAGATTCTGTGTCTCCCTCTCTCTCTGATCCTCCCCTGTTCATGCTCTGTCTCTCTCTGTCTCAAAAATAAATAAACGTTAAAAAAATTTTTTTTAAAGCTTGTTGGCTTGATTTACAACTTTAATATATGTAACTTAAAGTATGTGTGCCTTCCCTTGTGCTCTTGTCCCAGACTCTACAGATGATAGAGGTGCCCTTGGTCTGAGGACCCTTTTAGAGACATTACTTTGCCTCTTACTAGCTGTGTCACCATGAGATCACTAAATTCCCTGAAGTTCATTTCTGTCGTACGTAGGTTTATAATAGTATCTTACTGGGTCAGCTAGAGTTCTTTGAAAATCAGCTTAGACGATGAAGGTGATGGTGATGGTGATGATGACGACGACAATGACAGCAGCAGCAACAGTAAATAACTAGCACCTACTACATGCTATTTATTAGCTCACTAATCATTGCAGCAACCCTATGAGGTAATATGATTATTGTCCCCATTTAATAGACGAGGGAACTGAGGCACAGAAAAGTTAAGGAACTTGCCCAAGGCCTCTGAGCTAGTAAATGGTAGAGATGTGATTTGAAGCCAGGCAGTGTGACTCATATTTTGTAAACCATAAGGTACATATAAGGTATTATCATTATCGCCTTGAGTCTGCGAATGTATTAACTTGGATAGTTGTAAGAGTTTACACAGCATCTGCATTATTGGCTTCATGGTAGAATTCATGCCTTTCAATTCCTTATGTAAGAGTTAAAGGTTTGGAAATTTATAGTGCCCGAACTTTCTGGCTGGACTTTCATGGGGTAAATACAAAATTGATCTTGAAAACTTTTGTTATTACCACTTTATAAAAACTGTTAAAAAGTTTGACTGGAGACTACTGTGTGTTGAAACAAATATCAGGGGTCATGTAGTTCAGGGAAGAAACCCCTTTTAACATGTTCCTGGTACTTCGAGTTATCTTAAGGTCTGCTAATTCGCTTTGGTTTGTAGAAGAAATAGAAAAATGATAGGAGATGAACCAATGAAAAATCAGATAAGTATCAATTACAGATCAGATAGAGCTAGGACATTGTGAAGGATGGGGATCTGTAGTCCTTTTAAGAAGCCCAAATTCACAGGGGCACCTGGGTGGCTCAGTTGGTTACGTGTCCAACTTTAGCTCAGGTCATGATCTCACAGTTTGTGAATTCGAGCCCCGTGTCGGGCTCTGTGCTGACAGCTCGGAGCCTGGAGCCTGCTTCGGATTCTGTGTCTCCTTCTGTCTCTGCCCCTCACCTGCTTGCTCGCTCACTCTTTCTCTCTCTCAAAAATAAATAAAACATTAAAAAAAAACTTTTTAAAAAGCCCAAATTGACAAAATGTAGCATATAGTTTTTAAATGATATGCAATAATGGATAACTGAAACTCATCCCCTCAATGATTTTAGAAATAGGTAAGTAATTTATTTGAAAAGTCTGTGCTGGCAACTCTATATCACATTATGCTGTTACAGTAGTAAGGCTAAATATAAATTCATCTTAATCTGAAAAGTTCTATAACTTCCATAGAATACTTGTCTATAGAACTTTGGATGCCGATGGTCATTTGGGCTCACTCCCTAGATAGGAAATACACTACCCAGTTATTAGTGGATTTTGGCAGATTGGAAGAAATAATACATGGCAAGGACCTTTGGGGTCCCTTATGAATAAATGAATTTGCTAATATTAAAGTCGGGAAAGTTGGGGCCCTCTGTAACCATAACTACATATCAGCCATTGGATATGTAAGTAAAAAGATTGGAAGATTGGTATAGGCTTTAAGGTAAATTAACTTGAATTTAGGCATTCAAATAAATCCACCGCCCCCGCCTCCCCCCCCCCCCCCCCCGCCAACGAGTAATTGTCTTAGGATACCATACCTTAATTCCTATCTTAACTTTGTTTAGATGATGTTTCCTTGGTGAAAATTATTCTGGGGTTCATCTGGTATTTGAAACCAGGGTTTTTGTTTGTTTTTTGCTTTGTTTCATTTTTGTCTTGTTTTGCCGGTGTTTGAGGAGCTCAATTGGTTACTATTTCAGCCACATTCGTCCTTTGATCTCAATTGTTTTGAACAATGTCACTGTCATCACACTAAATGTCTAGCATCCCAACATGTCTACGGGAGCCATTGGACCATGTCAATGCTGGTGTACTCAAGGTAAATCAAGAACATTCCTTCACAGCAGGGCCCACAGACTGGGCTCTGATGAGAGGCTAATGGGTGTGACATATAGAAAGGGTTTATATCCAAACAAATTTGGAAAATTCTTCTTAAGACAACAACATGTGTGTATTTTTCTGCGCCTGAGGACTTCTCAGAGCATTTACTATGTTAATGTGCACCGTGATCTTTGCAGAGGATTATTCAGTGTCTAGCTGATGAATGTCCTGTGGAACGCACTTTGAAGAATGATGGTTTGTAGTAACACTTCATGCTTCCTGGTTTATACCTCTCCAACAAATCTGGTTGTTTGCAAAAACATGGTGTGTAACTATTAAGGTGGCAGCTGAATGACAAAGAGGAGGAGTAAAAATCACTGAGCCCTGCTCTCTGGCCATCCTTTCTGAAATGCTGGGGGCATGAATGGCCCCCCTGCCCTCACTGCTTTCTATTTTCCTCCAAGAACAGGAAGCAGGGCACTTGGAACAAACAGAACTGCTTGTGTGGTGAATCAGGCACACTGGTTCCGGGTTGTCCTAAGGCTCCTGTCTGAATTCAAGGTGAGGCTACATATGAGGAAATAAAACGGTCTGCCTCAGAGATCGAACGCAGCGTGTGTATGGAACGTTGTTCAAGATGGATACAAATGCATCAATTCTTCAGAATTAGAGGTGAATCAAAGGGAAATTACATCCAAGGAGATACAGCAGCAGCTCGCAGTTGAACCACGAGTATAGTGCAGGGATGCAGCTTTGAAGCTTCTGGGCCAGCACGCCAAAGAGCCAGATGTGACAGGTGGGATTACGGCAGCTTCAGCTCAGCATCTGGAGCGTATAAATCTGTCCCACGGAAAATTAAGAGATGCACAAGAAGGTGGTGAGAATGACCAGCTGAAAATGCCGTTTTGGAAGGAAAATCACTTTGAAGGGCATAGAACATTAAAAAAAAATAAGAATGATATCTAGGCTCAAATGGCTCTATTTCGCGGTGGTGGTGTGAAAGGATCGTATATGAGGATTCTTTGAGCTCCAAAATAGCAAAACCCTTATGAGATCTCTCTCTTGTCTGGCAGACAGAGAAAGAGAGGGAGAGGGAGAGAGGGAGAGAGGGAGACAGAGAGAACAAGGTAAGACTGTGTCATTGCGTGGATATGAAGGAAAGATGATGCCCTGAGACGGAGCCAGTTATTTGCAATTAGGACCCTGACGCGGTAACTCTACGGGGGTGGAAACGTGGACACATTCCCCCAGGCTTCCTTCTACAGACCAGGGAACTGTGATTATTTGTAGTATCAAAAAGATATGAAATCTATAAAACAGGTGTCACAGATAAGAACCATTTCGTAAAGACGGTAGGCAGCATTGTGCTTACTGCGTCACTAACAAGCATTTATGTGGATCACAGAATCCTCTGACTTGAAGGGAACTCGGAGATTACCCAGTCAACCTGCTCACATAGAAGCTGCAACTGAGGAAAAGCAGAGAAAGTGATTCGTGTGAGGAAGGCTCGGTTGGTGATAGAGGCTGGGGGTGCATTGGTGTCCGGGGGCCCCGAGTCCCAGTTCCGTGTTCTCTTGTCTTCGTCGTGCTTTTGGTCTTGCACGATGGTCTCAGATGCTTTCCTAGTAAGTTCCTCTTCAACTATATCACACGATGGGAAGTGATGTGCATATGGGCCTTGGCATCTTCACCTCCAGGAAGTGTTCCTTTACAGGGGGTGGTGACTGTCTATGCCTTCCCTTTTGCCAAGGGCGGGGGTGGGGGAAGATAGGACCTCTAGTTTGTGAATGATCATCTCAGCCTACAGAATCTCATCTGATTCAGTTCTGCCATCAGAACCCACTGCTGATACCCTTCAAGTTTTCCTTCGGCCCTGATCTTTTGATCCTCAGCCCTGACTGGTGAGGTCAGACAAGTGTTACCACGCCCATCTGCAGACACAGAAGTGGAGATTCGAAGCAGTTAAATGCCTTGCCCAGAGGTGGCAGGCAAACCCAGGGCATCTGCCTCCCAGATGTGTGTGTTCCCTGTCCTGCAAGCTGCTCCTGGGGCCACTGTGTGATGAAGGGTGTCTGTGGAGCCGTAGGGTGGTGACGTCCCCCCAGGGGAACCCACTGTGAACAGGAGTGGCTTTGGAACCCGTGCCCTGCTTCCGGAGACACGTCTCAGGTTAGCGAGATGATAGAAGAGGTGGGCGGCGACCGGGTGGCAGACGGGTGGAGGCTCTTGAAGACAGCCAAGATGGAGATGGGGTGTGACAGGTGATCGCGACTGCTAGAGGGGTCTTGACAGTGTGATGGACGCAGTGGCACTCGAGGAAGATGATTCCCTCAGATAACAGCACTAACAGCATCCGCAATAGCATCGACATCCTTCCCGCGCCTCATCTCTGGGGTTTCCAAATGCTGCCTGTCACCGTGAGAAAGATAAAAAGCCTTCTCAGTTGGAATCTGGCCAGCTAATCTCAGAGCTCCAGTTCAAGGAGCAGGCCAGATGTGTCCTAGCAAGGAAACACCGCATGTTTGGACAAAGGCTTGTTCAGGTATAAAATACAGCTCTGGGGTAGGTGACAATTCCTACCACATGTGTAGGAAGACAGGCTCGCAAGCTGGTTAACGTTGGTGCGGCCTTTTTTGCCTATGGGAACAATGTGCTTTCTCTTCTCTGCACATCGTGGGAAGCTTGGTGTGAGCTCAGTTCTCTAAGCATCCGCGGATTAGCGCATTTTTATTTGGGATCGGCGATCCATTTCTGAACTCCTAGTTAAACCTCATTAACTTAGAAGGTACATTTGGGCTTCCTTGGTGTTATCGTATGCAGCATGTGGTGCTAAGGACAAACACTGAGTCTGGAGCCCGAGAGTCCAAATTTGGTCTATGTGACCTTTGAAGATTCCCCATCCGTAAGATCACCTACGCAAGATGTTTGTAAGACAGCGAGTGTTCAGTCAATTCATGTTTTTGGCTGAGGGTGTGTGTACGAACGAACCCACCTTCTTTACTTTCAAAATGTTACAAGCTCATCCTTTTCCTGCTGTTCCACAGGTGTCCCGATGGAGCGTATTTGGAAGGAGACTGGGCATCTTCTGTACTGTGAAGATACCCCAGGTAAGGTGATGAACAGCTGTCGCTAAGAACCACTGCAAAAATATTGCTGCTGCTGCTGCTGCTGCTTTATGTTGTTTATGAAGAACTGAGCCTAAGGACTTAGTACATTAATTGTCTGCATGCAAACAATTACCATATAATACCATGTGGCCGTAGCAATTCATTCAAATAGATTCTCTCCTTGAAAATGATTTAATATTTAGTTTCCTGTAACCACTAGTACTTTTAAGAAATATTTTAGGGGCACCTGGGTGGCTCAGTCGGTTGAGAGTCCGACTTTGGCTCAGGTCATGATCTCGCAGTCCATGAGTTCGAGCCCCCTGTCGGGCTCTGTGCTGAGAGCTCGGAGCCTGGAGCCTGCTTTGGATTCTGTGTCTCCCTCTCTCTCTCTCTCTCTCTCTCTCTCTCTCTCTCTCTGCCCCTCCCTGCGCATGCTCTGTCTCTCTCTCTCTGTCAAAGACCAATAAACATTTAAAAAAAGGAAACGTTTTATTTATATCCCACTTTGTTCCAAAAAGGATCTGAGATGGTTTTTATAAAGCAACTTCTCTACATAAAATGGACTTTCATTCAGACTGACCTTCGTGCCTCATAAGTTTGAATTAAGGAAGTTTTTCCATTTTTGAGTATTAATGTTTCTCCCAAAGTTCATTTCTCTGAATGTGCTTTCCATCTTCTTTTAATTTCTCTCCAAGGACAGATAGGGCAGAAATGGTGAGTTGTAATGTGTCTGGGGATCACCTTAACAGAAAAACAGAAACTTCCAGATTTCAGAGACTGTGTCAGATTCTGTTAAAAGGATTTGGCTAAGCAGTCGGAGAGTAAGGCGGTAGAAGGCGCAAACGGGAATACAAATGAGCTCATTATCACGTCCATTTCCCATTCTTTTTCACAGGTGTCATAGACCCACCAAATGTTCACCTTTTCCTCCTCAGCAGTGGAATACATTGCCAGGTAAAGCCAGTATCCCAGAATCTCATCTCCCCTTCCTTTCCTGAATTACCACTTTAGAAGGGAAGAAGAGAAGGACTTAACCATTTATCGAGCACCAGGCATTTGAGGGGCTATTTTAGTTTGAAACCTTGTAAAGAAGTTAAGGAGCTGCTTGAGAAGAAGCACTACAATGGAATGGACCAAATTAAGGTCACGGAAGTAACAAATGAAACCAATAAAACCCTCTGAATGCATAAAATTCCAAACAACATTCAGGATTCAGTGGACTGTGGTCTTGCTTCTTCCCTCTCCCTCTTGGCCAGTACGCCCATGACCTTCCTCATCTGGCTAGGACATGCCTGTCTTGGACCCATCTGTTGTACTCGGTTCTGTTCCTGAGTCACCTAGCGTTGGTTACTTTCTAAAATGTAGCCAAGAAGTCATTGCAAAGGGTGCACAGACCTGTTTACCAGCGTTGGAAGTGCTGTGGGCTCCTCACTGAATTTCGAATTCTCTAGCAGCTGCCATTGCTGCTTCCCCAAGAGCAAGTCCCTCCTAATCCCCAGCTCAGTGGGCTTGTTTGGGCTGCACAGGCATCCTGCAGTCGGGACTCTTCCAACGGCTCCAGTTCCACATTGAGGAATTTCATCAACGTGGAGTAATAAGCACAAAAATCAGCCGTTATTATTATTTGAGAGGTTTCCATACTCATTGTTTCTCCTGTTAGCGTGGGGAAACAGGTTCCCTTTTGAGCATCAGTTTTAAGAAGAATGGCTATGTTTTCCATATTTTAATTTGTTTGTATATCAACTAAAATTCTGTACGGGTCCATGACTCCTCCGTTGTCACTTGATCCTTTGTTTTTTTCCCGTATGAATTATGAGATAGGTATTTATGAAGAGAGTGCGAGATTTATCCTATATTTCTTTCCCAGCTCCTAAATGATTTATTTTTTGATTGATTAATTTTTTTTTTGTTTTTTTTTTTGTTTTTTTTTTTTTTACAAATGGCTTGTTGAATAAAGAGGGATTGTTGGAAAGAAGCATTTCTTTTACAGGGTTAAACTGATATGGTTATAGTCTCTATGTCCTTCTTACTTTAGCTTTCTTTTGTTATATAATTACACAGCAAATCTAATGGGCCTTCTATGTAATCTCTCTCTCATCAGTACTGTTTGAGAAGTAGGATTCAGTGTCTACACATGTCCACTATCCATCCAGCCTCACTGGGACCCCCATTGCCACAGGGACAGTTTTATAGGTAGAGAAACAGCCAAACATTCAACTTCTTCCTTCCCACCTTATTCTTGACCAAGAGTTACTTCTGTTAAGATTTCGAAAGTTACAAATCAACAGTCACCTATCAATACTTGCTGCAGAGAACTACATTTGCAAGGAAGAAATTTAATATAATTTTTGGGACAATTTGTATCCATCTTTTCTCAATCCAGTGCAGACCAAATTTTTCAGCTGTGAGCTGTAACATATTCATTAAGGGGTTGAAATAGATTAAGTGGATCATGGTTGGCATTTCAAAAGGGGAATAGAATAAAATGAAATAGACTACAAAATGTAAAACTGTCTTGTGGAACTTTGTTTCAGGTGTGCCCGTATGTGTGTGTGTGTGTGTGTGTGTGTGTGTGTGTGTGTGTGGTGTACTAGGAAGAGGTGTGGTCCTGTGGATCATGGTGACAAATATTTGGAAAGCATTGATTTAAGTGACTTGTTTAAAAATTGTATTCCTCAAACTTTAGGGTTCCAGAAAAGGTACTTGAGAGGTTAAACGGTAGGAGGCCCCTATCACTAATTCAACCATTAAAAACTGTTTTTTGTTGTCTCATGAATTGGGGGTACTGCATAAGATTACATTTGGAGAAACTATGCTGCTTCTAAACTTAACAAAAAATTGGAAATCACTGGTTTATATCAATAGTAGGTTGATCATCTCTCTATTTTTAGAATTTCACTTCTCCTAAGGAATAATCATTCAGTGGCCCCCAGCCTTCTTCAAGCCTAAACGTTCCCACTTCTGTTGATGTTGATTAAATTTTTGCAACCTTTCTATAGTTCCTATCACACCTCTGGGGCCCCTTCTTATTTCTCCCTATTTCCTCAAATTTCAAGAATATCTGGGGCCCAACTGTCATTATGATGTTGTCTAATCTGGGTCCTCACAACCCTGCATAGGTTTCCACATCCCACAATGTAGAGCAGACTTTCATTTTGCTGAGTCTCCCAAATCTGAGTAAGGGGATCTTTATTCAAATAGCAGCCACGTAGAAATGAGCCGTGCCCATCTAACTTTGTCTGTATCCCTCTCCTCCCCAGCTTGTGACATAAAGGGCCTATGGGCTTTCTGGCTGGTTAAAGAACGTGGAATTGAATCACAAGTCAATGGAATAACACAATTTTCGGCTTGAAAGGGATATAAACATCATCTACTTAAACTCTGTCGTTTTTGCATGTTAGGAACCGGAGTCCCCGCTCACTAACCCAACGCCACACAGCCTGTGAGTTCACATTCCCTTCTGCTCAAAGGCCTCATTTGAAAATACCCAACTTTGTTTAACTAACCAACATCTAGTGAGCATAAGAGATTTAGACCCTAAGCAGTGGCTGTAGAGCTTTTTAACTGCAATCCAGTATTTAAACTGCAATCTAGTATAGGTAAACACATACATGATTATGCACATAAACAGTAACACAAAAATGTCACAAAGCATTACATACCCTTACAACAAGCGGTGCACTTTTCCGTTTTCTGTTCTATTCACGTGCTAGGCACATGTTAGGGGCTGTAACACAGAAATCCAAAATACTCACTTTAAATAAGATAGAAGTTTATTGCTTTCTCATGAAATAATTCGGGAATAAGTAATTTGGGACTGGCCGGATGATTTTGCCTGACAAGCTATTCAGGGACACATTTTCTTCCATTTTGTTGGTTGGATTTGGTTCATCGACACGCCCACATTCTCGCCCACAGGGAAGAAAAAGGGAAAGTCTGGGCTGAATAGTTTTGTCTTTACGGCACGTCCTACAGTTTGCTTGCATTATGCGTCTTCTTATTGGCCCAAATTTAACTATGTGGTAGTACCTGCAAATTTATCTCAGCTTGTCTAGCTACAACTCAGCATATATTTCTAGAAAAAATAAAGAATGAATGGGTACGTGTGAAAAAGTGATGCCTGCTACGATTCCATTTCATTCACTTACAAACTTGCTGGTGACCATTTACAAAATCGATTTCATAATCTACTAATTGGCCACGACATACAGTTTACAAATAATTGTCCTCTAGTATGGTAGGCTACATATTAGAAATAATTTTACCCAGCCAGCTTAGCAGGAGAAGTTCAAAAATATCCATGTTCAGAATAGCATTAATATTTTAGCTAGTTTTAATTTTTACCAAAGTTGTACAGGCACAGAGTTGCAAGGGTCAAATAGTATTACAAGTACCCACAATTTTCCCTTTACTTTCAGTTTCTTCTGGGATGTATTTTCAACACTCAAAACTGATTCTCTTGATACGTACCTGCATATATTTGTAGAATATGTTTAGACTTCTACTTCTTGGCTTTTGTAGTTTTGGGCGTTTTTTATTGATTTCCTGTCATAGTAATGAGGATTTACTCCTCTACCCATCTGCCCACCCTTCACGTACTTCTTATCCTTTCAAATGTCCAATGGATTCATCTCATAATCTTGGTTAGATCAGTATTCAGTGTGTATGTGATTATGACTACACAAATTAATTCACAGGTGCTTCATGTATTTTCCTAGGATTAATTTTCTTTCTGGCACAGTCTTTCATATCTTCTTATTATTCCCTTTTCTAGAAATTTATTTAGTACTCTGTGTCCTTATCACTAATTCCTCTCCTCAGTTTTCCTCCCAGGTTTGTAAATCTCCACCCAATGCTTTCAAACATATTAGGTATTGTATTGACTTCATCTTCTTGAAGGAGAATTTCCCAAAATCTGCTCTGCTCCCATCTGGACCAAATGGCTGCAGAGGTATGATTTCCGATTCTCTCTAAACCATCATCTTGGGTATACCCTCCAACTCCCTCATGTGCTGGATACACTATTTTTTTGGATCCAGTCTTCCCTTTTATTTTTTTTTTTTAAATCCCTTCACAGGATTGGAGCATATCCTCCAGCAATAACCTGGACAAAGGTGTAGATAAAATAGATGCATTGAGATGTTGCATGTTTGAAAATGTCTTCATTTAACCTTGACAATTAATTCATAGTTTGGTTGGACATAAAATTCTGGGTTAGAGAGAATTTTCCTTCAACACATTGAAGATATCGCTGCATTGCCTTCCAGCTTTTAGAGTGGTCATAGAGAAGTCTGATGCTTGATCCTTTGTAGGAAACCTGGTTTTTCTCTCTGGAAGTTTGTAGGCATTTGATGTTTGGTGTGTTGAAATTTGGCATTTCTTGATGTGGATCTTTTTTTTTTTAATGTTTATTTTTGAGAGAGAGAGAGAGAGAGAGCGAGTGAGGGAAGGATGAAGAGAAAGGGAGACACAGAATTCGAAGCAGGCTCCAGACTCCAAGCTGTCAGCACAGAGCCCAACATGGGTATCAAACTCACAAACTGTGAAATCGCGACCTGAGTCAAAGTGGGGACGCTTAACCGACTGAGACTTCCAGGCACCCTGGCGTGGATCTATTCTTATTCATTGTTGGGAACACTCAGTGGATCCTATAAACCTGGAAAACAACAATAATTTTATTAATTAGTTTTCTCCCATCACTTCTTTTCTTCCTGCTCTCCCTTTTTTGGGACTCTGATTATTGTGACATTTGACCTCTTGGACTGGTCTTTTAATTTTATAATTTTTTTATTTGCTATTTTTTTTTGTCTTTTTGTCTTTGTGTTCTTCCTAAGTTATTATCTTAGCTTTATCCTTCAACACTTCTGATAATTTTTTCTGACATCAATTTAAAAAAAAAAAAATTTCCAAGGTTTTTCTGTCTCTCTCTTTGTTCTTTGAATGTTCCTTTTTCAGAGCATCCTGTTCAGGTTTCCTTTATCTCTGTGCAGTTACTAACCCTTTAGGGGGAGTTTGTTATTTCTTCTGGTGTGGTCTCTGCTTCTTCCAGGTTGCTTTTACCCTGGTTCTTTCTTCTCTGAATCCATTTGAGATGATTCTCTCCAATTCTGGAGACCCTTGGCTGTCTGTTTACATTCTAGAACGGGATTGTAAAACCCCAGTTGGAAGTTGTGTACCTGAAGGTATTCCCTGGAGGGTGAGCTGGTTGGGACTTTTCTTTGGGGAAATCCAGAAGTCAGTATCTTTAGGTCCTTCCCGTTAGGCTGATCAGAAGCCCAGGAGAAGAGTTCCAATTTTCTGCCTCCAGGATTCTGAAGGGCAAGTGGGGGAAGAAGGAGGGGTGAGGAGTCAGGGCAGGAGGGTCTCAACATTCACTGCATGAACCTTCTCCCGTTCCTTCTGCTTTCTCAACAGCACCCCCAACTTCAAATCTGCTTGTTGTCTTCAGTCCGGAGGCCTTCTGTAGGGAACAATCCTGATCTCCTCGGCTGTTGGTCCGTGTGAGAAGGGGCAGTTGCTGAGCTTAGTAGAAAGATGGTAGAGATTTGTGTTCCTGGAATAGACGTTCAACCAATCCTCTCCTTTAGCCCTACCATCAGTGCTGCTTCCAAAGTGACTCGGTTCCACCAAATGGTGGATCTGCATTGGTTCTGAGTTCAAATCGGGCTCCTTCTGTGGCTTCCTCTAGGGCAAGGGTGCCATGTTTGTGAACCTGCTGTCAGTGTTTACCTGAACATCTGCTTTCCAGGTTCCAGAATATTATTGGGTCTTTTTTCACCATTTTATATCTCCTTGTGGGTTTATTTTCCTTAAAAATAAGCAAACAACAACCTGCCCCAACCCTCCCTCCCCCCCCCCCCACATTTCTATTACATTAGTGGAGATTCTGAAGGAAGCAGAGGTTTAATGCATGTGTTCAATTGCTAGGTGTAATTTCTATGCTTAGGCCTCTCAGTTTATTTTAAACAAATAGCTTTAACCCTTTCTTTACTTTTCCTCCTTGCAGTCCTTCAAAAAGTATTAAGAAGTAGTAAAGAAATAGGGAAAGGGGCTTAAGAGTACACTTACCTTGATGGACTCTGAGAAATGTATAGAATTGTTGAATCACTCTATTGTGCACCTGAAACTAATAAAAAAGAAGTGACGTGGTTGTCTAATTTATATGTCATTTCTGTGCTTTCTTCCTCTCATAGAAATGCATTTGAATTTTAACAGCCAATGTGTGGATATTAGAGGCGGAGGAAGAAAAACGGATGGAAGCTAGTTAACTGTCAGACTCAATTTCCATCTCTTGAATTATTGAATGTGATTGTATCTAACATTTTATTTTTTAATTAAAAAAATTTTTTTTTTTAATGTTTTTTATTTATTTTTGGGACAGACAGAGACAGAGCATGAACGGGGGAGGGGCAGAGAGAGAGGGAGACACAGAATCTGAAACAGGCTCCAGGCTCCGAGCCATCAGCCCAGAGCCTGACGCGGGGCTCGAACTCACGGACCGCGAGATCGTGACCTGGCTGAAGTCGGACGCTTAACCAACTGCGCCACCCAGGCGCCCCAAAATGTTTTTTTTTTAAAGTAGGCTCCACACCCCATGTGGGGCTTGAACTCAGGGCCCTGAGATTATGAGTTGCATGCTCTAGTGACTGAGCCAGCAGGTGCCCCTGTGTCTAACATTTTAGAAGATTAAGAAGTAAAAAAAAAAAAAAGATCTGAATGTTGAAATGTGTATAGCTTGCACAGATTTTTTTTTTTTTTTTTTTTTGCTGGCATTATGAAATATTTGGGGGAATAAACTTGAAAACTCTGCTTTTTAAGGTGTTTGACCTTGGTTATTGGCCTTGAAACTAAGTAAATAGAGGTTGCCCTGTTGTTCCTGGGCCTCTGACAAGAAACTTGCATGTGACTGTGTGGCTTTTCTCTTTCATCAGCAGAAGAGATAAGGAACTTCAGGCTGGGACAATAATAACAAAACCGTGAGCTCAAGTGGCACCCAAATTTCCAGCATTCATGTGCTCACGGAAGTATTTCAAGGAAAATGACGTTGGCCCTCCGCATGTCCATCGTCATTCTTTCTAGCCCAAAGCAGCAGCGGGGGGATGGGGTGGCTTGGAAAAGGTTTGTGAGGTTTGGCATCAACCAGACCTAGAGGGCCATGACTCAACTTCTGGCTTCATCATTTAAGAGCTGTGTGAATTTGCACAGCTACTCAGAGGCTCCGAGCACAACTCCTCATAGGTAAATTAAGGGCAAGGGCAGTAACATCTTCTTTGTACGGTTGCATATCATGCTTGTAAATCTCCCAACACAATGGCTGACACTTAACGAGTGGCAAAGGGCGAAAACGTGGCTTGGGGACTGAAGAACTGGAAAGGAAAAAAAAAAAAAAAAAAAGATGAAGAAGAAAGAAAACAAGAAAAGAAAAAAAGAAAAAGAGAGTGAGAGAGTCCTCAGTTGGGAATGATATCTTCTCCCTTCTGGATAAATGGTTCCGTGTGAACTATCTCAGATTAGTGAAGCAGGGAGGTGGTGAAGTAGGGCATATAATTCATGTTGCAGTTCATTAGGATGGATCAAGTCTCCTCTGCTTCACAGAAGCTCATCTCTTGAGCTCCATTTAAATAGTGTGCTGAGCCCCAGTGCATGCGAACAATAATGTCCCTAGTCACTGCCAGCAAATAACCTTTTTTTCCAGCAATAAACTCCAAAGCCTCCAGAAATTAACGTGGAGTTAATTTTAGCAGAGACATAACAAATGAGGCTGCCCTGAAAGGGAGAAGAAGAGTAAATTCGACCACATTAAGTAGGGCAGAAGCAGCAATCAGATATGCCAAGAGACTTGAAACCTCTCAGCGGTACCTCAACTTGGGGTGTGTGTGTGCATCTATATGTAAACTCTGCAGGCATGTGTGTTAAACACATATAGGTGTGGACATCTCTACTGCAGGCAGCTTACCAGGACCATCACAGGAGAGGCTGAGGAGGGAGGGAGTATGGAGGGGTGGGGGGAGACCGTGGACCTGAATTGTAGGCTCAGGTCTGGGTTAGAGACTTCCAGCCTTCTCTCCTGTCTCTTGCTCCTGCCCTTGACTTTATATGGCTCTAGATACAGAAAACTCATGTCTCCCACGCTGTTTCAAACCACGAGAAGTAGCAAGATTGCCTTGATCTTTTGTTCAGAAAGCCTTGAAAAATAATCCACTTGTGAAACTGAAAACCAGAAATTAAAAAGGAAAAGAAGAAAAAAAAAAAGAAAAGAAAAGGGGGAGGGAAAAACAACATCAGAAAACAGCCCTTGGTCTTTCATTTGCCTAAACCGAAGTAGTCACTCTTATTTTTCTTCTTTTTTTTTTTTTTTTTTTTTTTTTATCTTTTTCCAACGTTTTTTATTTATTTTTGGGACAGAGAGAGACAGAGCATGAACGGGGGAGGGGCAGAGAGAGAGGGAGACACAGAATCGGAAACAGGCTCCAGGCTCCGAGCCATCAGCCCAGAGCCTGACGCGGGGCTCGAACTCACGGACCGCGAGATCGAGACCTGGCTGAAGTCGGACGCTTAACCGACTGCGCCACCCAGGCGCCCCTATTTTTCTTCTTTCTAATAGTTGTAAAATAAGCTTTCTCTGGATGGAAGTCCCTTGGCTCAGAAGCCACTGGTTTTAACAAGAGACAACTGCCTTATAAAGCAAGCAGCACTGTTAAATAGCTTCACTTGCATTTGTTTCTTATTTAATTGACCACCATAAGCAGGTTGCCTTACTTTACTGCCTATAATCCAAGGCTTTTGTATGGCACAGAAGTTAATGTTGAGGGCCTGTGGCTGTCCCTAGAGTGGCATAGAACACGGCCACCGCGTGTGACTTCAGGTGTGAGTGCAAACTTTGGTCCTTTGCTTTCGAGCCATACTTGAAGTTCTTTTTAAAGACGAAGGCGTTTATTAGAAGAAATGCCACCCATGTCTGATGACGGCTCTATCAAGGACACAAGCCTCACAGCTTTAATTGCTCTGATAGTTAAAGCTCAGAAGAGAGTAGAACATTATTTATAGTGATCGCTGCTAAGTAAATCATTTAAAAAATGGCTTTCTAAATGTAATATTTCCCTTTTAAGAAGCCCTCCAGAATTACAGGGGCTTTACAATGGAACATGAAACATATTGCAGGGAGAGAGACAGAAGCCGTCTTGATTAATGCCCACGATTATCAGCGATGCAAATCACTTTCACTTATTAAGTCTTGTTTAATATCCTAATGAAGGCTTCTGAGCAGATTTGGTAATTCCAGAGAAAGTGACTGTGAACTAATGCCCTTTCAGCATGTTGAGAATGAGCAGCACTATAAAGAAAACCTCATTTACCGTAATTCCTCCCCTGCACAGGACCCTTTTCTCAGCGTCTCCTTCGCAGCAGGAGACAATTAACCTTTTCAGTGCCAGAAGTGATTCCCAGCACATTCCAGCTGCGAAGGCCGGCGGGGTCAGAGGAAGATGGAAGTTCTCTTTAGTTTTCACTTCCATAGAACAGTTCTAAGAAACTGGACTACAGAGTAAGGGTTTAAAATGCCGCAGCTGGTTATGTTACTTGACTTGGGCACATGTGGCATCTTGTACCCTACTAGAGCCGTTGGAAGTGCCAACCCCGGCCAATCTGGCATTGCTTATTCAGCTCAAATCAAAGACTGCCAGAAATGAAAGCAGATTCGCCGAAGAAAAGCCTGTTCCACCCCGAAATGCTGGGCTTCCTTTGTGATCTGTCGGGAAGTAGGTTTCATTGAGGTTGAAAGTCTGGGAGGTCGCGCTGGGGGTGGTGATTTAGGGATCTGCCTTTGGCTTTCTTGTACAGCTGTGCTCCCATTCGATGGCTCTGCTCTACTTGGGGACACTGAGACAGCCCAGGGCTGGGGACTGTGCTCAGCCCTTCTCTGTCCGCATGGCTGCCCCCACCTGTGGACGCAATGTGATTTCCTAACATCACCACTTCTTCTTTCCAGAAGCAGGAGGTGGAAATGAGGGGGAGAAGGATCCCACTGGGGCAATGGCTGGTTGGTTGGTTGGTTGGTTGGGGAGTTTCCTGTAGTCATGTCTCTTTCAGGGCCCAACGCGGGGGGAGCACCTCCATTGAAGCATCCCCTCTGATTTTAGGAATGCCCTTTCATACCTCTTCCTACCTCAGTCTGGCTGCATTACCCCGTGTCCTGGTATAAAAGATGGTGGCCTTGCCTTTGGGTTAAGACAGAGAAAGAACAAGGCAATTTTCTGGTTTGCTTGGAATATAAAACGGCTCCAAGCTGGACACTTAGGAGCTGATGTGAACTTCTCCTTGTCCTAACAGGGTCAAAATCAAAGCCAGACAGCCCCCAGTGCAGGGACTCCAGTGGGCCAAACAATGAAACCATAGCATGAGCACATGAAGACTTGCTCATGGCAGATAAAAGAAAACCATCACTCATTTTGTTTTTCCTAAAGGCTTTCGGGGCAGAGAGCGGTGGGTTTAGGTGAGAGAGGAGGAGAGTGAGGGTATGGAGAATGAAACGCTGATTCGTGGTCAAAGAGGAGGACAAAACGTTGGGAGAAGATCTGGATCACTTTGCTCCCCCAGATCCCAGGTGGGAAGAGATGCTGCCCATTGAGTCCGTGCCCTTGGGGGTGGGGGTGGGATCCAGCGACGGGCTGCAGCAAGGCAACACAACTGTGAGTGAGAACAAGGATTGCAGAGCTCAGTGGAGCCATCTGGATGGTTTGTCATCTCACCTTCTCTCTCTGGCTTCCTAATTCATGCTTCCAGCTGCCCCGCCCCTCCCTGCAAGCCTCTGGGATTGTTTTTTCTTCACTTTGTGCTTCTCAGCTTTTAGCATGCTGGGGACTCCATTCATTTGTCTTGTTTACTGCTTAGTTTTTGTTTCCCCTGCGAGAACGTTAGCTCCACGATGGTTGTCTGCGCACTGACACGCTTTGAACAGCGCACCTGGCAGGTGCTTGGTAAAGACTGGCTGAGCAGATGGATGAGTCCGGGGGTTACAAGGCCTGAGTTTCTCTGGGGCACAAAGGATGGGTTTTAGGCTGGAAGGTGAAAGGTTAGGCTCATGCTGGCTCGACCACGGTTAAGCCACTGCACATTTAAGACTTAAGACCTTTGACAGACTGTTTACACTTGAGCCAATAGATCCTCTTCCCTAGAATACGGATGGGTGTGACCTCTCTCAGCCTACCCCAAGGGCCTGTGTTTTCTCCGTAGCACAGCAGAAAGGTGGCTATGGTAATGCTGTGAAAACCAGAAGGTATTATATGCATTTTGGGTATTGTAATCAGTGGAGACAGGCCTGCCTCTGTTTCATTTTATTTCAGGCTCACTTTCTCATTGCCCTTTTCTGCACTCAGAGCTCACATGTCTTCCCCTCTGCAAAACTCTCCCTGATCTTCCCAGGCAGAATTACTTACCCCTTCACCTCTGCTCCCCTATCTAGCCCGACTCGTTATCACATCCACGTTTTGTGTGTCTCTGCATCCAGAACAACTACCTGCCAGACGCCATGTTACATCAACTCACTTCAGGCACAAACAACCCATTTCACAGATAAGGGAGCTGAGGCACAGAGAATTAAGTTAACATGCCCAAAATTCATACAGCTGGGAAGTGGGTGGTCAGGATTTGAACCCGGGCAACAGGTTCCAGCCTTCCCATTCTGTGCCCATGACCCTCGGGCTGCAGAGCTCTTTGCACACAAAGCGGAAGGGTAGATGTCAGAGAGGTGGGGCAAATCAATAGCATCAGGCAGTATTTTCTGTCTGCCTGCCTGCAAAGGGTTGTTCCGAAAAGCAAGGGGAGAATGGATGTGAGTGTGCTTTGTAAATGAAAAAGCACTAAGCACTGAGAGGTTATTGTTATAATTAAATAGTTTTAATGACAACGGAAGTAGAAGTGTCTAGAACATTATCAAGAAGCATCTATGAAAGTACTCACCATCTGTTCTGGGGCAGTTCTGTAAAAGCCCAATGACATGGCTCACAGATTTCTAGACTTCTTTTTTGACCCCCTGCCAAGCTTTCAGGCTAATGAGATCTGATCAACTTTGCTTCAACCTCACTCTGAATTTTTTTTTTAACCCTTTGTTTCTTTTATTTTGATTTTTAAAGATTGTGGTAAAATACATCTGCCATGAAGGTTTTACCATTTTCACTGTAAGGCTCATGAAGTAACACTGTGCCATCCATCACCACCATCCATCTCTGGCAATTCTGTCCTCCTCAGAGGAAACTTTGTATCGATTAAACCATAACTGCCACAGCCGCTGGGAACCCCTCTTTGACTTTCTATTGTATGAATTTGACTACTCCAGGTACCTCGGGATCATCCAGTGAAATCATCGGATGGAATCATATCTGTCTGTGACTGGCTTATTTCACTTAGCATAATTTGGCTTCAAGATTTATTCATGTTGGGGCATGGGGCAGAATTTCCTTTCTTTTTAAGAATTTCCTTTCTTCCTTTTTTTTTTTTTTTTGTTCACCTATTCATCTGTTGGTGGACACTTGGGTTGCTTCCATTTTTGACTATGATAAATAATGCTGTTATGAACATGGGTGTACAAATATCTGTTCAAGTCCCTATTGAAATTCTTCTGGGTAGATACCTAGCAGTGGAATTGCTGGATCGCGTGGCAATTCTATTTTTAATTTTTTGATGAACCACCAAACTGTTCTCCACAGCAGCTGCACCATTTTGCATTCCTACCAACAGTGCGCAAACGTTCCAATTTCCCCACATCCTCGCCAACAGTTGTTATTTTCTGGTTTTTGTGTTTTTGATAATAGCCATCGTCATGGATGGGAAGTAGGTCATTCTGAATCTTTGAACGATTGTTTTGCTTGTTTGCCTTCCATATCTCTGAATTATTTTCCATCTTCAAGAAACAATCTTGGCCACATTAAATAGACTTGATTCTTTCATCTTGAATGTCTTCATTCTTTTATGTATCTGGCCTTCAAATAGATGGCCCAACATGTGCCAGCTACTTACTGTTTGAGGTGCTGGAAAACTCTAGTGAGTAGGACCATGGCAGCTCTTTGCTCTCTGGGAGTTCCGGGTTGAGTTTGGTCACATAACACATAATTACGGTGGTTTGTTACCCTAAGGTATAAATTATCTCATTTATAGCTACCTTTGCAATATCATCATTTCAATTGTACATGACACAAGCTTACTTACACAGAACCCTGAAATTCTTACTTCTAAAGACTAAAGTTTTAGGGATGCATGTGGCCTTGGCTCTATAGACCCTTGGGTTTTTTTGTTTTTTCTTTTTGAAAAATCAGCTTTATGTTTTAAAATAGTTTCAGATTTACTACAAAGTCTGTATAGAGAGTTCCCATAAATCCCAGAGCCCATTATTAACATCTTACATTAGTATGGGATATTTATCACAATTAATGAACCCATACTGACACATTATTACTAACAAAAGTTCATAGTTTATTTGGATTCTCTTAATTTTTGCCTAATGTCTTTTTCTGTTCCAAGATTCCCATCTAGGAAACCACATTGTATTAAGGTGTCATGTCTCCTTAGGCTCTTCTTGACTGTGACATTTCTCAGGTGTCCCTTGTTTTTGATTACCTTGACAATTTTGAGAAGTACTGGTGCGGTATTTTGTAAACCCCTTTCTTTTTTTCTTTTTTTTTTTTTAACATTTATTTATTATTGAGAGACAGAAAGACACAGAGAGCGAGTAGGGGAGGGGTAGAGAGAGGGGGAGACACAGAATCTGAAGTAGGCTCCAGGCTCTGAGCTGTCAGCACAGAGCCTGACGCGGGGCTCAAACTCACAAACTGTGAGATCATGACCTGAGTCGAAGTCGGTCGCCTAACCAGCTGAGCCACCCAGTTGCCCCTATAAATTCCTTTTTTATTGGGATTTGTCTGATGATTTTCTCATGCTTATATTGAGGCCATGGGTTTTGGAAAGGAGATCAGAGAGGTAAGGTACATTTTCATCCCATCATATCAAGGGTACAAATCAACATAATTTATCACTCTTGATGTTGACCTTGACCACGTAGCTGAGGTCATGTTTGTCATGTTTCTCTACGGCAAAATTATTCTTTCTTTTCCCCTTTGTATACCGTACCTCCTGGGAAGGAAGAGTGTCACTATATGGGCGTATAACTATGTGAGAGGCGTGTCACGCTTATGCAATGAGGAGTTATACTCTTTGAGAGTGGTATGTCTACGTAAATTACGTGGACTTCTTCTGCATGGAACGCTTGTCTCTTTTCTCACGTTTATTTATTTATTCAATGGCTTATTTATATCAGCATGACTCGGGGATATTTATTTCGTACTTTGGGTCACAATCCAGTACAATTTTGTTTATTTTCTTGATGAAATTGCTTCAGTTTTGACCACTGGGAAGCAATTTTAGTTGGTACCTCGGTCCCTTTGACATACTTCCACACCGTCGTGGGTTCTATGGTTTGTTCCTTTTTAAGCTCTTTCTTACTTTCTGGCACTACAAAGTGCGCAAGGCCCATCTTGTGTATTCCCTGCCCGAGTCCTAGAATCAGCCATTTTCTCAAGGATCCCTGCTCCTTTTATCGGAGAGCGATGTGAGAAACGAAGATCTAAGTGCTAGGTTGGCCCTCACTGCTACTGGGATGCCATTGCCTTCAGGTTGTTTCAGTTGATAAATGCGTGCAAATAGGCCCTCAATTGTGACGACTATTGTTAGCACTTTGGATGAAAATATCGATAAAATGTATTACATGCTTCTCCGCATTCGCGGAATACAGTCAGTATAATTTAACCTGTTCTTGGGAAGCGGGGGACTTGTCTTGAATGCCAGTTATTTGGCCATGGTACAGTGACTGCCCCCAACTCCTAACCAGCTTTGAACGAGTGTTTATGTTTACACCGTGATGCCACGCGGTTGCGCCATTCGAATTCTGTCCCAGCTTTTCGTAACCTTTCGAATTCATTTTCCTCTTGGTGTCTTTAACATCCACCTCTGTTTCCCTTCAATTTACTGTCTGTGATGTGCTGTCTTTCTGTAATCAGCTAACCGAGTTTGGTCAACTCGTCCATAAAGTGAAAGTGCAGAGGCACTGACTATGGGTCCTGAGGTCCACGCACATAAATAAAATGAAAATTGTAATATCCATTGTAGACTGTGCGGAAAAAGATCTTTTCCCCCTTTCCCTTACTCCTTGTTTCTCTGCTATGCTCTAGTTGCCAAGAGCACTGGATAGGGGAAGGTCAAATAAATGCTTTAAATTTCAACACCAAACTCATATGGGGTGCTGGTTTTTCCAGGTGGTTCTGTGTCCAGGCCCAGAGGGCATCAAGAAAGCTCTAAGTGCAGGAAGGGAGCAGGAGCCTTGCAATGCATTTGAGCTCTGGCCCTTTTGCTCTGCTCCAGGCAAATCACTCAACCCCCCCTGGGTCCAAGGTGTCCGACAGTAAATGAAAGAGTTGGCCTAGAATGTCCAAGTCTTTTTCCAGCTTTTTTTTTTTTTTTTTTAGAAAGCGAGAGAGACTGAGCCAGCATGGGGGAGGGACAGAAAGAGGAGAGAGAATCCCAAGCAGGCTCCCCACTGTTAGCACAGAGCCCATCGTGGGGCTTGAACTCATAAACTGTGAGCTGAAATTAAGAGTCAGATGCTCAACTGATGGAGTCACCCAAGCACCCCCTCCCCCTTTGCATCTTTAACATCCTGCGACTTCTGAGGGAGTTTATTAATCTTAGGAGAACAATATGATATAATGGGCTTCAGAGCACCTTAATCTCAGTTAAGCTGCCTTCAGACTGAGTGACCTTGGGAAAGTCGCTCTAAAAATACCTACATCAGAGACCCACATGTGTACATGTAGGCACTTATTATATAATAAAGGAGGCACTGAAAATTGAGAGGGATGAGTGGGTTGTATATGGACAGTATCAGGAAAACTGGATCACTATATGAAGGAAAACTAAACTGGATTTCCAATAAGGTCACTAGGTGGATTAAATTCCTAAATGAGAAAGATTAAATTATAAATTTATAGAAGAAAACGTAGGAGAATATCTCTGTGATTAGGTGTAGGAAAGGTCTTAAACAAATGCCCGAACACAAACCTTAAGACCAACAAATAGATGAAATAGATTCCATCAAAGCTAGTCAGGGTTCTGTAATGATCATGTGTCACATACATATACACATATGTATATATCTGAACGTATATGTATTTATTTTTGTTTTTAATGTTTATCTTTGAGAGAGAGAGAGACAGAGTGTGAGCGGGGGAGGGGCAGAGAGAGAGGGAGACACAGAATCCAAAGCAGGCTCCAGGCTCCGAGGTGTCAACACAGAGCCCGCCGCAGGGCTCAAACCTACGAACCACGAGATCATGACCTGAGCTGAAGTCAGACTCTCAACCGACTGAGCCACCCAGGCGCCCCTGAACATATATATTTTTTTAATGTATGTTTGCATAAACATCACAGTCCCTGGACCATGGACCATAACCTAACCCTCCCCTACCCCCACCCCCACTCCCGCCGCAAGGGTAGGGATTAGCACTTAGCACACAGTAGGTGTTTATACTGGTGGGATAAATGAATGGGGGTACAGGGACCAGGTCCGCACTAGCTACTTTGCGGGGATCTTTTGGGGATAATGTGAGAGAACAGGCATGAATACTCAGACTTTAAAAGCTGTTGGCCTGGAATAATCCTCAGAATTCCTCTGGCCCAAGGGTTAGCATACCTCTGGATTTTATAGCTGGGTTAAGAATAGGTACCTGGACTAAAAAAAGTTGCAGACTCTGGACCAGCCCACTCACCTTTCCCTAGATCCATGTGTGGGCTCAAAAATCTGTCATTATTTTTTTACAAGAGAAAGGGCTTTTTTTAAAACATCATTGGGTTGGATAATATCAAGTACTGTGAGAATTAAAGGAGCCCTGGAGATGAATTTGGAATGTCAGAACCGGCTTCTGAGTGAAGCTAGCAGTTGAACTAGGCCTTAAATGATGACACTTTTTTTTTTTTAATTTTTTTAAGTTTATTCATTATTGAGAGACAGAGGGAGACAGAGCATGAGCAGGGGAGGGACAGAAAGACGGGGAGACACAGAATCCGAAGCAGGCTCCAGGCTCAGACCAGTCAGCACAGAGCCCGACATGGGGCTCGAACTCACAAACCGCAAGATCATGACCTGAGCTGAAGTCGGATGCTCAACTGACTGAGCCACCCAGGCGCCCCAGGATGACAACACTTTTGATGAAAGAATTTAGTTTAATGCAACTTTGCTCCACACTCCCCGTTTTTCTCACTTCTTCATGGCAACTTCACTGCCACCTGGATCATGAACCACCTAGTCCGTCTGACTTCAGGGCGTGAGTGTTTTAGCTCATTCTGGGAGATCTGAGCTATGATCCCAGCCTCTGACTCCTAACAAAGCTTTCCCACCCGAACACACAAAGTTCTGAAAGAAACTCTCAAGATCCAGTAAGTCCTGGTGGAAAATTCCTTCCTGTTTTGGCCAGCTCTGGGTCAGCTGGCAGATATTTAAAAAGAGAGTTTCTTCTGATCCATTGAAGGGCAAGAGGTGCTTTGAACTCGGTCTGGCGAGGAACTTCATCATGTGTGCATCCCAGACCTGTTGCTATAGCACCTGAAATAAATGAGTCACAGGGGAAACACAGCAGGGGCTGGTGACAGCTATATGTGCAAATCAACGGTTGGTCACCCAGCCAGCCGACGATGATAAGCTTCCCTTCGGCCATAAACCCGACCCAGCTGTGGGGCGTGAGCAAACCTGTGTGAAGGCGGAGAGAAGGTTTATTTCCTATTGGCAATGAGTCCTTTTGAACCTTGACCTTCCTCAAACTGTCCTTCTCTGATAAATGCAGAGTACCAGAAACTGAAAAGAATAAGTAACAAAATGCAGCGCACACCCCCCCCCCCCCCACTAAAACGACAGACCTCAGAGTGAGATAGGACAAGTAAAGCAGTAAAGACAGATGTGCAGTTTAGAAAATGCACCAATTCTGGGCCCTCTGAAAGCATTTGCTGTGAGTAAATGAATAGTGGAGGTGATTCCTTCCTCTCCTTTGATTCACTTTTGAATGCGCCAATTCATCCATAATTAACAAGAGTAAAACGCACCAGATAGACATTTAAGTTGTGTTCGTGCTTCTGACACATCCTGATGGGACCTAAGGAAGAGGAAACCCTGGCAGTCGAGTGAGGGGCATTACAGCTGTTTTGCAACCGTGTTAACAGCTCCCCAAGTTATGGCTGTGAAAGTAAGGAGGCCAACGGTTTTGAGCTCCTGGAAACTCTTGTAGGACCAAACCAAACTTTTAGCAAGAAGCACCAAGAATTCCGAGAGAGACACAGGTAGGCACAGGGCCACGTGCACACGCTTCCCGCCACGCCTCCACACGCACTCACGAGCAACCTCCCGCCCTCAGCAACTGTGTGGATAGAGGCAAAGGGAAGGAGAAAGTTCAACTCAGAAGCAGATAGAAAAACAGTAAGATTTGGGTATTGCAATATTCAAATTGACTGACTATATTTGTAACTTCCCTCCATCAATTTACGGATATATATATATTTTTTCTTTTTTTGAGGGAAGAATATGTTTCTCACATTAAAAGCTTTTATAGTACTCGAAGAATAAATACTGGAAAGATACACCAGTGGAGGTAAACGACAACATTGGTAAGGGATTGATTTCAAGAGGGACAGAGAGGAGGTGATGGAAGGAAGCGATCCACGCCAATATGGACAGAGAACCTTGAGTTCCTGAGAGCCTTCAGAGAGCCACCTCTCCCTCCCCCCACCTTGGCATTCTGAAGACCAAGGATAATCTGCATGACTTAACGGCCTTCGTGTCTCGTGCTCTCTTCCCTTCGATTCAGGAGATTACTGCCAATTTAATTCTTCTAAATACAGTTCAAATATATGTTTTCTTGCTCGCAGCACTTCTATGGTTCTCCTTTATCCATTAAATAAAATACTTTTCTGGCTCTATACATTCTTCCCTATGCTTTCATTAAACTACCTGCTTCCATTGACTAAAGCGGTCCTTCCTGGATTCTTTGTGCTCCCGACCTTCCTTCCTGATCAATGCCCACCTCCTAGGGGCTCCAGCGCTGCTGTTGAATTGTTGCCCATCTTTCAAGGCCTATTTCAACTACTGCCTTCTCTATGATGCCTTATCTGATAACCTTGATCTCTCCGGATGGACCTTTTAATTCCTACAGTCATTTATACTTTTCTGAAATTATTTATGTAGATAAATGATTCTATTTATACAATATGGATAAATGATTGTATTTATGATTATATGTCTATATCTATCTGTGATTGTTATCTCTCTATATAAATTATGGCATTGAACATACCTCCCTGTGCATTATTAACAAGATAGCTTTATGAAGTATCTTTCCTACTCGATTGAAAACTCCCTATCTGGGTCTTTCATGTTTGCCTCTTCTTTTTTCTTTCTTTCACATTTTTTCATGTTTTTATTTTTTAATGTTTATTCATTTTTCAAAGAGAGAGAGAGAGGGACAGAGCATGAGCAGGGGAGGGGCAGAGAGAGAGGGAGACACAGAATCTGAGGCAGGCTCTAGGCTCTAGGCTGTCAGGACAGAGCCTGACGGGGGGGCTCGAACCCACAAACCGTGAGATCCTGACCTGAGCCGAAGTCAGATGCTTAACAGACTGAGCCACCCAGGTGCCCCACTTTCACTTTTTTTTAATTTGTGAAAGTAGCATATGACTATGTAAGTGCACACAACCTAACTGTACTGCTTAATATGTTATTAGAAGAAAACAGCAAGTAAACCAGCACTCGGGTCAAGAAAGAAAGCATCGCCAGCATCTCAGGAGCCGCCATTGTTGCCTCCATATGCTCCTTCCCTACCCTCTTCACCATAGTCACTCCCTTCCCTTTAGCACCTGCCATAGAAGCCTGGGCTTAGCTAGCGGTCAGAAAACGCTTGAAGGATAAATGAGTAGACAGTGAGGTAGGTGCAGCCTAAGAAAATGTCAGCATCACCGGAAAAAGGGCCCAAGCTTCATTCCCCTACTCAATGGTGGGTCAGAATTCCCTCCATACACGAAAGATACATATTCTGCAATCGTAGTTGTTGTTTTTTAGAAAGCACCTACACAGTGAAGGATTCTCAGCAGTGTGGGATCCGCGTCCTAGCAAGGAAGGACACTGCTTGGTTAAGTTGTATTTTGAGCTGTTAGGAAGTTAAAAATCGTGGCTCCCTTTGGGGGTCCTAACGGGGGTCTAACAAGAGCCACACAGGCACCGGATGCTTGGGAACTGTGGCAGGGACGGGTTCAGGACGCAGTTGTGCTCCCAGTACAATCAAAATCCTGGGGTTGAATATGATTTTCAGGATCTCTCGGAAGCCCCAGATGGGAGAGCATCGAAGAGTGGTCCGAGGGTAATAGAACCGGGGAGGATCGCAGTGTCTCATGTCATCTTGTTGCTGTGACCAGTAACCTTTTCAATATTTATGTTTTATTTTTATCTCTGCATTAGAGAGGCATGATTTGTGCACAGGCTGTTAAAAACAGTTCTGAGGGAAACACACTTCCAGCTGCTTCCTCCTGCTTTCCATCTGCTGTATTTATGCGCCTTTGTATGCATTTAACTGTTACTTGTTGGTGTAATTGGGGTTTTACGGAGGACAGGGAAAAACATTCCCTAAGGGTGGGTTGTCAGTGCAATTGATCTGAAAGAGATGATCTCGGTTAGCCACTAATAAACCTTAAACTTCCACGCGGAACAATAAAAGAAACACCAAGTAACTTTAAGTTTTAAGAGTTAACTTGCTCCAGAAATATTTTTATATTCCCATATTTATGCATCAGCTACTCTTTCCCCCATTTAATCTTAAATATGTAAATCCTCAATTTATCTGGAATTACTTAGTGAAAGGCTGATGTGTGAGTGTGGCAGATTATAATATTCCATCGCCACCCCTGATCCTCTTTACCTCTTATTCTTTTCATAGCAGATCAAAAAAGCTGCGTGCGTGCCACAAGAATATATTATTTTAAGAGACTTGGACTTTAGAAATTGATTTCCTTGATGAGAAAAAGAAAAGTCTCCTTCTGACCCAGAGGGTCACTTCATAATCCCGTCACTCTACATCAAAAAAGCTTTTTTTTTTTTTCTTTTAGGAGAAGATGAGAATATTTCTAAAAAGGAATTAATTTTTCAGCTGTAGTAAAAACAGTGACTTGCGGACTTAGCCATCCCAGAAGAGGGGCCCTTTACAGAATACATCTCCTGTGATTAGAAGAAGCTCTTGATATATTTTAGGGTTGGGCAGTTTTCATGGAAATTGGAATTTGTGCCATGGGATGAAATTGATATTATATTTTATTGATGATTTGAATGCTTAAGTTAGTTTTAAGGCTTTTTTATTTATTTATTTTTTTTTGTAGAGGGATTTCACTGCTTCCAAATACATCATAATTGACGGGGGACATGAGCAGCTCTCCTCCTCGTGTGTGGATTTAAATTAAGAGGCTATTAAACAGCACGTGATTTTCATCACCTTTTGATTGAGGTTCAATTGACGATGCTAATTTGCATGCCGGGAATGCCTGTGCCTGTTCCAGAACCTGTCCAAGCCAGGACAGTGCCTCTTTATCCAGCTGTACATGTGAACCACCTGGAGAGCTTTATCATCTACTGGTGCCCTTGCCAGACTTCGGGAAATTTTGATTCAGTTGATCGGGAACCCAGGCTCATCGTGCTTTGGAAGCTTTCCCCAAAGTGATTCTAATAAGCAGACAGGGTTGAGAACCACTGAAATGTCGTATTTTCTGAAACCACATGGCATTCTATTATCACGAAGTATCTGTCACAAAAGTCTAACAGTTGCATTTCTAGAGTCCATTGCTTCACTTGTGGACACGTGGTTGTTCTGATGGAAGATTTCTAAGCTCTTCACTAACACGAAGCCTCAGGACATCTCTCTGAAGCCCCCAAACTAATACGTCAGTGTTCATTTTGCTGATGGGTATAATGAGGTTAGAAAAAAACATTCTCAGCTCAGGATGTGTGTGTATGCTATCTACACACGCATATACACTAAAACAGAAGACGAACGTGTGAGGAAGTATTAGCAAAATAATGGGATGTAAGGTTCTTGCCGGCCTCTTTAAGCCCCGTGCAAAATTATCTCGGCCACTGGGGACAGAAATTACATCACTAATTCCTTTCTTAGCTTTAAGCTTGGTACCCCGGTTGGCAATCCTTAAAGGTCATTTGATTCCTGAGGAGATAGCATTAGATACCATTACTGGTTCCTAGTGCCCTGGTGGGAAAGAATGTGTCGGATCCTTCTGGACCCAGGGTCGTGGAGAAGGGCAGGCCCTGGGCGTGTGACATCATGGGTGTGGGACCTGTGCCATGGCACAGCATGCCATGGTTAGGAGGGCCCCACACTTGGTTTAATGCTCTCCTGTTACCATCTTGAAATTCTTTATAATAATTTTTTAACAAGGGTCCTGCTGGTCTTGGGTATGGCCTCCAACGATACACTGTCCATTGCTCTCTGGTGTGGGACTGAGTGGACTCAGAGAGAGGGTTTGAAGAGTTGTAGACCCACAGAAGGACTAGGGTCCCTGAGGCTGGAAGTCACCGGGCTGAGGGGCTTAGGCAAACACCCACTATTACCACAGGCACATTTGGTGTCATCTCTGTTCCACAATGACCTCAACTATATGCCAGGCACTAACTAGACTGCTGGGGCTATCACACTAAGCCTGCATGGACCATGTACTCCGGCAAAGAAACAACTACAATCACGTGTGCAAAGTGCTACAGCATGGGATGTATGAGGTGCCATGGGAACGCCATACCCTTAAGGACACCCGACTCAATTTGCTGGGGTCAGAAAAGGCAGGATGTCTACACTAAGGTAGAAAGATAACTAGTAATTAGCCATGGGAAGAGGAGGAATCAGAATATCCTAAACAGAAAGAATAGCATATGCAAAGGCCCAGGGTAAAAGAGAAAACTGCCTTAGAAGAAATGAAATGAAGTTCAGTGTGGCTGGAAATGCTAAGGAGAAGGGAGCGTTAAAGGATTACTTTGGAAAAGCAGGTAGCGGTAAGATGACCAATGGGGCTAGTAAGTCATAAGAGGTGAACGTATTGACCATCCCACTAGACCACAGAACTAATGGCTACATGGATTGCATCACTTCGTCTTCACAAGGACCTTATAAATAGGTTTAGTTTGTTAACCCATTTTATGGAGGAGGAAACTGAGATTAAGCAACTTGCCCCAAGTAACACAGCTAGTAAATTGTAGGATTAAGATTCAGATGCAGCTGTGTCTCCTCACAAAGCCTGAGTCCCAAATCACTGTATCATGTAGCTAAGAAATTTGGCTTTTAACCTCAAAGAAATGGAAAATTATTAAAGGGTTTTAAACAGGCAAGTAACACAAAGAGCTTTGTGTTTTAGGAAGGGAATTCTGACTCCGAGTTTCATTGAGTGATTCAGGGGTGCATTTTGTGAGCTCGTAAACTACGCCTTTGCCCTTCTTTGCTCCTCTCACTTATCTTTTGGACAAAGAAGCCCGAACTGATCACCTTCATTTCCAATGGGCAACTTTGGACAGAATTAGGTGGGGCAGACTATTCCAAGGCTGGAAATGAAGTTCTCAGTTTGTATGTGGTAGCTTGGCCTCATTGTGGAGAATTGTCTGTATAATCTGGACGCATATACAGAAGATAAGAAGTAAAAGGATTCCAAATGGTAATTTTGGAAATTAAATTAAATTAAATTTGGCAAATTTGAAAATTAAATTTTCAAAATTAAGTCCTTATAGAGCCTCACAAGATTCTGTACAAATAAACACATACTCAGAAACAAGACAAAAATCAACCAAAAAACTATCATCTTGCCCCTCTTTGCCTTCTCTTCCTTACACAGGGTGTTTTCTAGCTGGCACTTTCCTCTCTGAGAGATTCTCCACCCACCATGCCCAATCTCCTCCCCTATAGTTTTTCCCCCCGGAGGCTGTTGTCTTTTCATCGCGGAAACCTTGTATTTCTGACACTCTCAAGTTCTATGCTTCCAGAGAAACAGCAAGATCGAGTGGGAAATGAGTAGGGGTCTGCCATAACTGGGTTCAAGTCTCAGGAGTTTTTGACCTCCCGGCTATTAGTTTCCATTTTCTCATTATAAAAATGGTAAGTTAGTATCAACCCAGAGCATTCTGGGGGGACTAAATGAGACAAGGTGTTTGAGAAGACTCTGTCTCTTGTAGGTTACCCGTTGGTTTCTTTTCCTTCTTTTCCACTTAGACACTTCTACTTAGGCAAATGAGTTGCCTATCTGCTCTCAAATCCTACTGTCCTCTTGAACTTTCCTGGCCCTGCCAGACCCCTCTTCACTCTCTGCCCCTTTGGCAATCAGAGGCCCTATGGTAACACTTGGTTTTGCAGTTTCCTCCTTCTGATGGGTGTACTAGGAGCTTCCCCAATCAGGCTCCTTGAGGGCAGAAGCCAAGTCTGATAAATTTTTTGAACAGTCCTATAGTGTCCTCTCCAAAGGTCTATACTTGGAAGGAAGTCACGAATGTAGCATTCGTCGGCCATCAGCTGGAAAGGCTATGCACAATGTGGAGGGGACAGGTTTTTGCCCATTAATGTTAGTGAAACAATAATTTTCCAGAATTCCTTAAGCTTTTAATTTTATGCTTATTCAGGGATAGTGACTGTGCCCGTGGCTTCTTACTTATCACTTAATGTATCAGCACTATCAAGTTCCTCGAAAGCTTGTTGAAATACAAGCTTAATGTTCTTCGTTCCAGAAGAGGCAGATATGGTTACACTGGGTATTTATAGAAGAGTCCTCAGTGAATCTCTCAGATGTGGGACTTTCTTTAAGTCCAAACAGAGAAATGCATTTTGGTTTTTTGTTTTTTGTTTTTTTTTGGTTTCCTTTCTTTTTCTTTTCACTTGCACGTAATTCTATTAGGAAAAACCAAAAGAGAGGGTGTAGAGGGAGGGCGGCAGGTCCTCAACAGCACCAATGGTCACACACAGTGCTACTTATTAGAAGCCAGGCACCATGAGAATTCTTTTACTAGTCCTAACAATCCATTACGTAGGTATTCTCTCCCACTTCACAGTTTAGAAAACTGGGGCACAGAGAGGTTAGGTAATTCACCTAATCTTACTCAGCTACGCAAGGCAGAGCCAGTGTATAGCCCAGACGATGGGTTCCAGAACCCAAGCTTCTCATCTCTGTGCTGTGCTGCCCATATAGCACAAGCACTTAGGGTAGTGGAGAGTTTTGAATTACAGGTATCCTCATGTAAACATGCTGAGTTAGCCTGGCCCCTTATGTCACTTGAACATCGATAAGAAGGAAAGGCCAGGGTTGAGGAAGACATGGGCTGTCCCAGGGCTTCACCAACCATGTCTAATCATGCCCAGCTTTCCATTTGTGTGCTTTGTGAGGACTGCAGGAGAGCATTTAAAAGCCTTTCGGGCAGTGTTCGTTCTCCCTGGGTGTACAACAAATGACCTGGGGGGGTGGGTGGGTGTCCCCCTCTTCAGGATGCCCCACCTTCCTGCCCTCTTGATGGATGCCAATTATCCAGTAAAGCTGTCCTTTCTCTTGAACCAGGAAATGGTCTCCGAATGCTCTAGAAAACCTTCTCCGGTGGATTACAGTTGGCGTGGAAGGTGAAACCTGTTTGTTGTGCTTGCCCTAGCCCACGGGGGTAGGGATCATGTCATATTTGTATTTGGTGCTAGGCATATAAGGGCCTCCACGAATGAGTGAGTGAGTGAATGGATACTTACAAGCATATTTGCATTTACTATGGACTCTGCTGTGACTCCGATTAAAGCCAATGGTTTTAATCAAGGCAGAATATCTTCTTTAAACACAAGGATTAGCCTCTATGAAAAGAGAAATGTAAACAGGACTCTAATTAGAGAATTTACTAATTATTCTTCCCTGCTGAGGACATTAGCTGGGGTTTAGTCTTTAGCTGTGACTGCCATACGACTTTCTCTTTATCTCCAGAAAGGGAAAAATTGACTGGAAAGATTCATTTCAATACCCTGATTCCTTTCCTGCTCTCTTTCACCCTCAAAAAAAAAAAAAAAAAAAAAAAAAAAAAAAAAAAAAAAAAAAAGATATTCCAGCATGAAAGATCACAGACTCAGCCCAAAACAGTGGACCCAGGTTGACGGCATTCAGGAAGCCTGCACACTCCTGGAGCCCCAACTGCTGAGGTAAAGATAAATCGGCAGGAAGATTTCTTTGGAATGATGTGAATTTAATGAATCATGAAAAATATCCCCAGCTGTTCTTAAATTTAAGGGAGATTGAGTGATAACAAAAGATAGTTTCCCTCCCTCTTAGATGTAGGTTGGAGCGGGAAAGAGCAGTGGTTAAAAAAAAAAAAAAAAAAACCCTGAGGCCAAAAGCTTGCCTTTTCTTTCCCATCTCTTCTATTGTTGAAGGGGAAAAAAGCTGTCTGCAGTCAGCAGCCACTGAAGGGCATGATGAAGAGTGTTTGCTATTACCAGACTTGAAGAATTCTCCACTCTGGTTTCAAAGATGTGGCTGCCCTAGCAGCAAACATTTAGGAAGTGATGGGCTTTGCTCTCGCCCCCTCCCAACCCCCAGCCACCACCGTCCTCACATCTCATCCAACCTCTTTATTAACACATGGACTTGCTGAAATTAAAAATAATGATTCTCCCATTCCTCATCCCAGCTGCTGCAGCCCTCACTTCCCCGGCCCTGGAAATCCTTATTAACCCATTGAGCGGTGTGGCCTCCCAAGCCTGTCCTCAGCTGGGAGAGCAAAGCCAGGCCTTGGTGGGTTTGGCTAAGGTTCAGGGATTCCCAATCTAGGTCCTCGAGATCCGTGCTGGAGGGCTGAGAGGGCTCTGAGGAGGGCTTGAAAAACATGAGTGACTTCTTTCCCTGCAGCCCTCAGCCTGGGCTACTGTGGGTCCCCTTGAAAGAGCCCCACATCGACCCAGGAGGCCAGGTCCTGGGCACAGCGTCCGGGTGCACAGCTCGCTCTCCCGACCTGAAGAAGCACAAGACAGGTGGGTAGCTGTGAGGGTCGAGAGGGAATGCCTGCTCAGCCCTTCCATCTTGGGGTCTATTACCTGTCTAGATAAATTTCCTTTTTCTTCAAGGTGGGTGAGGAAGGCTAATAGATGCTAAGCAAGATTTTTTTGTTTCCTTAAGGCAATTTTTAACTTCTAAGCATAGTTGAGAGATGTGTTTGAGGAATGGAAATGCTAGCTTCTCTGTGTAACCCCTAGAAAGGGGTCAGAGAAAAGCATGGATGGTGAAGGTAGTAATGATAATATTGAATATTAATGGCAAACAACAAAATTGAGGACTTAACCCAGACACAATATTAAATGCTTCTCATGCATGATGCATTAAATAAATACACACACACACACACACACACACACAATCTTCCAAGAGGTAGATAATTGTAATTGCCTATCAAACAAGCTGGACTTGGTGAGATTTTAACAGGAAGAAAATTTACTTTTTTATGCCACTCTTTCCAAACCCTGTTGGATCACTTTCCTTCCTACTGGATGATAAATTAGGCAGATCCATAGCCTGGGATAGCCATTTTGGCTTATTAACAAAATAATATCAATCAAGACTGTGCAATCCTGGCAGAAGGATAAGCACCTAGATCAATGGAACAAAATTGTCATCTCGGAAATAGCCCCACACAAGCACAACCGATAGATTCTTGACAAGGGTGCAAAAGTAATTCACTGGAAGGAGACCATTTTCCACAAATGGGGCTGGAGGATTTGGACATCCCCAAGCAAGACCTGAACTGACCTACATGTCACAACTTGTACAAAAATGATTGCACGATGGCTCATATACTTTAATTTTTTTGATGTTTATTTATTTCTGAGACAGAGAGAGACAGAGCATGAGTGGGGGAGGGGCGGATAGAGAGAGGGAGACACAGAATCCGAAGCAGGCTCCAGGCTCTGAGCCGTCAGCACAGAGCCTAATGCGGGGCTTGAACTCACAAACCGTGAGATCGTGACCTGAGCCGAAGTCGGACGCTCAACCGACTGAGCCACCCAGGTGCCCCTGGCTCATTTACTTTAGTATAAGATGTAAAATTATACAACTTTTGGAAGAAAACATAGGAGGCAATCCTTGAGACATAGGGCTTGGGGAAGAGTTTTTAGACATGACATCAAAACATGATCTATAAAAGGAAAAACACTGGTAAATTAGACGGAAGACAGACTAAAGACTGGGAGAATGTATTTGCAAACCACGTAGCTGAAAATGGACTCACATTTAGAATACATAAAGAACTCTCAAAACTCAACACTTAAAAAAAAGCAGACAATTCAATGATAAATTGGACAAACAGTGTGAAGGAATATTTTACCAAAGATGATACACAAGGACAAAAGAGACCATGAGAAGATGGGACGTTCATCATCTCCAGCCACCAGGGAAGTGAAAATTAAGATCATAATGAGATCTCACTACATTCTTACTGGAACAACTAAAACTAAACACAGTGAGGCCACAAAATGCCGGCAAAGCTGTGGGGAATCTATATCCCTCCTAAATGGTGGGAATTTAAAATGTTACAGCCACTCTGGAAAGTAGTTTGGCAGTTTCTTTAAACACACACACACACACACATACACACACACACGCCAAGAACAGCAAACAAAGAAAAAAACTGGACATACTTAACCGTACAACTCAGCCATCATGCTCCCGGCCATTGATCCTGGAAAAAATGAAGCAGGCACATAAAACCTGGGCATGGGCAGCTTTATTGATTTATCTACCTTTGTGGAAATGACCAAAATGTCTTGCAACAAGTGGATGGTTAAATAAGAGGTGGTGCATCCACACCATGGTGTGTTATCTGCAAGAAAAGGGAATAGGCTTTTCACACGCTGAACGTGGATGGGTCTCAAGGGCGTCATGCCGATTTTTCAAAAAGCTCATCTCAATAGGTCACAAGATGTATGAATCTATTTCTGTAACAGTCTCCAAACGACGCAGGTATAGAAACAGAGAGCAAGTTGGTGGTTGTCAGGTGTTAGGGATGGTGGGAGAGGGGTGGTGGTGAGGGCGGTGACGTGACTCCAAAGGGGTGACCCCAGGGAAATCTCTAAGCTCAAGGAATGATGGTTCTGTGTCTCGATTTTCCTGGTAGCTGCCATTAGCGTGGATTTGCGTGTGTGATGAAATGATCCAGGACTGTACAAACACAATGCACCGATGTCAATTTCCTGGTTTTGATAGGATGGCTATCTCGGGTGGCTCAGTTGGTTAAGTGTCTGACTCTTGATCTCTGCTCAGGTCATGATCTCACGGTTTGTGAGATCGAGCCCCACGTGGGGCTCTGTGCTGACATCGTGGAGCCTGCTTGGGAGTCTCTCTCCCTCTCTCTCTCTCTCTTTCTCTCTCTCCCCCTCCCCCGCTCGCACTTGCTCTCTCTCTCTCCCTTTCTCTCTCAAAATAAACAATTTTTTTAAAACAACAACAACGACAAAACCCTTTTATATCTCATCTTATTTAAAGCTTCTCCCCTCACTAGCACTGCCAGATCAGGCCTGCTCTGGGCCTAGAAGTCTGCTGCATTGTTAGGGCAGGCCAAGCCAGGCTCTGGTAATAAAAACAAAACAAATCAAAACAAGGTCCCTGAAATTTTGGTTCCTGAGCATAAGAAAGCTTTGGCACCTGTGTCCACTGGGGGGGAGGGCAGTTCACTTCTGAACACTGACTCAGAGTTGCGAGGTCCTTCCAACTTCTGACTCTGCTGTCTTCAACCTGTGCCTTCCCCGACCACCCAGGGAGGAGAAGGAAAACAGCGGAGGATCACGCAGGGGACTTTATGGAGAGGCCTGGAAGTGTCCCTTATCTTTCTCACCTACATCCTGTGGCCCAGAAGTCAGGCATCGGAGCCCAGCTTGACCGAAAGTAATGCCGGGAACTACGGTCCAGCCTCATGTCCGGGACTAGCACTGATGGTGGGAGTGAGGAGGATCTTGTGGTGGGGTGGGTGGCGGGTGAGGAGACTCTGTATTCCCTGCAGAGGAAAGAGTGACATGACTCCTTTCTTTTCTTTCTCCTCCCTTGTCGCTCACGTTGGCTGAGTCCGGTCTCCCCAGGGAGGTGAGGAACGAGTAGAAGAGAAGGGCAACACCTTCCACCGGTGGCGAATGTGGGGTCGGCTCCATGCGGGACCCACCCACTGGCTGTTCTCCTTGGGCACCTTAATGGGGTGTCTGGAGACACCACTCCCTTCAGCAGTGAGTCTGCCTTCGATGGGACACTCACACATCTGCATATAAGGGCATGTGTCCGCTTCCTTCCGTGGGAGCCACCTCATCCTGCCATTCCGGACAAGCACAGGGACACGGTGAGTCACCCTGGGCAGGTTCCTTTGAGGTGACTCAAGCCTGATCCTGGGAAAGCCAGCATCCTGGCACCACTGAAGCTGGAGGTACAGACAGCTCCTTCCATGGCCTTCTTTACTTGCTTCGCCAAGAGAGGAAGCTTTAGGTGTTTCTCAGGCAAGACTCAGACGACACAGGCCGTTTGCTCCCACAAACTCTTCACTAGCGCCCACAGCGTCTCCTTACTTGGTTTGAGAGGGGAACCCCCTTTCCTTCTCTGTGCAGGTGAGCAGGAAGGGAAAACCATCCATCCTCTCTGGTTTCATTCAAATCAGTTTTCTGGTCTAGGGTTACCTAGAGGCAAGCGGGGGATGCTGTACTGCAGGACCCATACCCAGTTTTCCCCTTGGTTAGCAACTCCCTACATGCGTGGTTGGACGCCTCTCTCTAGAATATGTTGCCGCCTAACACCTATTGTCCCCAGCTCTGGGGTCTCAGCCAAAATGCAGAGTGAACTGGGAAAGTTGCATTTAACACCTTGCGAAATAACATTATTTGCATTTTATAGTTGTCGATCCTGAGGTTCAGAATGGTTCAGGAATTTGTGCAAAGCCCCACAGCCCTACGGAGGTATGTAGATTTCAGGAGCCGTGGACTGTGGTGGATGAGACACAGGAGCCGCGAGGAAGAAAACGGATGGAATTTGATTTAATTATGGTAAGTCGACACGTTCACTGAGAGTAGAGAAGAATCAGTTCAATGTGTTTACTTGGGGACCAGAAAGTCAGTAAGAAGTAAGTTCTCTGTGTAGTTTTTTACTGAGTCTTTTTTTTTTTTTTTTTTAAATGAGTCTTCTCCCCTCTCCTCCAACCTTTCCGGTTTCTGGCGCTCATTCATACCACCAGCCCAGGACTGCCCACGTCTCCTGAGAAAAGTCTAGCCTCACCACCACAGCCTAATACCCTTGGCAAAATTATAATTTGAGCAGCCGTAACTAGGGGGCTTTGTAGGGAAGGAACTTCGTTCAAGAAAACAATCTGGAAACTTGAGGGTCTGGGTTAGCAAGTGTCTCCAAAACGCAAATTTTTTTCGAATTGCCAAGCTGTCATGGATCAGAAATGGAACAGGAATTTGGGGGGAGGGAAGAGCACAGTTGAGGGGAGGGAGGTAGAGAGGAAAGAGGGTGAACAGGGCAGCAAGGTGGGAACCGGACCTACAGAGTGGAGCCCTGGCCAAGGACCTTAAGCAAAAGTGTCCAATGGCCATTTTATAGGACTTGGTGTGAATCACCCATTTCCTAACCTTCAGTTAAGGCCCCTGAACATCAGCACCTTATACGCCCACTGATGGGGAATGGAGAGATCAAGGACACAGCAGGTTTTCTATGTCCAACTCGGGGGTGGGGGGAGGACAGAAAGATGCAGGTGATGAGAGAAGAGGGAGCTCACGAGCTTAGAGATACAAGCTCCGAGGCCAGAGTGGCCCCGAGAAGGACACCCCCAGGAATGCGTGACGGTCTTGAGGAGCACATCCACTTCTGGTGGGACATTACAGAGTCAGCGTGAGCTAATGTCACCCAAACCTCATGTGACTGGGTGACTGCAGCTAACATCTGGGTTGCACTCATAATCAAAAACCCTCCTAAGAATGTGCTTTGTAACTCCTTCCTCACTGAACTTTTTACCCAACTTGCTAAAAAGAATAGCCTTGAAACGACTCCCACTCAATTCGCCATTCCCAGCCCTCCAGAGGAGGTGCTGAAGAGGAACAGAATAAACAAATGCCAGAAAGAGATTCAGGACGAGAGAAGCAAAAGGTGCCATAGGATCACCTGATGATCCGCTCACAGTGATTGTTTGGCCAGTCGCTTGGCGAAAGCCTGGTTCTATGTGCATATGTGCGGGAGCCTGCATTTTAGAGCAGCGTTTCCCAAATGTCATCGTGCACACGAACCACTTAGGATCCAGGTGGGACGGATGGCAGTTGATGAAATTCTGTATTGTCAACAGTTTGCCGGTGATTCATGGCCCCTGGCCTGAGCAATACAGTTATAGAGCAGGGGGTTGTAACTTTCTAACCCAGGAGGCCATTTGTGGGGCCAAAGGAAAGAGGGGGAGATGGGAAAGACGAGTGTAGAGGAGGGGAGAAGAATAAAGGGGAAATAGAGGGAGAGAAGATCAAAGAAGAACCACACCACCATAGAACCAGGAATCTCCAGTAAGGGAAATAGGATGTCACCAGCAGCTGTTCTGGAACCCCTTGAGGTTTAATTTCAATTACATACGTTGCTTTGCCCTCTATTAAATAGCATACATACTTTGTGCCCTAACAGTCCTTAAGTGTCAAGGGTGAAAAGGTAGATATCTGATTTTCTAGTCCTTATAACATCAGTACTAGTATGAATATATATCCCCACCAGAATGGGCAAAGCCAGTGCTGGTGTGATACAGCTGCTTCATATAAGAATGGAATTTATAATCTGGCAGAGAATATCATACACAGCATACATGGAGAAGTAAATTATAAGTCCAGTAAATTATGCACGGAGCCTAATACTACACATATTATATTTAAAAAAGAGACTTCCTCATCTATTTTATCGTTTTTCTACCACCCGTCGATGTGGGGAAGGCAGACTTATTATCACGATTTTATGAAGGATGAAAGAGTTGCTCAGAGAGGTCGGGTGACATGTCCAAGGTCACACTGCTAGTAAGGAGCAGAGACTGCATATGGCACCTTCTGGTTTTGTTCTGGCTCCCTTTCTATTAACCTCCTCAGTGGAGGGCAGTGAACTTTATTGCATTCCCCTTCACCCACTTTTCTGACTTTCTCTAGCTTTGCAAGCCAGGGCTTCTCAACAGCTCAGCATTTAATTGGTTTTGAGTTTACAGTTTCCTCCCTCATTCAGAATCTAAGCTAGTTAAACAAATTTCCTGGAAAACCAAAATAATCTTTAAGCAAAGTCCACTGCCGGGTCACATTTGTCTAAATAGAAGGTATTTTCAGAATACAAGTCATGGAAAACAGTGGGGAATAATGAACTTCATTTCTCTTTGCAAACGTAATTTCTCCATTGCCTGTTGCTTGGTTCCCAAATTCACACGTGCAGCCCAGCCTGTCTTACAGGTAAGCGTGTCCATGTGAACTGTGTATTTATACACATGCATACATACTCGGGACATTATTTTGCTAATTGAAAACAAGTTCTCCCATTAATGCCAGCACGTATAACCTGACCCTATTGTTATCGTCACTTAATAATGTAGTTCAGCCCTAACTAGGTGTGTAGACTGCCAGACGATTTAATAAGTGTAATGCAGCTGAATTTCCACCTAAATTGCTCACGCACGTTTTCACTGATGCCTGCTTACAGGAACTTACTATGCATATACAAGTTAACAAGTCAAGTGGAATTTGCTTTGAAGGACGAGTCTAATGGTGATGGGGGAGGAGGCAGGAAGGATGACAGTGAGCCAAGTTGCCCATTTAGTGGAGCTGTGTTGTGCTCCCCTGGCCCTCACCGAGAGAATACACCAGGGGCTCATTGTACCCCCAGTGCCTCCTGACTTTGTGAGTAGCGCAGAGGAGTGTTGCTGAAGGCCGCTCACATTAAGTGCTGGAGATTCCCCTTCTCTATCCTTAATCCTGCCCCCAGGCCTGAAATACATTTCCATTTTCTCCTTTGTAAGTCTTTTTTTGTCTCCCCATTTTACCCTTTCCTAGTCTTTTCATCATCATTTACACCTTTACATTTTAGACAATATCGAGAATACAGATTTGGACTATATCCAGACATTGATGTGGTTTCGCTTCCATTCCCCCATTTGATGCAATCGTTCCTGGAAGGATGAGCCAGTTTGCCTGGTCTCCTCAGGGCTCTGAAAGGCACAGTTGTGAAAGGGGCAAGTGTGGAGGGTCTCAAGACCTGAATTCTTGAGAGTCGCTTGATGTTAGAGGTTTGGGGGTGTTCATCGGTCTCCAACGCTTCCCCTTTGTTTAGTTCTAACCAACTGGTACTTATGCGTAAGGAGGCAGATGGGGATCAAAATATCATTTCTGGCTCTATTGATGGCAAAGTTGGATTGGAGAACAAAACAGGAAGTGTGTGCTCTGTTAAAAACAGGAAGATCCGACACAGAGAGAGAGAGACAGAGACAGAGACAGAGAGGGAGGGAGGGAGAGAGAGGATGCTAAGAGACTAAGAGATTCTAGAGATGGCCTACAAAAACGTCCTTCTAATTCCTTTCCCAACTCTAATCCTCTTCCCAAGCATGGTGTGGGCACGAGTATAGAACATCCGATGAGGGAGTAAAGTTATTCCAGAAGCCCTTGCACACTTCCTCCTCTCACGCTGCTCTGTAAAGATGCCAGAGTGGGTATGTCTTTTACAGCCTCCTGTGTTCTAAGAAGCAGTCGAGGGAAGGCCCTGCTGCTTTAGACCCCTGCCCTACGACCTATGCTCTAGAGGGCCTCGCTCTGGCCCTCCTCTGGCAGTGTTCTTCCCCCCACAGGACAAGGGAGGGGGGTCTCCCATCCCAAGACCATACTCTTCTTGGGAATTTCCTGCCCAAATGGCCCTGAGCCCACCACAGGGCAGGTGTGGACTTCTACCTTGGTAGTAGGCTTGTAGGCGTCTACCAACCTGCTTGTGCCCCCCTGCCCTGAGATTGGGCCATATACTTGTATATATATAGTCCTCTAGAACTGAGGGACAGCCGAGGGGTGGATACATGGAGGAGTGGAGAGGTCAGGGGTGCGATGCCCTCCCAAGAGCACTATTGCTTTATTATGCTTACTACGTCTATGGATCATGAATTCACGATGGGCCCATAGTGGGGACAGAGATATGATGCATGGGAACGGCACTAGGAAGAACTGAAAGCTAGTGGTGACTCAGTGGCTGGAGCTAGAATCACAGACATCCTCATTCACACTGGCGATCACTGTTGGTGGTTGGCGGGGCGCCCTGCTGGAGATGTCAGGTGCAGCATTTACACAAGGTATCTCCTTGCGGCTGGAGCTTCCTCACAGCCTCATGGTTGGGTTCAAGGGTAAGCATCTTAAAGAGACCCAGGCAGGACCTGTCATGCATTTTATGACCTGGCCTTGGAAGCCACATGGTGTCACTTCTGCCATAGATACCAACCCACCAGATTCAAGTGGAGGAAACACAGACCTCACTTATCTATGAGAAAAGTGTCAAAAATACATTGTTTCGAAGGGGCTGGAGGATAGAAGACTGGGTTGAGGCTACTTTTTTTTTTTTAAATGTTTATTTTTGAGAGACAGAGAGAGAGAGAGAGACAGACAGACTCCGAAGCAGGCTCCAGGCTCTGAGCTGTCAGCACAGAGCCCGACGCAGGGCTTGAACTCGTGAACTGCGAGATCATGACCTGAGCTGAAGTCGGACGCTTAACCGACTATGCCACCCAGGTGCCCCTGGTTGAGGCTACTTTTTGAAAACTCAGTCTACCACAGTGTCTTTTGTTCAAGAGTGCACAATGGACAGGAGTTTGGGGAAAGATCCTTGGTCCAGCATTCCAGGAAGATATTGTGAGTTAATGTAAGTCAAAGGCTTCAAAGAGTGTTTGGCATATGATAAGACTCACTAGACAGCAGGGGCTACCTCCGTCACGGCCATCACTGCCACCACATTATCATCATCACCATCTCTGAAGAACCTACGGAGATGGTTCCCTCATCTACAGGAGGGAGGAGACTGAGGCCTGGATAAGTTAAGGGGTGTTTTGGCTCTCCTCAAGCGATCCAGTGGTAGTTCTATATTTGAACTTGGACTTCTGACTCCTCTCGGAGAACTACATAGTAGTGGTTTGGGGGCATTGTAAGGAATGGGCACGTATTACAACAGCATCAATGACTCTGAACCTCAGTCGCTGCTTTTGTTTGTTTCATGCTAATGACTCCAGAGAAGATTTAGTTGGTATCTTTGTTGAGTATCCTTTAAAAAAAAGACCCAGCAAACATTTTTCTTTTCTTTTTTTTTTCTTTTTTTTTTTAGCTAATAACCACAGAACTTCAGTAGTAAGATGTCCACTAATTTGGATAATTTAGATTAAAAAAATCAGACTTTCATTTTTTTATTTTGAAACGGTATCTCCTGAGGCAATTAGCAAAACAAATTTGTAGGGAATGATGTTTAATTATTTGAGGAGCCAAACTTTATCTATGCAAATATTATATGTATGGAATGGGATAATTACTAGATTTTATCACTTGTTCATTAAATCTTGTCTCCAGAACCCCATTTGGCAATGTTCTCTTATTTGATAGTGTTTAAGTATTTGAAAATTAAGCAATTTCTTCAAAGAACTCTTCTGTAGTTATAGCCACTTTTTGCAAACTTATTTTTTTCCCACAAAAATCAGAAATTATAAGCTTTTGTGTTGCTATGTGTTTTGTTTTGTTTCATTTTGGGTTGTGTTTAAAGAGCCAGTCTTCCCTTGAGGGAACAAGGGTGGCAAAGCCAAACCAGTCAATATCCACTGATTTGAGGCCAAGTTGGGCTAATGGTAGGGGGTGGGGGTGGGGGGTAAAAGTGAATCGGACATCAGTTTGTGCTTCTTTCTTGGTGAGCCTCGGTGTTTGCTCTGGGGACCCAGAAGCAACCTGACCAAGAATGTAGGTCAGCATTACTTTATGTAACCGTCCCCCTTTTGGGAGGCCAGGGCAAGGGTAAATGTTCATGGAGGTCAGCCGTCCAGAGTGAGCCTGGGGCCTGTCCAAGGAGACAGAGTTCAGTTGATGTTGGATGTTCAGAGCCTGGTGTCAGCAGATGAGGAGGGTAGTAATGAAATCTTCCCACTCAGGTGTTTTAAAGAGAAATGGACGCACCGTTACTTAGATCAACAACCACACCTCCCTTTGTGAGGAAGTCTCCGGAACCAGACAACTTGGGTTCGCCGCTTAGTAATTGTGTGATCACGGGCCAGGGTGCCTCAGTTTCCTCACATCTATAAAAATGAGAATAAGAATAGTTCTTACCACATAGGATTCCTATGCGGTGAAATGAGTAATATGTGTCAAGAACTGAAAGCTGTCTTGCACACAGCTGGTCCTCCCCAGATGCTGTTGGGTCTCTGCCCAACCCCAACGGCAGCCATTTGCCGAGAATTTGCCTCGTGGCAGGTTCCCATGGGACTCCATTCTAGCCTTACGACAACTCTGCGTGGTCACTGTGCTCATCCCCATTTCATAGAGGAGGAAAGAGGCACAGGGAAGTCGTACCGTTTGTTCAGGGTTACACATTCATGGGTCAAAGCACCAGGGTTCTAACCTGGTTTTGTCCCACACAGAAAACTTGTGAACTTCACCACCACGTGGCCCCACGATACACATAAAATTAAACAAAGCAAAAATAACCTTGTCATTAGCATACCGTTGCTCCCTGAGAAGGCTGTTAGGTTTTTCTCGGACTAGAAGCTCTGTTGTGGCTGTGAGTTTTTCCGACACCGTCTAGCACGGTGCTGTGGGCACAGGACACTTACCAGAGGCTTTCTGTTCCACCGTGACTGTCGCTGCTGATAACACTCTAAGCCCGGGTCTCGGATGTGGCCTCTGGTGCTGTCGGCAGGGACCCCGTGCACCAGCCTGTGTGGTACCGGAAGCCCGATGAAGGTAGGGGTGGTGTTTTGGGTGGAGGGAGAGTCAAAAGAGTCCCCATGGGAGTCCTTGATTTTCTCAAATTTCCATCCATTTTCAAGAAAAGCCAGACCAAGTTCGTTCTGTTCCGCTCTGCTAACATAGAGCCAAAGTCCCTTTCTGATTATGTCCCCCACTTCCCATGCTTCTCTTTTTTTCTCTCAAAGCTCAAACAAGGGAAGATTGATAGCTGGGTTGGGTGGAAAAACCCGTGGTGTGGTCTCACAAATATAGGTCTAGGCTGGGGTGGGAGAGATCCTCCTTCCTCATATGTTTGTTTAAAGATAAAGAGGCCCTTTCAGTCCACATGGGGTCCAGCAATTTAACCATAAACCATATTAATGGCTGTCAGAGAGGACCTGCTCGGCTGAGCTGAGGGGGAGGGACAGAACCCTGGCTTCCCATGGTTCTGGGCCAAGCTTTCCCAAACCCCTCAGCATAAAAGTGTGATCTCTTAAGTGCTTATTCCAGTGTCTCATACTCCATGTTTTTAAAGTAAAAAAAAATTTTTTTTTCAAGTGCTTTGTGTTCCTAATACAAAGAGACCCTGGGATTTCAGATCTGCCAATAACTCTCCCTATTCCAAAGGGGGAAAAAAAAAATCATTTTTTTTTTTCCTTACTGGAATTTTTTCATTCCTTCCCACCCACCCCACCTCCATTTCTCATTTCCTCAGGAAACCATTTAGTTGGAGACACAGGGAAAGTTTTCCAACATGCTTCCCGCAGCCCCCACAGACTCATGCACACCCAGAGAGCAATTTAGCACCAAGAACGTATGTTGCAATATACTCAACCTTGCCCGTGAAGATTTCTGTCTCTGGAGCACTCAGAAGGCCTTATGGTGACGGCCACCTTCATCCCTGCTCACACCAGTCACCCTTTGGGGACCCTTGGAGGTGTTTTGGCCTGAACATGACCTTCCTGTGGGCTTTCTAGGGGAAAAGGTGAAGTAGGGACTCCCTTTTGACTTTAGGAGGAAGCATAGGAGCGTTTGCCTTTTTGTTTCTACTTGAACAAATATCTGAGGACTTCACCACGTACCCAACAATGCTTCAGGGGCTGGGGAGACAGATGGCGGAGGGGAGAGCCACATTCCCTGCTTTCAAATTTGACTTTCCAGTTTGGGGACCAGGAGGGTTGAGTGGAGAAGGCCAAACAAGAAGAGGCAGGCAAAACCCAAGAAAACGAAGAAGCGAAATGCACGTGGTCGGTCATAAGAGCTGTGAAGAGATCAAATGGCAGTTTAGAAGAGTGACGAATCTCCTTTCCGCCTGCAGCTTTGGGGAAGCCTTCTGCCCCGGTCTCGAGTTTTGGAGTTGGCTGACATAACCGTAGGCTCTGAGACCCTTAGCGGCGGGTGCCTTTGTCCCGTGCGGAGCAAACGTTCCACCTCGTCCTCTGGAGACGGAGTCCAAAAAACTTACGCGAGCAAAGCTCTGAGGTCCATTCATCGCACTTCCATCAGCTCCTAGATGCACTTAACGAGTGGAGAGACAGAAGACTAGAAGAATTCAGCATGCTTCAGAAATCGCTTTCCACTCTCTGCCCCCAAACAAACGAGAGCTTTTTAGAATACTTGAGCAGCAAGGGGAGTAGGAAAATTTCCAGCAGCAGCAAAACCATTACCGGTCCCCAAAAGGGACTCCCCCTGTGCTGTTCACCTTCCCTGGCTCATCAAGTGTGTTGGGACAAAGCCGAACCCTGTGGAAGATCCAAGGAGTCTTGGATGCCCCGGGAAGCCGAGACTTCGTTCTGGCCGCCAACACCCATCTTTTCAGCGCTGGGGGGATTGTTTCTGTTGCGTCTTAGTCTGTGTTCTCGCTTCCCCTGTGGACACAAAAATGTTCTTAGAGCAAGAAGCGGCCTCCAAGAATCGGAGGCTGGGGAATTTGTTGTAACCGGAGGTAGAAGACCTTCTGAGACTGAGCTTACACTCTGCTTAGTAACCACCAGATGTCAGCAACTCATCTGATTTCAGCTCTGCAGCGAAGGGAAAGACACCAAGACGGAGGAAACCACTTGCCTTGGGCTGACATCGGTTCTTTCTAAGTTTCAGGTGTGACTTCAGGAAGGCATCTACCGTGAAGAAAAGTGTGAATGGCTTGAGCGGGATCCAAGTCGGAGGATGAGAAAAGAAAGCCACTCAAACACATTCACGTGATGGGAATTCTTGGGCTAACATTTTCATTTGCCTGTTGGCTGTTAGCACCACGTCCAGATAGCAAAGAAGTTCGCCAGGAAATTAAAGAAGATTCATCGGGAAGACTTTTAAGGCCAAAGGCAACTGAATGGATGCCTTTGCTTTCCAGGGTTGGCTGTTTGTTTTGCGCTGTTTTAAATAATCCTGCCAGACTCTTAAGAAAATCTCTGGAAGAAGGGAAAGAGAAGTCTGAAAGTGCAAGCATTATTTACAGGGGGCAGAAAAAAGGTACCCAAAGGGCAGGAGGTAATTAGAATCAGCTCCCATGATGGTTGTTTATTTTGCAAGCCTAGGTTAAGCAGCTATTCATATACATAAAATGTGAGACAAAATGCCTTCGGGAAATTAAAAGTCGAATATAAATAAAATTGCCCCCAGTTTCATGGAAGGCACCTCCCTGTCAGTTCACGGGTTTCACAGACCTATCACTACGTGTTCTTCCGCAAGCCAAGCCCAGGGTGCAAAGCGGTAAAATGACATTTATTAGAAGTTCTCAGAGGCACCTGGGTGGCTCAGTAGGTTGAGCGTCTGCCTTCGGCTCAGGTCATGATCTCACGGTTCGTGAATTCAAGACCCACGTAGGTTTTGTGCTGACAGCTGGGAGCCTGCTTTGGATTCTCTGTCTCCCTCTCTCTGCCCTTCGCCCACTAGTGTATGCCCTCTCTCTCTCTCTCCAACTCTCTCTCTCTCTCAAAAATAAACATTAAAGATAATGTTCTCAGGGGTGCCTGGGTGGTTCAGTCGGTTGAGCGCCAACTTTGGCTCAGGGCATGATCTCACGGTTTGTGAGTTCAGGCCCCGCATCGGGCTCTGCGCTGACAGCGTTGGGTCTCCCTCTCTCTCTGCCCCTCCCCCACTCATGCTCTGTCTCTCTCTCTCTCTCTCCCTCAAAAATAAAACAAAAAACATTAAAAAAAAAGTTATCAAACTCCCAAGAACCCTAATGGCAGTGATTCCCCATACATTCTTTTCTCCGTCTCTTTCCAGTGTCTCTTCTCCCACTTTTCACTTTTACTCTCCTTCCTGCTCTTGATTCTGTACTTCATGGTCAAACGGGCATCTCTCACACCGTTGTTGGAAAAAAAAAAAAAAAAAAAAGAAAACAACCTGTGGTTAGACGTGCAGGGGGGAGGGGAAGGTGTTCTCTGCAGCAAGGATCTCAGCCTGAGGGTTCATTACCATAAAATTCAAATCTGTGACCAAATTCCCAAGCCTGGCGTTGAGGCTGGGGCAGGGGCCTTGTGGGGGCTTTGCAAACATCTCCCTCTTCGAGGCCCAGGGTAGGGCTGGGCACGGACAGGGGGCCAAAGCCGACCGCCCGTGGAGAAAGTAGAGCCCAGCCTGCCTCGCCAACCTGATTCCCTGTTCCCACCTCTCCTGTACCTCGTCCCGCGCTTCAGCCCCCCAGACGGGCCTCCACTTTCCTTCTTTTAAGTCTGGCGTCCTGCCACCTCTCCGCACTCCCTCCCCTGGAATTTCCTTCCATCTCATTGAATTCGATTGCCTTGCCGTTTCAACCCTGGCCACCTCCCTCAAGCCTTTTACCTGTCACTCCAGCCTGATGTCAGTTCACACCTCTTCACCCCTAAGCACACCAGCAGCTCTGTCTGTGGTTCTTGAAATTAACCATCTTATATCCTATTAATACGGATACAGCTGTAATTATATATCAATAATGAATGTGATGATTTAGATCATATTGCTATCTCTATCAGTATTATGTGAACCTGCTTCTTCCGCATTTTCTTCCAAACAGATTTGAAATTCCTCGAAACGTAAAAAAAAAAAAAAAAATTTTAGCCACCCGTTTTACAAACGGTAGGATGCCCAATGGGCCCTCGTTCAGTGAAAGTGGAAGTGTTCCATTTGCTGATCTCAGTTTATGCACCAACTTTCAGAGTACACATCCATGGAAATAAACTGCTAAGGCAAATGAGAAGTAGACCCTGGACCCCTGGGTTCCTTCCTCTTTCGCTGCCCCATTTAAGATCCTCACATGAAGAAAGGCCCAGAGAAGTGTAGGCGGTTCAGTCCCCACCCCCTGTCTCTGAGGCTGTGGTTCCTCTCGACAAAGAAGAATGTCAAGCCTCAATTCCCTGAGGGTAATTTGATCTGCTAATTATATGCAAAGACTAGGATCCCTAAAAGAGGGCCTGACTTTGTTGTCACCTGGGAAATGTCAACAAATGACATTATCTCCCTTTGAGCCAGTACCTCGGCTTCTGGCTGGGCCAGGAGGGTCAACAGGGGAAGCAGGTGAATCAGGAGCCCTCAGGGTCATGAGGGCCTGGGATAGGAGGGGCATTCAATGACTCTTCTTTCTGTAACTTTTTCTTCTTGCTGAAATTTTTAGAATGCATCACGGTTCCTTTAATGAAGAGAATCTTGAAAGGAAAATCAACTTCCTGCTTGTGCCAAAGCTTTGATGGGTGTGTGCGGCATCATAACATCGCTCATGCTGGCTAGACTAAGGCCACATCCAAAGCCAGTGGTGTGCGCTGGGAGGCTATCTCTTCTGTACTTCCTGCTAGAGTAAGACGAGGTGGGATGAACGAGGGTGTGGTTGGTGAAGCTGATGATAATAACTTCCTACTCCCGTTAGCCAGTGCTTGCTGTGGGCTGAGCGCTTAACATCCATTCCCTTCTTCAATCCTTAGCACGACTCTTGAGAACCAATCACTACTTCCATTTTATAGAAGAGGAAATTGAAGCTCAGAGAGGTAAGAAAATTTGCCTTGAGTCACACAGCTAATAAAGAGGAAGTTTCATCACCATTACTGGTTTTAAACCCGGGTGTCAGGTGCCTTGGATTCCAATCCTGATTTTGCCACTCTCTAGTTTCATGACTTAGGAAGGACAATCTTTTAAGCCTCCGGGTCTTCTTCTTAAGATGAAGGGTCTGGGCTGGACCATCCGGAAGTGCTCCGTTCAATACGGTGGTCACTCGCCAGGCGTGGCTATTAAGCAACTTGATGCGGCGAGCCTGAATTGAGAAGGGTAAGTGTATGATACCTCCCGGCTTTCAAAGACCGGGAAAAAGAATATGCAATATTTTGATAGTATTTTAAATATTGATTACATTTTGGAATGATAATGTTACATATATATCTCACATATACTACATATATTATATTCATGGTTAAATGAACAATATTATTAAAATTCATTTTACCTGCTTTATTTTTCGTTTGTAAAATGTGGCTAGTAGCACATTTAAAATTACGCGTGTGGCCCAAACGATTGTTCTTTCAGACCGTGCTTTCTCGACTTTTCTGAGACATCGTCGCTAGAGGTCACGTGTCTCAAGAATGGCCATTTCTACGCGACTCTTCAGGTCTGGAGGTGGGTGGTCTCAGGAGGAGCCAAAGCTGAGGGAGGAAGCACAGACACAGCAAGCCCGACCCTTGAGCGGCACAAGCTTGGACTATTGGGACCCAAACTGGCCATCCAACTTGGTGACGAACGGACTTGTCCCGGACAGCATGTTGACTAAACACGCGGCAACATGTCGACTCACACTTTTCGGCCGGCACAACCACCTTTGCAGGTGCCGGTTGAAGCGCCTCACGTACACGGAGTTCTTTACCAGGTGTACAATTTCATGTATTCTTCGTGGCAGCCCTATGGGAGCAAAATCTGCTATTACGCGGATTTCACCCATCTGTGTGAAAACTGAGGCACTACACAGGTTGAGTAGCTTGCCCAAGGTCCTAGAGCTGGTTTGCGAGAAGTGGGTCTGATTCAAAAGCTTGTATTTGTAATCATTAGGTAATTCTACTGAGTCTAGGCAGCCTCAGTTTATCCAGTTGAAACCAGGTGACGAGTGGAAAAAAGCTTCTGCTTTGTGGGAAGGATATGGGTACTGGAGGAACCTTCCAGAAGATCCTTGATTCTGCTCAGGGATTATTTCTGTATATCGGAGGGCTGGTCTGTCATTCTCCACCTGCCGGGCAGAAGTGCTCTGTGAGGCTCTGCACCCCAGCGGTTTGGAGAGACTGTGCTTTCTAGGTTCTTTGGTTGAAGACAGACAGCAGTGAGGCAGAAGGAAATAATTATTTATCGTGCATAAAGCTCTGCCAAGCAATTGGATAAAAATGGGAGGTTTGTCTCCATTATCCAACCATTTCCAAACATTTAGGTGTGCAATTTAGAGGTTGGACTTTTAAATTTCCCTCCAGGTATGTAACGCTGTGTGAGTCAGTCAGGGTCTAATCAAAAGAGAGAATCGGCACAGTAATTTGAACACAAAAATGTTCATATAAAGAATTGTTAACTGTAACAGGTGATTAGAATAATGAGGGATAAGTAAAGAGAAGTCTAAAAACATAGGAAAAGCAGTCAAAAGAGGCAATTATTACACTCAGGGCTGAGATAGGAGCCTAAGGAAGAATTCTCTGCCTTTTGCCCACGCCCGGCTCCAGCTCACTCCCCAGGCTGGGATTCCGACGTTGTTGGGGGAGAGCGTGGTTGTGGCCCCCTGGATGGAAAAGGAGTAGCTGTGTCCATGGAATTTGCTGGAAATTTGCCTCATCATAGATGAGCATAGACCTCATCATAAATGAGCTCCCTAGGGTGCAGAGAAAGTTGTTCAGGAGGCAGTGTCTCCCCGAAGGCATTTACTATAGAATTTGAGGTCCTGGGGGAAGCTGATAGAGGAGGGGGCCTCTGGCCTCCACGCACTGAAGGACCCGGATGTTCGGGAAGCCACGGCGCTTCAGCAGCAGTTTCCTGGACCGCGGGAGCCTGGCCCTGAAGAAGCCACACGCTCTGCAGAAGTTGGGCAAGCCACGTGCGCTACAGGGGCTGGTGCTAAAGAAGGCGTCTGCCCTGCAGGCTTTGGATGCTGAAGAATCTGGGCGTGTGCGGGAGTGGAGCAGTGGAGACATCGCCCTCGATGCAGGATCCTGCCGAACGGGAGCACCAGTCGGGGGTGCAGATCCCCCTCCTCCCGCCATGTCTCTCCATGCTTTCTACTCGCAAAGCTTTGCGTTATGCTAGCGGGCAAAGCAAAAATACTTAAAGGGTCCATACATATTTTTTCCGAGCAGGCAGTGAAGGGTGAATTTGGAGCTAAGAGGCAATAGATCGATAACTGGCATACCAGAGAAGAGAAGAATGGTTCTTGAAGTCTAGCAATACCTACGCAGTACTGGGTACTTGTGAAAACTTCAGAGTCTTAGGACCCCACATTCTGATTCAGGGGATCTAAGATTGGCTCTGGAATTTGCAGTTGCACGGACACTCCATGTCACCTTGGTGGGTGATTTGCTACCGTCAGTATTCACTTGGATTATCGCAATTGTCTCTTCACTGATGTCCCTGATTGCCTTCTTGTTCCCGTATCCTATATAGTGCACAAAGCAGCCAAGTGATCCTATTAAAATAGAAGTTAGAATATGTCACTCAGTCATTCAAAATCCTTCAGTGGGTCCTCTTCTCACTAGAGAAAAAGCTCAAGTCCCTACAGGGACGTGTGTGATTTGAGCCCCCTGCTCCCTCTCCCCTAATACTCTCTCTCTGGTCATTCTACATGGGCCACACTGGACTTCTTGCTGTGCCTTGAACATTCCAGGCACACCCCAGCCTCCGGACCTATACCATTGCAATTCCTTCTTCCTGGCTGGTTCTCCTCCCAGATTTCCGCAAAGCTCAAAGCCTCACTGCCTTCTAGCTTTTGTTCATCTGACACTTTTTCAACAAACTCTCCCCGGATCACCCTGTTTAAAATTACAACTCTCGGGCGCCTGGGTGGCTCAGTCGGCTAAGCGTCAGACTCTTGGTTTCAGCTCAGGACATGATCTCACGGTTCGTGAGTTTGAGCCCTGCATTGGGCTCTGTGCTCACAGTGTGGGGCCCACTTGGGATTCTGTCTGTCTGTCTGTCTCTCTCTCTGCCCCTTCCCTGTTCATGCTCTCTTTCACTCAAAAATAAATAAATAAATAATAAAATAAAATAAAATAACAACTCTCTTCCTTCCCCTTTCACCCAGGTAACTCCGAATTCACCTGCCCTGGTTGTTTTTCTCCCTAGCACTTACCATCATTTAATTACATGTTCTATTTATTTTATTGTTTGTTTTCAGTCTTGTCCCACGGGAAGGTAAACTCCATAAGAAAAAGAATTTGTATCCGTTTTGTTCAGTACTGTGCTCTCTGGGGCCTTGAATGGAGCTTTGGATAACAGATGCTAGATGAATATTCCTTAAATGAATGAATGAATGCAGCCTGCACTTAGAAAAACGCCTCTATGGAGTATATAGATTGTGAAGTCATTGTACTCATGGAGAGACAAGTTCCTTAACGGTTCTCAAACGTGTCAAGAGCTTCACACACATGAACGCTAACATGGACTTTTTCAATGAAGCCACCCTTCATGAAAACAGAGGCTTCTAGAGCAGTGTGGATGCAGGGGGCGGGTCAAGAGCACGCCTATTCGGAGAGGCGCAAAAGCAGCCCAGTTCAATGAAAGAGCATGTGGAGTTTTAGAGAGAAAACAATGTAATTCCTCAAAATGGCAATTTTTGAGAAAAGTCTGTACTCTTCATCACGTTGCTTCTGGAAAGTTTCTAGAGGCTTCTGGATTTAGAAGGCTGGGCTCCAGATACAAATAAAACAGGTCTGTCTTCTTCCCAGAGCCACCTTTTCTTGTTTTAGGAGGAAGGAAACATGCATGTGACTGGTACTTCCTTCAGGCCCTGGAGATTGTCCTCCATCACTATCCGGATCAAAACTCTCCTGCCTGCTCTTAACACTGAAGGACTGAGTGAATTCCAAGAGTGGCCTTGCCGAGTGAGTCATATCCCCATTTCGCGTGATTTGGACCTTATTTAGCCAAGGACATTTAAGCGTTTCTGGATGAATTATTTAAGGAGGGGGCAAAGGAAGACTGAGAGGTAGATCCTGAGATTCAAGTTGGACTCTGTGGAATTGATTAGCAGCAACAAACCAGGCTTGGCACATCCTGTACACGTGCTATGGTAGGGCCAGCAGTCCGTAAGTCTTTAGACATATTTTAAAAATGGAGTTGGACAGAAAAAGTCAAATCTTGTTACTGTCAAAAGACAGAGGGGGAAAAAAATGAGACGATTCGAGTTGATTTGCAATTATTGGGACTATTAGGTCTATTTATGGAGTCGAGGCAATTCAATCCTAGTATGACTACTTCACCTGATTTTAACACTTGCTAACAAGGTATCCTGTCCTGAGTACAGGCACAATAGTCTGAAAAGATCCTGCTTTGTAAATTCACAAAGGTCGGGACAATGTATGCCCTCTTCCGAAGGTTGTCAACTCACCAAAGCTTTGGAAGTTGCAATGGGAACTTACCACCAATCATCGTTAACTTTTTAAAAATCTATCTCCTGATCATCATTTTATTATCAATATTTCTATTGTGTAGGAAACCAGATTAGACTAGCAAGAACAGTTTAAAGAGGCTAACTGACCCTCGGGTGTCCCTAAGAACCATGAAGGAAGACAAGAAGGATGAAAGGGAGGTTCATTGCCTCCCTTGACCTGGTGTCTTTCTGCAATGATTTCTTGGTTTGTCTTACTTGCTTATATTGGTAATGTATGTGCTCTCCAGATTGTCAGAGCCCATGGCCAGTCCTCCATATCATACTCCATCCGTAGCATGTGAGTGACAGCATTCAACTTGTAAAGCTACCTTCGTCAGACCCGGATACCCCTTTCTTCTGGTTATTCATTTACCTCACTAGCTGTTGCCTCCAATCTCCTTTGCTGTTTCCTTGTCACTTCTGTAAGATCCACCAGATAGAAGGTCCAAGGAATTAGTCTAAATATGTCATCTATGTTGTAACTAATCACTGCCAAGATAACCTCACTCATGGTTTGAAATATCATTTATCTTCCAACAACTTCCAAATTCACATCTCAAGCCTAGACTAGTCCCTGAATTCAGGTAATATGCAATTTTTTATTTGACACTTCTGCTTTGAGGTCGGATAGGTATCTCAAACTTAACATACCCCCAAACAAGCTCCTGATTTCCATACTCCCTGAAAACAAAATCTCTTTCTTGTAGTTTTCCCCACTTAGTTAATGGGGATCTCATCTTTTTAGTTGTTTGGGGCTGAAAAACTTGGATCCTTCCTTGATGTTTTCTCTCATAACCCACATCTGACCCATCAGCAAATCATGTTGGTTCTACCTGTAAAATAGACCTAGAATCTGACTCCCTCTACTATCTATTTTTTAAAGTTTATTTATGTATTTTGAGAAAGAGAAAGAGACCAAGCAGGGAAGAAGCAGAGAAAGAGGGAGAGAGAGAGAATCCCAAGTAGGCTCTGTGTCATCAGCAAGGAGCCTGACGTGGGGCTCCATCCCATGAACTGTGAGATCATGACCTGAGCTGAAATCAAGTCAGACGCTTAACCAACTGAGCCACCCAGATGCCACCTCCCCGCTGCCACTATTTTGATCCTAACCAGTATAATCTCTCCTTTAGGCTATTGGGTAGTTCTCAAGTGGTAATTCTGCTTCAACAGTTGCCCCCCAATTATATTCTCAAGACAGTAGCTGGAGTAATCCTTTGAACAGGTAAGTCACATCTCCTCTGCTAAAAACCTTCCAGTGGCTTTCCATCTTACTCTGAGTGAAAGCTAGAGTTTTGCAGTGGCCTGAAAGGTCCTGTGTGACTGTCCTCACTCCAGACACCTGCTTAACCTAATCTGCTACCACTGTCACCAGCTTCGCTAGGGCCACACTGGTCTCTTGACTTTCCTCAGACACACCAGCCAAATTCCTACCTCGGGGCCTCTGCTTTTGCTGCACGTTCAGCCCTGGAAAACTCTCCTCCCAGGTAACTTAGTGACTTCCTTCCTCACTTCTTCCAAGGTCTCTGCTCAAATGTCACCTTCCCTGCGAGGTCTTCCCTGGACAGCCTTAAAAAAATTAGCAATCAGGGGCGCCTGGGTGGCCCAGTCGGTTGAGCGTCGACTTCAGCTCAGGTCACGACCTCGAGGTCCGTGAGTTCGAGCCCCGCGTCGGGCTCTGGGCTGATGGCTCGGAGCCTGGAGCCTGCTTCCGATTCTGTGTCTCCCTCTCTCTCTGCCCCTCCCCCGTTCATGCTCTGTCTCTCTCTGTCTCAAAAATAAAAATAAACGTCAAAAAAAATTAAAAACAATTAGCGATCTGTCTCGGCCAGGTTTTTCTAGGTAAGGTGTGAAGAACTACAAGTAATAACGCAACCTACCACGTGATCCTTATCGCTGCTCCCCTTCCCGTCCCTTTGTGTCCCCCTCGGCCCCTCAGTCTTCTGCCCCTAGTGGTTTGTCACGCTTAATATCTGACATAGTATGTATTTGCTTGTCTGTATTGTCTGTCTCCTGAAACCGAAACATAGAAGTTCCCTAAGAGCAAAGGAACTTTGTATTCCAGTTGCCTTGAATATCACCTGGCACAAAGCAAGTGTCTGATGCCTACCTGTTGAGCGGATGGTAAAGAAGAAGCATTTTCTGGTAGACTACAACAGGTGTACCAAATGGCATTGCAGTGGACTGAATATTTGTGTCCCTCCCAAATTCATACGTTGAAGCCAACCACGTGATGCTGTTTGGATACGGGGTCTTTGGGAGGTGATCAGGTCATGAGGACAGAGCTCTTAGGATAGGATTAGTCCTTTTTTTTTTTTTTTTTTTTTAATTTTTTAAGTGAGCTTCACGCCCAGTATGGAGACCAACGTGGAGCTTGGACTTACGACCCTGAGATCAAGACCTGAGCTGAGATCAAGAGTTGGGATGAGTCACCCAGGAGCTGTGGGCTTAGTCCATTATTAAAGGGACCCCAGAGCACTCCCTCATTCCTTTGGCCATGTGAGGACACAGGGAGAAGATGGCCATCCGGGGCGCCTGGGTGGCGCAGTCGGTTAAGCGTCCGACTTCAGCCAGGTCACGATCTCGCGGTCCGTGAGTTCGAGCCCCGCGTCAGGCTCTGGGCTGATGGCTCGGAGCCTGGAGCCTGTTTCCGGTTCTGTGTCTCCCTCTCTCTCTGCCCCTCCCCCGTTCATGCTATGTCTCTCTCTGTCCCAAAAATAAATAAAAAACGTTGAAAAAAAAAAAATTTAAAAAAAAAAAAAAAAAAAAAAAAAGATGGCCATCCATGAACCAGGAAGCCAGACCTCACCAGACGCTGAATCTGCAGACGTCTTGATCTAGGACTTTCCAGCCTCTGGAACTGTAACAAGTAAGCGCTGTTATGTATAATCTGTCTCGTCTAGGTTAGTGTGTTACAGTGGTCTGAATAGATGGAGGCAGGAACTGTGAATCTAGGAGGGTTCAATGGAGCTGGATGCCTTTATGAGAACAAGCTGATGAGGGAAGTGATAATGTCTTTCTACTTAGAGAACTTCCAGCCAGAGGCAGGAGCCTGAGTGCTTCCTGTCCAGAGCCCGTTTGGACCCGTGTTTAACTGGTTCGGCCACTTACTAACGGTTTGTCTTTGGACATTGAACCCTGCTAAATCTGCGTTTTTCTCAACTGTAATAGGAGGATAATAATAGAATCTACTTTAAGATTATTATGAAGAAAAATATGTTCAAAATGTCTAGCCCACTGCCTATATATATATATAAGGGTTCCGTCGATGTTACAATTATTATTTTTGTTGTACGAAATACAATTTTGGCAGGATATACCCTAAAACATCAACAATGGCTAGCCTGAGGTTTGAGGTTGTGGGTGACTTTTATTCTCTTCTTTCGGCTTCTATTTTCCCATTTTCCTACAATGAATAAGTATTATTTACTATATGAAAACAAACGAGCATTATTGCTTTTCTACAAAGAATTGACTGACACAGTGTTTGGCTGGGACTGAGTCAAGTGGACCAATTCGAATGCGCTTGATGGGCTCCCCAGGTTCTGATCAGTCTTTGTATTGTGCTATTTCTAAAGCAAAGGCTAGCACACTTAAGAGCCCGCGTCCTCAGGGCAAGAGTGGGAGGAGGCAAGAGTAAGAAAAGACAGGAAAGGCAGAGAGCTTTGAAGACTAAAGACGGACAGAGGCTAAAGTGAGGAACTTCTGAATCTGGCTTTCTATTTCATGGCTTAGGATGAGTTTAACTTTAGGGCCCTATGCTGGGAAAAAAGAAAACACAAATCAATTCCGCTTTGGTTCAAGCACGAAAAGGTTTCATAATGAGGCAAAGCCTGAAAGTGGGTTCTTGAGGAAACCTGGATTCCAATGTGTTGAAGCTAAAGCTTCTCCAGAGGTGTGCTGTGTGATGGAAATAGAATACGCACCCTGGGAATTTCCAGGTTTCTAGTGGCCACATTTAAAAAGGGGGGGAAAAAAGAAAAGAAAAGAAAAAGAAAAGAACAGGTGACGTTTATTTCAATAATGTATTTTATTTACCCCAACACACCCCAAATCGCATTTCAACATGTAATCAGTATATAAAGGTTTTTAATGAGGTAGGTCACTTTTGTGGTTGTTCTCAGCCTTCAAAATTCAGTGCACATTTTACATTTACAGCGCGTGTCAATTCAGGCTAGCTGTCTTCCAAGTGTTCAACGGCCACCTGTGGCTAGTGGCCACAGCTCTAGAACATGTCACTGCCACCGCAGGAATGGGGATTCCCAAGAGTCAGCTGGAGCCTTCTCTTTCTTCTCTTCTGTCTTATCATTATCTCTTCTCAGAGGTCCTCAGATGTAGCCGGCTGTTTCCTGTCGGGGTTCATTCTCTGCCAACCTTTCCCAGAAAAGGAGCGTTTCCTGGAAAAGATAGGGCCTGTTGAGAAATACAGAGGGGCAGGCAGTGAGCCATTTTGAGGGCGCCCTGTGTCACCCTGTGCCTTCGGAGTCTCCAAGGATACTGTGAGTAGGTAGACAATACCTAATGGCCAGTGCCGCTGGGTTGAGAAACCCTCAAGGTTAGCAGAAGGCCTGAGTGGGGAGAGATGGCATGGCTTGGCCACCTGGCTGAGAAAGTGACCTTCGGGAGCTCCTCCTACCATACGCTGTTGCCTCCCCCCGACCCTGCTCCCCACACCCAGCCTCCATCCCCCCCCCCCCCCAACACATGTGGGGTAGCCTCTGTGTTCCTTTTCTCCCAACTAAAGGCAATTCAGGATAAAGAAATATGTTTATCTTGCCTGGGGGGTTCAACTAGTACATTTGTCAGCGTTGGAGCTGGGGTTTAAACGTGACTAGCTAGTTCATCTGTCACAGGGGTGTATTTATCTGTGTTCGGAAGATTTAATTTTTCCCAATGAAGAACTGTATAAATAGGTCTAATGAGCCTTGAGGGCTCTCATTTGCTTTCAGAGTTTGCAGCAAGCTGGGACATCTCAGAGCACACGCGCCTCTCAGGGTTCCGTGCCGCTCCTCAGGAGGAGAACGGGCAAAGGCCAGCGCCGTTCTCCTTCCGGAAGGTGCCTGTGGCCTTGGGAGGCCCAGCGTTCCCCATTCAGGGGCTCACATTTTGGGATATTTAGTGAAGATGATTTTTTTTTTCTTTATGCTTATGATAATCTGCATCATCTTTTGTTTGTGTAGCTGGCGAAGTGCTCTCCAGATAAAAGAGAAGGGGCACAGTTAATATATATGAATAGAAGAACACCACCGGGGCACTCGCTTCTCCGCAGATCTGCTCTCCATTGAGGCGATGACTGCTCCTGGCTCTCCTATGCTCTTCCTTTGTTTCATGAGCAGGGTTTCTGTCCAACTGTGGTAGCTCCAGCCGTATGTGTGTGTAGGGGGGGCAAGGGTAGAGAGAGTGAGAAGGAGAGACAGAGAAGCAAGGCTGCGTATGGCAGGCAGCAGAGAGAGAGCCAGAAGGAACAGCGTGGGGGAAGGGAAAGAAGGTTTGAAGACACTGAAGAAAACAGGAAGACCAGAAGGAAGGGAGGAGAAAGTGAGAAGATAGTGGGAAAAGGCGGGGGGGGGGGGGGGGATGGAGGGAGAAAATCACACCTGTTATTGCTGAAAGAGGCCCCAGAAATCATTGTTTTGTTTTCGAGCTGGGGAGACATGGGAGACAGGGCGATGGGGACATGCCCGCAGCCACATGTGGTTACCGGCAGAGTCCGGGTTCTGTCCACTGGTTTTCCCCTGTGGAACCTCTGAGCCTGACGCGAGGCTCGAACTCACGAGCTGTGGGATCGTGACTGGAGCCGAGGTCGGACGCTTAACCGACTGAGCCACCCTGGTGCCCCGAGACTAGGCAATTTTTAAACAAAATTGCTCTCTGCCCTGGTTTCCCCATTTGTGTTTCAAAGTAACGGGACTAATAATTTCTACCTCGTGGAATGTGTTTGAGGGAGTGGCCAGCAGAGTCTGGCTGTGGTGTAGTGGAGGGGAGTTATTTCTGCTTCGTTGCCCTGGGTAGCTTGTTGTCTCTTTCTTCAGTCCTGTGACTTTTAGGAGTCTGAGCTGAAGCTGGCTTGTGCTGCTTTGCCAAAGCTGATCTGGCTCATCTCTTTCCAACTCTGCACTCTAACTGTGTCTCCTTGGTAGGCCGAAATCAGCCTTGCTGGGGGTATTTACGCCATGAAATTGTCAAATGTTGTAAATCAAGGATTTTTTCTTTTTTTTTTCTCTCCTGGAAGAGTCATTAGTTAAACATTAGCAACACGCTATTGGGCTTGACCTTCTTATTTTACTTAGATGTCCTCTGATTTCTCTGGATTTTGAGCACGTTGTCCATTTGGGCAGCGATGACTTATTTTGTGGCCTACTCCGGATCAGCGGTGTGGCTAAGGTTGCCGGATAAAATACAGCACAGCCCGATAAACTTTAATTTTAGATAAGCGATGAATAATGTTTTAGTATAAGTATATCCCGCGCAACACTGAGGTTGTACCTATACTAAAAAAGAAAATTAAGTGTAACTGAACGTCCAGGGTTTTTACTTGCTATAGCTATCAACCTTAGCTGTGGAGAAACCATTTATACAAGATACAGTGTCTTCATGCGTGTTGCTTAGGATCCGGTAGGAGTACTGACCTTGTGAAATATGAAATCAAGGGATTATTAACCCAGAGCTTTTTACACTCTGATCCTCGTCTTCCTCATCATCTAGCCTTTATTTAATGTTTATTGAGCAACTGTTGTGCGCTGAGCACTATTCTAGGTTCTGGGGATTCAGCGGCAGACAGAATGCACACACCTCTGTTCTCATAGCGCTCCCCTCTTGTTTGGCAGAGACAGACAATAAATAAGATATAAATGTAAGAGACATGGTCTATTAGATAGTGGTAAACACTGTGGAGAAAAATAAACTAGAGAAGGGACCGGTGGGAGGCCAGGGAACAAGTCTTTCTAAGAGAGAGTGCTCTAGGTAGAAGAAACAGTAAGTGCAAAGCCCTTTATTGGGTGCTGGCCAGAGGCCAGGCCTGTGCTAAATGCTTCACTTCCATTATCCTATTTAATGCATGCAGTGGCCTTAGTGGTAGGTATTATTATCATTCCCTTTTTGCATGTGAGCAGACTGAAGATGTTTTTGAGAGGTTAAGTCTCTTGCACAAGGTCACCCAGCGACCACCCGGATGTTCATTCCCACTGAGAAGAGGGTTTAGAAGAGGCGCTTCTGTGTTCTCTCTACTCTCAACATACTCTGGCTGTGGGGAGAATCCAGGAGGAGACGGGAGCAGCTCTGAGCCTTCCTGGCTCTGCCTGTGCCCTGCAGCGAAGGAGGGAGCCGTGTGCTGGGGTCGGCAGGGTCCCCCCTTACTCCACACAGGCCCCAACCCAGGGGCACCATCACTCCTCGGGCGGGCACAGGCTGCCACAGCTCGCGGGCCTGCACCGGGAGGGGGGTGCGGGGGCTGTGCGCATCAGGGCCTCCAGCAGGATGGGCAGGATACCATCTTGCCCCCACGGTGGCCGGCCGGGTACGTGCTCTTCACTCCGCCCAGGAAACGCCTGGGCAGGCCTTTGGAGCCTTCGCCCCTGCGGCAGGGGGCTGGCCGTCACCCCGAGGTCCAACAGACGCTGACCTTGCACCTAAAAAGAATACATTGTTTTCAAACACTGCTTCCTATTCCTGCCAGATAAACCAACACATTAACAATGCGTCCAGGTTGTAAAATGTTGGCTGGGGATTCGTTTTTAGCAGCAAACTTTTTGTCAAGAGATCGGCATTTTCCTCTCCATTCATGGGGGCCGGCTCTGGTTTCAGGGCTGGGCGCTGGCCCCTGGGGACCCACAGACACACACACACACACACACACACACACACACACACACACACACATTCTGCCCGTTCAGCCTCGCAGCGTTGATAACATTGTTATTATTAGACGTGGCCTCTGGAATCCTGAAGTTCATTCCCAAACAACGGCCCTTGTGGGTGAAATGAAAGAGCAGCTCAGGCTACAGAGGTGGCGGCGGATCCATTACCTCCGGCCCTGCGAGAAGCCCCGCCTGCAGTGTCCCCGTGCGGGGCTGGAACCCCGGCCGCCACCAGCGCTCCCGCACCCCCCACCCCGCCCCCCCGCGCCCAGCCCCCTCCTGCCGGAGGCGGACCTGACCTCTGTTAATTCGCCCCGCAGCCTGCTGGCCCCCCGGTCCGCCCTTCTCCCCCGCGGAACCGGCTGTGCCCCAGGGCCCCCTGTCTCCTGGGCCGGCCTGGGGTGCACGTGCCCAGCGCATTCCCCCTGAGCACTGACTGTAAAATGTTACTGCTGCTTTGTCGCTTTCTTCCTAAGGACGCTTTAAGACGTGTGTATGTTTTTTCGCACAACATTAGTACCTTGAAGTACTTGTATGTGCCTTCCCAGCCAGATGGGAAGCTGGGAGCCTCCTGATGTGTATGTGGCTTCTCATGTGCCTAAGAATACCAGACTGTGAGGTCCTTGCGGGCAGAAAAAGTGTCTCTTTTTTCCCCATCATCTATAAAATATAAGTTGACTCTTGAACAACAGGGGGTTCAAACCGCGCGGGTCCACTCCTATGCGGATTTTTTTTTTTTTTTCAGTAAATACAGGATAGTACTATACATGTAGTTTCACTTCCTCATGATTTTCTTAATAATATTTTCTTCTCTCTAGCTCACATTACTGTAAAAATACAGCACCTGTATTTTTGTAAGGGCACCTGGGTGGCTCAGTGGGTTAAGCGTCCCACTCGGCTCAGGTCATGATCTCACAGTTTGTAAGTTCCAGCCCTACCTGGGGCTCTTTAATGTCAGCACAGAGGCCAGCTTCAGATCCTCTGTCCCCTTCTCTCTCTGCCTCTCCCCTGCTCACACTCTCTCTCTCTCTTTCTCTCAAAAATAAATAAACATTAAAAAAACCCAGTGTATAATTTAACATCCCAAACGATGTGTTAACTGTTTGTGATCAGTAAGGCCAATAGTAGGCTGTAAGTAGTGGGAGTGAAAACTTATACCCAGATTTTCAACTGGAGGGATATCAGTACTTCTCACCCCCACGTTGTTGGAGGGTTGACTGCATTTGGAGTCAAGTGTATATACACTGCACTAACCTTAAGTGTATGTGTATACACACACACACACACACACACACACACAAACACTACAAACACTGAGCTGTACTCATATGTATGTAAATATATACAAAAAATATGTATGTATATATGTGCATGTGTGTATATATGTGTGTGTATATATATAATGTACATATATATGAATATATATATATATATATATATATATATGACTGTTAACCAACATCCAGATCAAGATACAGAGAGAGTGTTTCTAGATTCCTCTGCGCCTTCCTGGTCAATGCCATCCCATCCCCTGAGATGACCAGGTTTTGACATCTAGGAAATGTCTTAAATGTCTTTTCATCCCACGTAGGAAATGCTTGATTAAAATATTTTTTTTTAAGTAAATAGTATTATGCTTTGTACCCAGTGAAAGGGGCAGAGCGCTATACTCAGTTGACCGCCTAAGATTGGCTCTTGGTTCTTAATGAGTTAATTGTGTAAGCCTGGGGTTGTATTTCAGCAGCTCTGCTCGGTGCTGAATTTAAACACAGTGGAAACCAAGTTAAGGGCAGTGCTGTTCTGTATATCAGTATGCCCACTGAGCCAAGGAGACCCATTTATTTTTAATTGAATTAAATTGCTCACAAAATGAAAGTAGCATACTTTCATTAATATTTAATTACATACAGTGTTAAACAATGATCACAAAGAAAACTTTGCAGCTTTTTTGGTCTCTGCTTTTTTTTAATTATTACTTTGTTAAACAAGATACTTTTATTAGCTGTCTTATGCTTGGAATTTTAAGGGCCCTGTTATTATACCACTCAAGAAATATTTAATTGGCAGGACTCAGCTGAGTGAGGTGGTAGGTTGGCTGTGACGCTGGCCACTGGTAATTTGTGTGTGTGTGTGTGTGTGTGTGTGCACGTGATGCATATATATGCTCTCACTTCGGTCCCTGAGCCACAGAAAGATATTTGAGGGAGCATTTAGGGCCTCCAACAAAGATAGGAAAGTCCACATTCTGGATCTCTTGAGGTCAAGTGGCCATGCCTACTCCTCCAAAAAATTCTGTATATACTGAAGAAAGACATTACTTTTTGTAAGAGACCATCTGCAAAGAAAAAGAGTTCTCCTTTGACAGCTTATTTCTGTACCCTAGCAGATTGTTCTCACATCAGAGGGCAGTGATTCTCCAAATTTCCAGTACCTAAGAAGCCCTTGGGGTGCTTATTGAAACATGAATTCTCTGTTCCCGTGGCCAGAATTCAGTAGGGCCACAGAATCTGCATTTTTCACTGGCTTCCAAGGTATTGATTCTGATGCAGGGGGTGAAGAGGCCACACTGAGAAATATCACCATGAAGACACAGAACAGAGTCAAAGAGACCATCGAATCATATTTTTAGCAATGACATTGTTTTCAAATTAAGTCTGATACGGAATTCCAATAGTTAGAACAAATAAAAGGATTGTTGCTATGATTAAAATGATGACAAGTTCCTTTCCTTTCCTTTCCTTTTTCCCCTTTTCTCCCCTTGGCCCTTTCCTGGGGACTGGAGCCATGGCGTTGTGGCACTTGGAGGTACGGTTTGAAAACCCTGAGTTAATCTTGAGAGATAATAATTGATGTTTTAATTAGTTAAGTATTTGCTTTAAAAAATTTTTTTTTGACATTTATTCATTTTTGTGAGACAGGATGCAAGTGGGTGTGGGGCAGAGAGAGAGGGAGACACAGAATCGGAAGCAGGCTCCAGGCTCTGAGCTGTCAGCACAGAGCCCGACGCGGGGCTCGAACTCACGAACTGTGAGATCATGACCTGAGCCCAAGTCCGGTGCTTAACCGAGGGAGCCACCCAGGCGCCCCTAATTAGGTAACTCTGTAACATCATGCGTGAATTGAGTAAGATGTGTCCAAAGATACAACAGTTTCCTGCAAAAGTAGCATCGAATTCTCTGTCATAACAGGAATTTAAGCAGTCTTTGGCTGCCCACTTGGTAGGGATTTTCATTTGTTCCTTCATGCATTTAACAGAAATGGACTCAGAAGGGGCACACGAGTGGCTCAGTCGATCTGACTCTTGATTTCAACTCAGGTCACGATCCCAGGGTTGTGGGATCAAGCCCTGCATCAGGCTCCACGCTGAGTGTGGAGCCTGCTTAAGAGTCTCTTCTCTCTCTCTCTCTCTCTCTCTCTCTCTCTCTCTCTCCCTCTCCCTCTCCCTCTCCTTTTCCCTCTCCCCCTCTGCCCCACTTGTGCTCTCTCTCTCTCTCAAATTAAAAAATTTTTTTTAGTTGACCGAATGCCCACCATGCAAGGGACACTAGTGTTGGCACCGGGAAACAACAGTGGACAAGACAGACCAGGTCACGGCCATCTTGGAGCTTGTGCTGCACTCCCAGGACAGATGGTGCACAGGAAAGCGAACACCCAGGGGCTATGGAGGGCACAAACACAGTCGCATGTTATTCAGGGAAGGTGTCCCAGAAGAGGTGATCTTTGAGCCGAGACCTCTATGATATGGGGGAGGCTCCAATGGGAAGAATTGAAGGAAGGGGCATTTTGTGCATAAGAATGCCGAAAGTCTGAGGTAGGAATAAAGAAAAGACGGAAGATAATATAGTTGCAGCATAGTAAGCAACGGTATGAGATGGCGGCGAAGAGTCTGGAAGGGGCTGGATCAAACTCCAAGGCCAGAGGTTTGACTGATGTAGAAGCCAATCTCACTTTGGATATTTCACTGGACTAGTGACTGTGGCTGGTTGCATTTTCCCAAGATATGTACGACAACGTCTCCCATCCCCACTCTCTTCTGCAATGTGACTGTGTCTCTTTCTCATCAAAATGTGGAGTTCACTTTTCTATTCTCTCGAATCTGAACGGGGTCTGTGATTGCTTCGACCAATAGAATACGGCAGGAGCAATGCCATGCCAGTTCTAGGCATAGCTCTTAACTGGCCCAGCAGCTTTCGCCTCCTACTTCTTAGAACATTCACTCTTGGGACACTCCCTCTTGGGATCCAGAGACCATACTGTGGGAAGCCCGAACCACATGGAAAGACCATATGTGCCCTCTTTGCTTGACAGTGGCTCTAACTGAACTCCCAGTTTGGTCAACATTAAGTGCCAGCCAGGAGGGGGAGCTATTTTGGATGTCTAGACCCACTGAACCTTCAGATGGACGTAGCCCAGCCCAAATCGGGTTATAAGTGCAGGGAGAAATCCTAAGCATGAACCGCCCAGCAGAACCCAGTCAACTCTCAGAACAAGAGATACCACGTTGTTTCAAGCCATTATGTTTTGAGGTGGCTTCTCACGAAGAGATATCCAACCAGTAACCTTTCAACACTGAGATCCCCTGATGACCTGAGTCTGGGATGTTAATCCAGCTCTATTTGTCCCTCTATTGTGTGGCCGTGGACCTCTTAATGGACCAGTTGTGAACAAATGAAAAACTAAGAGAGGCTTTTAAGACAACCCACTTTCAAAATCTAAGTTGTTTTCACTTTGCTGTGAATAACTCCTTACATCGATGATTTTACTAATTTTACTATCCTAAAATGATTCTTTTCTTTGATTACATGCTCCTCTTATTCTAAGCTTAATCGTCACAGAGAAAATGAGAGCTTGAGTACAGAAAATTCTCTGAAAAGCGAATTTTTCTCAGATGTAGAAGGGAGGTTTCGGTTAACTGTAAACTCCAGAGTCCATTAGGAGGACTGTGGGCTTTGGTTTTAGAAAGAGAATAGGTTGGTTCCATATCCCACAACTTTTTGATTGTATAGTTGGGTCACATAACTTAAACTTTCTAGTCTGTTTCCTCATCTTTAATACTCAGTTGTAGGGAGGATAATATCAAAGAGCAATGGAGAGGGGGCTAAATGGGATTTTTGCAAAATGCCCGGTGAATGTACCTTTGGCACTCGGGAAATGTCATTTCATCCCATTCTCTTCGACTCTCTGATTTCCTCCCTTCATTTTCTCCCCAATCTGTTCTTCTCCAATAGGACACAGAGCTCGGAGCATAAAAACGAGACTGGTAAGTGAGAAAACTCCAAACAGAGCCTAGGGTCCAACAAGCATGTCACTTGGCTTAGTCATAGAGGTTGGAAGGGGTGCAAAGGTCCCCCTGAAAAGTCCTTGGAGGCTTGTGTTTCTCCCTTTGCTGGGTGATTCATGATCTTGTGGCTATTTCGGGTTATTGTTAATTGGCCTTTTAGTTTACAAAGCACTTTCACATACCTTATTGCATTTGATCTGCACAATCACTGCAGGGCAGTTATTATTTTCCTCATTTTACAGATGAGCCAACTGAAACTCACAATGGTTAAGAAATGAGCCCACAAACTGAGAGTTAAGAGGCAAAGTCTGAACTTGAACCCATACGATCTGGCTCCCCTATTAGAGCAGTTCCGCTATTCGTATGCTGTCTCTTGAAAATAATTGTCAAATTGGTAACACAATAATGGTTCTCTCTCTAGAGATGTCTATTATATGAACTTTTAAAAAGGCACTTCTGGGAATAGAAAAGTAAGTACAAATCATAGCCCCTCCTTCTTGAATAGAGTTGCCATTTAATGTAGAGTTGAGAAAAGAGCTTTCTGACCATCTCTTTCTCTCTTTCCAGCTCTCTCTTTTTAGTACTATGACTCCAAAGATTCCAGTCACCCCACCAGAGTGGATACCCCGTGACCCTACCACCATTTTACCATCACTCTCTTGACTCATACCCTTGTTTCTCTTCTTCCCTCATTGAGATTCTAAGGTGCGTCATTAGAGCAACTCCTTATGTAACATTCGAACTCTTTTCTCATAGCTGGACTTGTCTGGCAAAGCACCAGCCCTGATTACATTGACTTCTCAGCCTACAAGGCGTCGCACATTTCTGGCTGGTCATGGCTGAAGGAAAACAAACAACTGTAACGAGTGGTCTGGCTTTAGCTTCAGGATGACCACCTTCGACTTGGCTCTCATTGTCGGCTGCCAATTCTACTAGGACTCCCTAGTCCATTCACTTTCCTTCTTACCTGCACAACTTCTTCTCTTTCCTGAGTATTCAGTATCTCCACTCCCACCCATGCTCAGAAGGGAAATTCCATAACCTTTACAACCACATCCACTCACCTCCCTCCCTGCCTTTGTACTATGTGCTCTACCTTCAACACTCAGCTTCCGAGACAAGGAAAACCCCTTCACTTTTGCTACCTGATACTACAAGTAGCCTTGCGTCTTGCTATTCAAGGGCATCACTCCGGCAATTCTCCTGTTTCATCCATTTCTTCTCTTGTGATGCATCATTCCCCTCAGCATACAACCTCTGCTGTTTTTCCCATCTTAAAAAAAAAAATTCCCTACCTTGACCTCTTACCACCCTTTAGCTTTAGCTCTATTTCTGTGCTGTTCCTCTTAGCAAAACTCAAAAGAATTGGTGATACTCAATGCCACAGTTTCCCTTCAATTCTCATTCTACTCCGGTCCGAGTCCGTGCTTCTCCTCCCTCCCCCAAACCACCAAAGCCTCTCTCATCAAGGCCACCGATGATGTCTGTGGTTCCAAATCCAATGGTGACTTCTCAGTTCTCACCTCTTTTGTCTCTAAGAAAAATTTAACAACGTAGATGACTTCCCCTTCCTTGAGGATCTCCTTCACCAGGCTCTTAGGATACCATATGTTTCTGGATTTCTTCTAGTTTGCTGGCCACTCCCTTCTCATTCTCCTGGTTCCTACTCATTTCTCTGATTTCTAAACATTGAAGAACTCCACCTCCACCTTCAGACATCTCATCTCCTTTCTTTACATTTACTGCCTTAATGATCTCATCTAATCTCTGTCAATTAAGGGATGACTCCCTATTATGGGCTGAATTGTATCCTCCAAAATTCATATGCTAATTCCTAACCCCCAGTACCTCAGAATGTGATTATATTTGGTGAAAAAGTCTTTAAGGAGGCAATTAAGGTTAAATGTGGCCATTGGGGTAGGCCCTAATCCATTGTGACTGTAGTCCTTATAAGAAGAGGAAATTCTGATGCACACAGAGACACTAGGGATACGCATGCAATAGAGAAAGACCCTGAAGGTTTTTCACCAAGAAGGCAAGGTGAGAGGACTCAGGAGGAACCCAACCTGCTGACACCTTGATCTTGTACTTCCAGACTCCAGAACCGTAGGAAAACAAATTTTTGTTTTAGCCATTCAGCCTGCGGCATTATGTTATGGCAGCCTAACCCAACTCTTATATTCCCCTGGTTATTTCTCTAGCTCAGAACTCACCCTGGAACCGCCCCACTCAACACCTCCACTTGGGTATCTAGCAGGCATCTCAGGCTTCACGTGACCTTCCCTCCAAAAGTATTTCTCCATCTTAGTAAATTCTAACTCCGAGCTTATTGGTTAGGCCAAAACCCTTGGAGTCTCCTGTGCCTCCTTTCTCTCTCTCTCTCTCTCTTTTACTCCCCACCCTCCCTTCTCATGTTCCATATTGAGGTCCGAAGCAAATATGTCCAGCTCTACCTTCAAATGATATCCAAAACATGTTACTTTATACCTCCATCATGCCACCACCTTGGTCCAGTCTCCATTGTCTGTTGCCTGGGGAAGGCCAGTAGACTCCAACCCATTCTTCTTCTTTCTGCCCGCATCTCCTCCTCGGTCTGTTTACAGCCCTGCAGCCAGAATGATGCTATGAAAACATACTGGGTCACATCACTCCTCTGCTCAAAACCCTGTGATAGTTCCCACCTCGCTCGGAATAAAACCGAGTCCTTACTGTGTCTCACATCTCTCATCTCATTTCCTACTCTTTTCTCTCTCACCCACTTAGTTCCAGCTCAGCTGGCCCCAACTTTTCTTCAGACACATCCCAACACTTCTGTCTCATAACCTTTGTCCTCACTCTTTCCTTGGCCTCGAGTGCTCTCCTCCCAGACACTTTTGTGTCCTTCAGGTCTTTGTTTCTATGTCATCTTCTCAGAGAGGGCCTCCTTGATCACCCCTCCACCCTTACCAGGCATTTCTTGACCCACCTTCCCTTCTTTACTTTTCTCCACAGCACGTATTTCGTTTTCTACATATTTTACTTACTAGTTCGCTGTCTCCTTTAAGAGCAGGAAAGCTCCATGGAGGCACAGGTTGAGAGTAAATTTGAGGTTCAGGCTTTCTACTTTGTTTCCTACTGTATTTTTAGTGTCTAGAACAGTGCCCAGCTCATAGTGGGCATTTAATAAATATTTCTTGAATGCATCAGTAAATGAAACTATTGGAAGTCTTAATGGTGAGGCTGAATAGTTTGGAGTAAACGTGACAGTAGGAAGAGAACCCATGGAAGATCTTGAGTAGAAGAGTTTATTAACTATTGTATCTACACTACATAAAAAGATCTACACTGATCACTTCGATAATTGCTGTTCCTTCTGTCTTTTCTCCATTTAAATTTTTATGTGGCATATTTCTAGTCATCCTTTTGGACCCAGCATAGTAGGCTTTAACCATAACTAACTTCCCCTAACTGCTCAGGCTAGAATTAACCCTGCATCTTCTTGGGGCCCTCTTTTGTGCCCACTGATTTTGTTACTACCTTGATCACACTGATTACTACTGCGTTTTTGTATGTCTGTCTCTTGCCCTAGACTGTGGGCTCCCTGCGATCAAGTATTGCCATGTCTGGTTTCTATGCCTTCCTCACCTAGCACTACATGTAGGATAGGCAACCAACAGTATTTTATTTCAGTAACTTGAAAGTAGGAATTACAGATTCTCTCTCTCTCTTTTTAAAATGTTTATTTATTTAGAGAGAGACAGAGAAAGCATGAACCAGAAAGGGCAGAGAGAGAGGGAGAGAGAGAGAATCCCAAGCAGGCTCCGTGCTGTCAGCACAGAGCCTGACGCGGGGCTCTAACTCACGAACTGTGAGATCATGACCTGAGCCAAAGTCGGACACTTAACCGACGGAGACACCCAGGAGCCCCAAGAATGACAGATTCTCTTATGGTATATAAATAGAGAAAGAATTTATCACCAAGGAAAATTAGATTCCAGGTTGTGAAAGAATTTGTAAATTTGATCACTTTCACACTCTCTGGGATCTTTGAGGAATTGGAGAGACTAGGAGGTAAGAGATACCACGTTTGAACGAGTTTTATCCTTGCTTGTAAAAGAAATGTGGATTAAGGAAACTATAAACCGGTGAGTTTAACAACATGGTGTTATAATAGTTTCTCTTTGGGAAGTTCATACAAATCAAAGTCATATTCACCAAAAATCCAGGGTGCATTTCCAGAGAGCAAGTCATACTGGAATAATCCCATGCTTGTTTGGGGCAGAGAAACTAGAATGACAGATTAATTGAAAGAGTAGAGTTTTCTCTGGGTCTTTGATTTATTGTTTACCTCCCTTCTTGAATTTAATTCTTGAGGAATACTGCTTGGCAATGAGAAAGAATGAAATCTGGCCTTTTGTAGCAACGGGGATGGAACTGGAGAGTGTGATGCTAAGTGAAAGAAGTCAGTCAGAGAAAGACAGATCCCATATGTTTTCACTCATATGTGGATCCTGAGAAACTCAACAGAAGACCAGGGGGGAGGAGAAGGGGGAAAAAAAAAACGTTACAGAGAGGGAAGGAGGCAAACCATAAGAGACTATTAAATACTGAGAACAAACTGAGGGTTGATGGGGGTGGGAGGGAGGGGAAAGTGGGTGATGGGCATGGAGGAGGGGACCTGTTGGGATGAGCACTGGGTGTAGTATGGAAACCAATTTGACAATAAATTTCATATTAAAAAAAAAGAATTTAATTCTTGAAAAATACATTTCCCCAGAGTCTGTCTCTGTCAGGCCCTGGTCAAGATGCTGAGGATATATCGTGGAAGGTCTGATGACGGGAGACAGGAAATGATGAAGTAGGACGCACAGCATGTCACATGCACACAGTGTGGGGAAACAGGTGCAAAGCGGGGAGATGGGTGGTCAGGAAGATTCCACAAGATCATCTGAGGCATGCTTGAAGCAGAGGGAGCAAGGCTTCACGGTAGCTGGCAAAGAGTGCTCAGAGCCAAAAGAGACAGATGTCCCTTGAGACTTCTGGGGGGACGATGTCTGCAGCAGGGCCAGTGACGGCAGGGCCACAGATGTCATCAGGCAGGAGAAAGGCCTCAGCGCTGGGGCAAGAATTCAAAGGGGATTGTATCAACTTTACGTTTTCCAGTGAGCTATGGAAAACCATCAGCCAGCTGGAGCAGAGGAGTGAAATGATCTGATGTACAACTTAAAAAGTCCCTTGAGGACACGCGGAGGCCAGTGTGAGTCCATTGCAGTTGGAGAGGCCTGGGTGGCCAGCATCAGGATGATAGCACCTGAGGCTGTAAGAAGTCGTCCTTGGATTTCTGATATATTTAAAGACAAAGCAAAGGGGCCTCATTACTTGATACTTGGGCAAAGACGGAGAAAGAAGGCCTGAGTGGAGGGAGGGAGAATAATGTGACAGGTAAAAGGGCAGACTGAGCCACAGTTCTGTCGATTTCTCATTATACGACCTTAAACAAGTTATGTAAACTCTTGGAATTTTAGTGTCCTTATCTAGAAAATGAAGACGGTAATATCTGCCTCTACTTAAGTATTGTTGTGAGGATTGAAATAAGGTAATACAGGTAACATTTTTTATGGTGACACACACAGAAAAGAATCCATAGGTAGTAGGTGTGTGTGTGTGTGTGTGTGTGTGTGTGTGTGTGAATAGTAGGGATCACAGCTTGAGGGTAAGTTTGAGGTTCAAGCTTGTGCTGTCTGACCGATGCTAGAAGAAGACTAAAGTAGTCTTTGAGAAAGAATTCATTCAAAGGGAAGAAAGAACCAGGTATGAAAATGACAAAAAAAAAAAAATCATAGGAAGGGGAAGAATAAATCCGACTCGCTTCCTGGACCAGCTGCAGGAGCTCACGTCTGGGCCCTAGGGAAAAAGATTACACTTGTGAAAGGAGAAAAAAGAACAACTGAAAATAAAAATCAAACTAAAATGTATTAATATATCAGGGACCCAAGCATTGTGTGCCCTTTCAACACTTTCAACAGAGTATAGCTCAGGGGCACCTGGCTGGCTCAGCGGGGAGAGCACGTGACTCTTGATCTCAGGGTGGTGAGTTTGAGCCCCACATTGGATGCAGAGATTACAGAAATAACAAACAAATAGAGTATAGCTCCAAAGCATAAGGAAGTTGGTCTGCCGTAAGCCACAGTCCATTTTTGGCAAACTGAGGACTCCAGTGTAGCAACAGCGGTGTGAATGAAAGTCGGCAAAAGCCAGAACAGTGCTTTAGGGGAGACCATCTTGCCACATATAGATGGCAGTGGTTCCTGGCAGAGGCAGCTGGTGTTAGACCCAGTGGTGATGGGAGCCGTGCTCACCAAAAGCAATGGTACCCAGTGAAATTGGCCATGGTGCTGGTGGGTGGCTCAAAGTGGCTGAAAGGGCATCTACATTAGCAAATATGAGACTCCCCTGGGGACATCCAGAAGAACTGTACCTGGACGACAAGGTGAAGGTGGAAGGAGAAACAGAGGAGGAGGCCCAGTTCTGCAGGACTGGGGGCATCTATAGAGGTAGGGAGAGGCAAAACCCAAAGTGATATTTGCATTCCCTGGGACCTCATCGTATCCAGAGCTGAGGGAAACTGGGGAAAGTTTCCCTAAAGTTAATAGGGTATACTGTGAACTCCATCTTCAACCGTACTGTTTTATGCTTTAAAGTTTAAACCAATGTTTAGATAACCTTGTAGAGAACAGATTTATCAGATTTACTGTCCCCAAAGGATAACTGCTAATCATGATAGCTAATATTTATCAAATTTTATTATATGGCAAGTGCATACGGCTTAGCCACAGCACATGTGCAAAAAGAGATTTTAACTAGCATACATCTCAATGCATAAAAAATAGTTTGAATGATGCCCTCTCCCCACAAAGCCCAAAAGAAATCTGCTTTTAAGAGGCATTATAAAAGCTTATGTTTAAAATTAGGTAGGTAATTGTCTTAGTCAATAGTATTTAGAACACACATGAAATGTGTTGTCCAGATGCCATACTTGAAGAAAGAAAGAAAGAAATGAAGTATACATTTCCAAAGAAGGTGTGAAAGCTAGAAAAAGGACTCAAAACTCAGTCCAGTGAAGTGTTGTTGATGCCACAGGAGATTTTTAGCCTGGAGAAGAGAAGACTCAATGGGGGAGTATCTTCATTGCCTTCAAATACAGTACTCGTCACTGGAAGAGGGATTTGTTTTTTTCTGGATGACCCCGATGGGGCGGGACTGGGACCGGTGGATGAAGATCCTGGGAGACAGGTTTTCATACAATATAAGGGAAGACATTTCTTTTTTAATGTTTAGTGTTTATTTTTGAGAGAGAGAGAGAGAGAGAGAGAGAGAGAGAGAGAGAGTATGTGTGTGTGTGTGTGTGTGTGTGTGTGTGAGCGGGGGAGGGGCAGAGAAAGAAGGGGACAGGGGATCTGAAGCAGGCTCTGTGCTGACAGTAGAGAGCACGATGCGGGGCTCAAACTCATGAACCGGGAGATCACGACCTGAGCCAAAGTTGGACACATAACCAACTGAGCCACCCAGGCGCCCCTAAGGGAAGACATCGCTAAGAGAGATGTGTGATATTAGAAGGGCAGCTTGAAGAGGAAGCGAGGTCTTTTTTTACTACAGTTATCCAATCAGGGATGTGCAGTCACTGGGCAGGGGCAACAGGGGCAATTTCAGTGTTTGAGTGGGAGTCATTTAAATGGCCCCTTCCCGGGGTGCCTGGGTGGCTCTGTCAGTTGAACATCTGACTTCGGCTCAGGTCATGATTTCTCAGTCCGTGGGTTCGAGCCCCGCGTCGGGCTCTGTGCTGACTGTTCAGAGCCTGGAGCCTGCTTCAGATTCTGTCTCCCTCTCTCTCTGCCCCTCCCCTGCTCATGCTTTGTCTCTCTCTGTCTCTCTCTCTGTCTCTGTCTCTCTCTGTCTCTCTCAAAAATAAATAAACATTGGGGCGCCTGGGTGGCTCAGTCGGTTAAGCGGCCGACTTCGGCTCAGGTCATGATCTCGCGGTCCGTGAGTTCGAGCCCCGCGTCGGGCTCTGTGCTGACAGCTCAGAGCCTGGAGCCTGTTTCAGATTCTGTGTGTCTCCCTCTCTCTGACCCTCCCCCGTTCATGCTCTGTCTCTCTCTGTCTCAAAAATAAATAAACGTTAAAAAAAAATTTAAAAAAAAAAAATAAATAAATAAATAAACATTAAAAAATATATTTTTTTAAATGGCCCCTTCTCACTCGGAAGTGGTTAGGTTAGACTAGTTGATTGAGGTCATAAGGCTAGTGGTCCACGAGGGGCCGTGGTGCACCTGACTATATTCCAGAGCCGCTGCTGATCCCTTCAGTGGCCATACGTAGAGTATCACTTGTGTTGACAGAAAAAGAAAGAACGTTCATAAAAGCCATGGAAGTGCAAAATCTTATGTCAAGATTCTGTTTTCTCTATGAAGATGTTTAAAATTGGGAGCTTTTCAGGACACCTGGCTGGCTCAGTCAGTGGAGCTTTCAATTCCCGATCTCAGGGTTGTGAGCTTGAGTCCCATATGGATGCAGAGATTACTTAAAAATAAATCTTAAAAAGCTGCAAGCTTTTCAAGAGAAAATGTGAAAATAAAGCAAAATTATGAAGATGGCACAAGCCCTGTTTTGACAATGCGTCAATGTCAACACGACCCCAACAGCCCGTATCTCCCTGGAGGTTTGAGCCACACCTTTCCGACCCTGTGCACACTGTATGTTTACCTCATAATGATATGAATCTACATCCTTGTCACCCCTATAACTGCAGGCATCCCGAGTTAGTCCCATGTGTGATTTAGCTTTGGATTTGACAGAGCTCCTCGCATAGGCCTTTATATGCAGAGGGTGCCTTTTACTGAATGAATAAATCCAAATGTCCTACTAGAGTGTCCCAAGGAAGTGATTATTTTTATATCAAAAATCAGTCCAACAGATGATTTGGTATCATATATATTATATATAATTTTAACCTTTTCAAGTGACCTACCTGCTGCAATGAGTTTCACGGTATTAGGCATTTGCATGGAAAGGTAAATGAGAGTGAAAAAATTCCATTTCCAAAGAAAAGTAACCCAGTCCAAATTAAATTTATTAGCCATTTATCAAGAGCCTACTGCGGGGCGGTCATCAGGTTGGACTCTATAGGGATTATAGAAACGACTCAGATGTGAAACCCACTTTTAAAAACCTCATAGTCTTATGAGACAAAGTGATAAACTATTGCCAGAGTTGTCAACAGTTGCCTCCCCCCCCCCCCTTTACCTGTATAAGGAGTAAATAGAATTTAAGGGTTGAGACTGAGCCAACAGAGAAGACAGGAGATTGAGGGAGAGGAGATCCAACGTGGAAACATGATGAGTGCTGGAGCCCCAGTAGAAGGCATGGTCGGTGAATACTCCCTGGTGGTCCAGAGGAATATTTGACCCTTACAGAGAAGTTGAGTATTTAGTTTTATTATCTGCCCTGAGGGCAATCACAGGGGCCCCTTGTCATTACTACTGAAAGCTTCAGTAATGTTTACTCTATAGGGCGTGGCTGGGTGAGTGAGAGGTGTTTGGGATAACATAAAACAAAGGGGTCATATCCCATTCTGGGGCCCCCTTGGGGTATGCAGTGGAAAAGTCACAAAGCTGGGCTATGAGGGAGACTGAAAATTCATCAGAAGCAGCGAATAGGGACCAGAATGACTAGCTTCACTGTGAGATTGCCAGAAAGCTCTGGAAACTTTGGGACAGACTCTGAGGTTTCTTTTAAATGGAGAAAAGGGAATGTGAGCCAAGCTTAAAGGGCCACGCAACCTTATCAAGCTAAGGGCTTGGGATCACACAGGTAGCTGATACATTGTTTTGCGAAGAAAAGAAAAGTATAATTTGCTAAAGCCGTTAAATGTGGGTAGAGGAATAAAAAAGAAAAATTCAAAGACATCACCAAAGTTTCCTTTGCAGGAGAGAAAGACGATGGTAGTGTCTTTGATAAGTGATAGCAAGAGAATGCTCTGGACCAAACTGAATTTGCAATGACGGCAGAATAGTTGAGAGGCAACATCCTGGAGGACGTTGGAATTACAGGATCAGAGCTAAGTAAGATTTGGGGATATACTATAGGAGCATGGGTTAAAGGTGATAATGGAAGCCATGAAATGGAAGGCTTCGGAAAGATTGATGTGTGATATTCAAAATTAAGAGGTGATAGAAAGCCAAAGATAGTTGGGGAGAAAGAGGAAAGTGGGGAGCTAGGAGGAGAGCCAAGAAATTAATGTAATGGGAGGCCAAGAAGTAGCCTCATCCAGTAAGTGATTGATCAACAGGGTCAGATGTAGCAAAGATACAATGGAGGAAATAAAAATGGGGAACCTACCGAATTTGTATTCATATGTGTATAAAATAATTTACTTCTTTTTTTTTTAAATTTTTTTTTTTAATGTTTTTTATTTATTTTTGGGACAGACAGAGACAGAGCATGAACGGGGGAGGGGCAGAGAGAGAGGGAGACACAGAATCGGAAACAGGCTCCAGGCTCCGAGCCATCAGCCCAGAGCCCGACGCGGGGCTCGAACTCACGGACCGCAAGATCATGACCTGGCTGAAGTCGGACGCTTAACCGACTGCGCCACCCAGGCGCCCCAATTTACTTCTTTATATAAATATAAAATATAGACTTCTAGAATTCAAGCATCATGGTCATAATCAAATAGTAATGTTGTTGTGACAATGCAGAGGCAACAGAAGATATTTATATTCCTAAAGATATTTTTAAAGAGTTTACAATCTAAAAGGTAAGGCAAAGACTTGTCCAGTACAAACACATACACGGGTTGAACAATTATGACAGTATTTGCACAGCATATTTCCAAGCTCTGGCTTATGAGCTCTTAAAAGCTTATTTGATAAAAATAAATTTGAATTTAAGCAAAAAATTTGCACTGTTCCTTAGAGTTCAACATAGCAAAATGCCCCCTGGAAACTAAGCAAGAAGAACTCAATATCTAAGACATATATTTTAGAGAGACACTGGTATTTAACCTCTCCTTCCAAAATCTAACACTTAAAAAACCTCATAGGCAATTGGTAATTTGTGTATCTGATGCTGATGCTGTGCATGAAAATAACCTTTATTCTGATGACTGGATATTCTTATTCTTCAATATCTGTCACCCAGCCTTTTGCTGGGAGTTTCTTCTGGGTACTTGCCTCTGAGATGTCTAGGTTTCCTCTGACTTCCCCTCATTTTTCTTCTTCGCTTTTCTTCAGCCCTCAATTCCTGTCCATTTCTTTGTTTCTTGCACACAGAATTCCAGCTATTTCTCTGTTCTCCGTCTTTCACCTGTGGCAATTAGGAAAGTTATGCAATCATCAACCAGATAGAAATGATTTCTTTCATTATTTGAAAGTAAGGTAAGCAGTTGCATAGAACTTACGGAAGCAAGAAACCAAAAATTCCCTCTCTATTTTATGTTTCTGTAATTGCCAAAGCTCTGCTTAAAATTAGCTCATTGATAATGTGTGGTGGTGATCTTGACAATGAGCCTAGTAGGCCTCCAACCAACCCTAGGGCGTGCAGTTGACCGTGGCCTCCAGCTGTTGTGCTGTGAAATCTCATGGCTACGTTCACACCAAGGTCTGGCTTCCCATGGGCTTTCTCCAGCCAGTGACTGAGTATGGCATGAATACTAAGGCAATTTCAATTCTAGGAGACACCAGGCTCCTCTGATGGCTGACTTGGGCTCCAGGATTCTCCGAGGACTTGCCGAACTTTCCTTAGACTGCTTCTACCCAACCTACCAGCCTTCTCTCCTTTCCTTGGGGTCAAACTAGCATAACTGCCTGGAAGCAATTCCAGCCTTTCCTGGTTCTCCCACCATTTTCCATCACAGACCTTTCCCATAATAAAATCCTTACACATCTCATCCTGACTTGGTGTCTGCTTCTCAGGGGACTTGGGTGGGTACACACATGCCTAGTGGAAGAGTGAGGCTTACAACGCCATGGGTCTTCAACCTTGGTTTTCTCACTAGCATTTGGCTTTGGTTATACAACCTACATCAAAATAGTTGAATCAAAGTGATCTGACTTACAAAGGGGGTGACGGTGGCTAAACAAGCAAGTCTGGTGAGGAGTCAACAAGGTTTTTATTGAGAATTACAATCAGAAGGTCAAATGCTGGGAGATCTTTGCTAAAACCATACACTCGCTTGGCATTGCAGTTCTCCCCTTGTATTCACATATCACACAAGAGATAGGACTGAGTGAATGGATATACTGCTTGGGTGGGGTCTGATTCTCTGGTCTCTAACAGATGTATTCAACATTGCCTACATTTTTGATGGAAAAGAACAACTTAGTATGAAATTGTTCTGACTCAGAGAACAGAAAGTTGGAAATGTTTGATTTTCTACAAATGATCTGTTAGACTGAGATAAAATTTTTTACTTATCAGATTAGCAAATATTTAAAAGATTGATCTTATCCAGTGTCGGTGAGGGGATAAGGAAATAAGCAACTTCTTTATATGTGTTAGGAGTATAAAGAGGTAAAGACCTTTAGTAAAGTTAATTTGTCAGGATCTATCAAAATTAAAGACAGACATAATCTATGGTCAAGGAATCCTGTTTTAGAATCTTTCATACAGGGGCACCTGGGTAGCTAAGTCGGTTAAGCGTCTGACTCTTGATTTTTGGCTCAGGTCCTGATCTCATGGTTCGTGAGTTCGAGCCCTGGACTGGGGCCCTGTGCTGACAGCAGGGGGCCTGCTTGGGATTCTCTCTCTCCTCCCTCTCTCTCTCTTTCTCCCTCCTCCTGCTTGTGCTTTCTCTCTCTCAAAATAAATAAATAAATGTTTACAGAAAAAAAGAATCTTTCATACAGAAATGTTTGTCCAAGAATACAAAAATCTATATACATGCATGTTCACTGTAGCTGAGTATAGTGCTGTTTGCAATAACAACACAGGAAGCAATCTAAAGGGCCAGCAAGATGGGGTTGGTTATGCAAATTATAGTACATCTACACCACGGAATATTACGCAGCTGCTAACAGGGCTACCATTAGCCCAGAAGGCGCCTGTGTGTAAATCGGAAAAAGATAACCCCTTCTCTGGGTGAACAAAGCCAAATCTCAGGAAGCACAGTCTGATGAATGAAGCACCTGCTAGATTTTAGCTTCCATTATCCCCCTCTGCCAGGTGCTCCGTTACAACGCACAATTTGAACAACGTACAACGTACCCTGGCTGTTACAAACAATGAAATAATGTTTCATATTATGACAGGGAAGGCTATCCATGATACCATCAGCCTTCCCCACAAGAAAAGAAAAAAATACATAAAGGAAGAGAAGAAAGTTGGAGAATGCATTGTTTACTTCTTCATAATAAATCTCCCTGAAACTCAGTATCTCAAAAAGACAAATCTTTATTATCTCACGGCTTCTGTGGGTCACGATTCCTGGTATAGCTTGACTGGGTCTCCTAGCTCAGGGCCTCTCGAAAGACTGCCTTTAAGGTGTTGATTAGGGCTACAGTGTCTCAAGGCTCAATCGGGGAAGGATCGGCTTCCATTCTTATATGTGTGTGTATTTATAAGGAGTATATGTGGTTGTTGGCAGGATCCAGTTCCTTCTCTGCTGTTGCACTGAGGGCCTCTGCTCCTCGATGGCTATTGGCTGGAGGCCACCCTCAGTTCCTTGGTAACGTGAACTTCTCCATAAGGCAACTTAAAACATGGCAGCTGGCCTCCCACAGTCAGAGAAAGAGTGTAGCAAGATGGGCATCACAGTCCTTCATAACTTAATTTCAGAACTGACATCCATCACTTTCTCAGTATGCTATTTGTTACAAACAAGTTACTAGCTTCCGCCCACACACAAGAGCTTCTCCGAGGATCACACAAGGGCAGGAATAGGGGACGCTGGGGTCATTCGGAACCATTTTAGAATCTGCTTACAGCAGAGGATATGCATTGTAACTGCAAATACGTGAATAGTTATATCTGAGGCAGAGGCTTGGAGAAGTTTTGCTTTTTAAAAACAGTATTATTCCAAACTTAAAGAACAGTTGCAAGAATAGCACAGGGACCTCTTACATACACATTTAGCCAGTTTAACCAATTGTTTCCATTTTGCCCCATCGCTTTTTCATTGTCTCTCTATGTATGTGTTGATGTAGGTATGCGTATGATCTTTTCTTTCTGAACTACAGTAAAACCTTGGTTTGTGAGCATAATTTGTTTTAGAAATGTGCTTGTAGTCCAAAGCACTTGTGTATCAAAGCAAATTTCGAAAACCTTTGGCTCAGCTGCAATCAGATGACATTTAGTGTCACATATTACCCGTATAACAAGGCATCACTCATTTATCAAGTTAAAATTCATTAGAAATGTTTGCTTGTCTTGCGGAACATGCACAGAACAAGTTACTCGCAATCCAAGGTATTGTATTTGAGAGGTATTGTATTTACTGTATTTGAGAGTAAGTTGGAAATACAGTGTCCTTTTATCTCTTACTATCTCAATCTTTATTTTTTAGGGTTAAAGACATTTCATTACTACGGTAAAATATTAAAATTAGTCAGGAAATTAAACATCGAAACTCTACGGTTACAGAGTCAATATTCAAATTTTACCAAATTTCTCAAGAATCCTGTTATAGCTATCGTTTTATTCTCAGGGCAGAATCCAATCTAGGATCATGCATTTCATCTAATGATCACAGCTCTTCAGTTTCATTTAATCTGGAATAAGTCCTCAGCCTTTCTGTATCTTTCTTGACTTTGGAATTTAAAAATTTTTTTTTTTTTAACATTTATTTATTTTTGAGACAGAGAGAGACAGAGCATGAACAGGGGAGGGTCAGAGAGAGGGAGACACAGAATCTGAAACAAGCTCCAGGCTCTGAGCTGTCAGCACAGAGCCCGACGCGGGGCTAGAACTCACAGCCCTCACGGACCGTGAGATCATGACCTGAGCCGAAGTTGGCCGCTTAACCGACTGAGCCACCCAGGCGCCCCGACTTTGGCATTTTTAAAAGAGCACGGGTCAGTTATTTTGTAGAAAATCCCTTAATTTGGATTTGTTTGGTGTTAGCTCGTAATTAGATTTAGGTGGTATACTTTTGGCCAGAATACTTCCAAAGCATGGTTACCGCTAAAAGCATTGTGCCTTTAATAAATGTATACTAATAAACCTATACTTAATAAACAACAAAATTTGTCATAATGCAGATTTACTTTTGTATATAAGATGAAACATTTTCATACCCCCCAAGAAAGAAACCCCTTTCGCCATCGTTACCAATTGTCACAATCAATCCTTCCTATGACGAATGACAGGATATTGCTTTTGGTGTTTACCGTGGACACTGACCACGAGCTTCCTTATTCTCGCCATCCTTCATAGCATTTCTTTTGGATGCTCTAAAGAAAAAGCCAGACAGGGGGTGGCAATCATCAGTGAACTGAATAAATACTTTGAAAATGAAGTTTTAACACAGGGAATGACCTACTAATCTTCAGTGGCTCTCAACTGTGATGACGAGTTCAGCTGGGGATGCCAGCAAAAATTCAATCCTGGTGCATGCCGACATTACCTGGCCAATGATAACGTTAGCTAGAGATTCAGCTAATCTTCAAAGGACAAAGAGAACTTTCTAATTTTAGAACGGGCATTTATTAGTGCTTCAAATGAATGGGTGATTACTTTTAAAGACTGCCACTAGGGGAATGACAACTAAGCTTAGGCAGCTTCATTTCCGGTGAGTGGAAGAAAGAAAAAGGAAAAACGACAGAAGAGATGGAATCTAAGACCGCATCTCATTCGAAGGTGTGTTGGTTTTCGGGATCCCTGAATGTCTTCTCCATCCATGTTGTTCACACCCCTTTTATGAAGCCTGACTATGGGACCTTGGCCTTCTGAACAAAAACCTTCCAGGTAGACCACACGTGACAGACAGGCAGTGCAGCTGGGGAGTGAGTAACCTCTAGTCATCTTTTGATTTTGCCATTAGAAAAGGCAAGGGGCTCCTTTCTGGAATGTTCCTGTGGGCACCCAGCATTTGAACTCAGGACGCCCTCCTTATGCCATTTGCCTATTGGCCCAGACATCCGCCTTGGTGCTGCAAAGCACTGCCCATCGGGAAAGCTGAATTGTGAGGGCGGCTTGTCTGCCTTGGTCGCGTATAGTTGTTGTTCCTTCTGTCTGAAGAACACAGCGCTGAATTTTTGACCTCCGTTGGCACACTTTCCCGATCTTCTCTTCCCCAACTGGCTGAGTGCTTGGTCCAGAGCCACCCCACTTACTTTTCACCCCCTTGATTCTCATCTTATTATCAGATTTTCTCCCCTTCTCCTTAATGGGAGACTCGGGGGAAGGGATTGTTTTGGCTGGAATTTGACAAGGCACAGGTGGTTTTACCAGCTGCAAGTTCTTTAGTTCTTGTTGGCTGCCCACCAACTCTTGGTCTTTTCACAGTTCTTTCTGCGGTGGTGGAGGAGGGGGAGGGGCAGGAAGGGACAGTAGGCCCTTGATGTGTTGTTCAACATCAGCAGCTGTCTCAGGTTGGCATGGAGTCCAGAGCGGTCCTTCAGGAAGGGTTCCCCCCGCCCCCTGAATGTTTTCACCTCTGGAGACTGGAGAGAGCTGAGGGGAACAGCCACAAAAATGGCAGCTCGGCCTGTATCGTGGTCAGCGGGCCCAGGGGCAGGAGGGCCACACGCCGTCCTTGCACACGTGCTGGCTGCCGTTGTGCGTGGCTCCCATACTCACGTGGCCGCCGCTTGCAGCCTCAGAAATTCAGGCTCGGCCAAGGCTGCTTGCCTCTCTACTCCCTGGCTGGTTGGAGTCCAATGACACGAGCATCGTCTCCCAAAATAGACAAAAATAACCCTCAGCCCGATCTCTCAAATGCCTCTTTTTTGAGGAAAGAAAAAAGGAACTCAAAACTTAAAAGAATTTTTCCTTCTTCCTTTTCCTTTCCAAGCATCTTTTTGATAGCAACAATAAAACACTTGAATGTGCCAGTTGACCTCTGGTGGCGCCCCCTTCACTGTTCTCTTCTCGGCCTTTTTCATTTTGAAAACATTCATCCGACCCCTTTCCTTAGTACGGTTTCAAGCCCCTGCTCACGCTTCCTCAGACTTTTCCTTCCTGCGAGGCTCTGCTTGAAAAGCTCGGTTCTGTGCTCTGCTCGTGTGTGGGTGCTCGCCTCCCCCATTAATCTGAGCACACGTGAAAGGGAAGGCCAAAACGGCCGTTTATTGATTAATTCCTCTCCCTCTTCTTTCCTCTGATGCTTCGCCTTCATGTCTCCTTGCCCTCCTCCTCCCTAATCGCCTCATCCCTCGGCACCAGACAACTACTGGGATCTTCATGTGGCCCTTTGCTGATGAGAACCAAGGGCTGCCTGGCAAAATCCCCTCTAGTGTGACGGCAAAGCCCAGTGCGGCCCGTAGGTGTTTCCGGCGGCTCTGACGTCTTCTTGTTTCCTCTGCCCCTTCACAGCCGCACAAAGTGCTGGTTCCTGTTCCTGACTGAATTCCCTGATTGTCTCCTGGGACATCCACACCACAGCTCCTACCTCCCCTTGTCATCAGTCCCATGCTGCCTTCATCTGTTAAGAGATCGTTCTAAGGTTGGGGCGCCTGGGTGGCTCAGTCCGGTGAGTGCCCGACTTCGGCTCAGGTCACGATCTCACTGCTCGTGGGTTCGAGCCCCACGTCGGGCTCTGTGCTGACAGCTCAGAGCCTGGAGCCTGCTTCGGATTCTGTGTCTCCCTCTCTCTCTGTCCCTCCCCCAACCCCGCTCATGCTCTGTGTCTCTCTCTCTCTCTCAAAAATAAATAAACATTAAAAAGAGAGAGAGAGAGTGAGAGAGAGCTCATTCTATGGCTTTCCCAGTTCCAACTTGCACCAGAAAGCTACGGGAGGCATATCTCCGTAACTGTGTGTGAGCTGAGTTTGGTTCTCCCAGCCCAGAACTGGCTCTTTCAGAGAGTATAAGCCCATTAGCTGTTTAATAATGCTTTGTTGATATTCCACCGCTTTCTGTTTGCTTTGCACACAGAGCATTTCTTTGAAACCCAAACAGCCTGGAGTGAGGCACAGAAACGAGGTGGAAGAGTGAGGGGTGTTGTTTAAGGATGGTGGGGCGCAGGGGGGAAAGCAGAGAGGTGTTTCCGGCAGCTTTCAATTCAAAAGCGGGCAAGGAGAGGAGAAGAGGAAAGAAAAGAGGAAAAGTTTTCTGCTTCCCAGATTTTCCCGAGGGAGGACACAGTGGGGCTGCTATGTGACTACGTCTGGATTCCCAGGACCTCAGAGACACCCACCATCAAAGATAAGCAGAAGCACATATTCTAAAGCTCAGTATAAATGAATCTTGGAATACTCCCTGCTTTGGAGTCTCCATACTTAAAAAAAAAAAAAAAAATCTTCTTCAGCCACAACAACCAGGAATGAACCTGGTTTGATTTGGCCAACGCCAGCATTTTTTTTAAAAAATCATAGTTCATAGTTCTGCTGTGTATGTCACTGCAAAGTATTCATCATACTTAAGGGATGCCGCATACACCCGTCAATTCAGTCGAGCAAATGTGCATCTTTCCTATCTGTCTCTCTTTGCTTCAAGGGACCGGCAATGCTAATCGTTAGCGATATTCTTTCCCCAATAAGAGCTCACATCCAATCTGAATGCTAAATAATGTTGTCACGAGGTTGCATGGGCACTGGTTAAGATCTATGCCCAAACTATAATGAATCTCTCTTCTACATAACTGTTATTGTGGCCAAAATTGGTGAAGAGCCCCTTCTCAAGGGAGCAGTGGGAGGAGACTGGAATATTGTGTTGGATTCTGTCCTGGACATATCTTCGGCTAGACTCCTGGAGCAGTTTAAATCAAGGGCTGGGCTGAGCAGGCCTGAATGGCTTTCAAATGACAGATTTATGGAGGGAGGCCTAATTAGATCATGGTAATTTGTAGTACGACAGTATCTTTTGCTCAAGATCTCAAAGCAAATTTCTGCCTCCATAGGTGGGCAAAACAAAGACCTATGAATGTCGAGGGACAGTCTCAATTTCACAAAATAAATCCTTGGGCAGCCCAGGATAAGAGTCATACCTTGCATTTGGATGTTGTCTTATTTGAGCCTCCTAGAATCCAATGACGGTATTAGGAAAGGCAGCCAGTGTCTCCCCCCATTTTAGAGAAGAGAAAACGGAGGCACTGGTTTGTGGTTAAGTGACCTGCCCAAGACCATAGCATCAGTAGCTGGGTTGATCTTTATATGCCCTATGTGGGTTGACAAGGTTTTTTGGAGAAATCAAGCGGTGTGATTCTTAGCTGTAAGGGCAGGAGGAAACCTCGAGATACTGCGGTTTTGCTCCTAATGACTTGGCAGAAAGGAGCGCGGCTGAGGAATACGAGCTGCAGAGAAGCCAGACTGGGAAATGGTAGCAGGAGACCTGGGATTCATGTAGGTCAAGGGCTTAAAATGAATTGCAAACCCCAGTGTTAGCAGTATGCAAAAGCCACGAATTTGCATATCAAGGTATTGCCTTGGCAAAAAATACTATCGTGTGTATGTGGCCACGTGGTCACCGTGGTGGCCCGTCAGTCATTATACAGCTGCCAACAGAGGTGGTGATCCCCTGAAAGAGCAGGAACAGTAGTGGGCAGGATTACTGGGTGCGCTCCCCAGGGACTCTAAAGTCACACACAGTTGCCTTACCTGCCTGTTGGGACTGTCCATTCCGGGTAACATTCATTTGTTTCATTCATTGGGTAGCCAATGATACCCAGTTGGTCCCTTATTAAGGTGATGCGTGGATTTTGCCTTCGAGCAGCTTACGTTCTAGTATAAGGGCCCAAACATGTGCCTATATGATAATGAACAAGGGGAAGGTGATACCTGTGATTAAAAACAAAAACAAAAACAAAAACAAAAACAAAAACTTGGTTCCTTGTTGCTGTGCTAAACTTGTACATCGTCCAGGTCTTTTGAAAGAAATAGATGGAGCCTTATATTTTTGGTTTCCCCAGTAGGATTCTGCACATGGCTGATGCTCATAAAAATGTGCTTATGTCCAGAGGATGGTTTTCTTTCCCCTTTTGGTTTCTTGAGGACTCTTACTGAAAAAGATCTTAATAAACAACTAACCTACATGAGTAGCTTGTGTTTTTCATCTGTCTTTCTCTCTCTCTCTTTTTGTCTCTGTCTCTGTCTCTCTCCCTCTGAACATGAATACTCTGTCATTTTGGAGATGAAGCCAATACCTACTAGTAAATGACCCATCACTGTTAAATGCAGATGGCCGAGAAACTTCATTTTCTAATCCTTAATTGTCCCCAGCATGTTAGGGGCAATTTTAAATCTAGTTATCCACATTTTAGCAAATCCAAATACATTTATTCCTAGGAAATAAATAAGGAGGTATCGATAAGTGTCTCATTCTCAAAAGGGTCACATCACATGGTCCTCAGCTCAGGCTTGCCCTGCCTCCTCTTTAGAACGAACCCCAAGTGGGTAGACAATGGGTGGGAGGCAACTTTGGGGACCCACAGAATCTTGAGACCGTCTCCCCTCTCTGTTTAAGCACATGGATTATGGCAAAAATCACAAACTGCAGACTTGGCGGATTCTCCCAGAGCAGGAGGGGAAGGTGATAGCCTTCTCCAAAGTCAGAGGAGGGATGGGTATTGAATAAATCACAACAAATATGTGATATGTCCTGCAAATGATATGAAAAATTAAATACAAAGAAAAGTGAAGACAGGGCTTCTCAAATGACGGAGCTGTGGGGAGGGTGAAGGGGGAGCTGGCGCGGGAAGGGGGGGCGAGGCAGCAGGGGGGGGAGGGGGCAGAGTGCTAAATTTGTGAAAAGAAAAACACTGATGCTATGCATACTCTGAAAGATGACATGGTTCCCTAGTCCAGATGGCAGTTTTTTAGAGTTTTACTTGCATTTTCTGATTGAACAGACTTTGCTCGGGTCCCGTTATTAATGTTAGAACTTGGGGCTTGGGCTCCTGTGTTCTTGCCAAGGCAGATGACAGTGCTGTTCCGGTGAAGGGGAGTTCAGAGTCTCAGGGAGCAGCAGCAGCAGCTTGGACTTCTGGGGAAACGAAAGGAGGACTCCCAGGCGGCCGGTCCTGCCACCCCATAAAATGGAAGAACCTTAGCTCTCCATATGCGTTCTCTTTGTGATTTGGAAGACAAGTAAGTCTGCTTAGTTGTCTATGAACAGGTACCGCAGATGGCTGGATCCTGATCCTTATAGGCTGCTGTGGAAGCCGGGGGGGCTCTTTTACTCTTGCCCAGCCCCCTGAAGTTGTTAGCTAAGGGTGGGTTCTTGGAAGACAATGGGCTATGATTACTATATACTATAAGTAACTCCAAGGGCAGTAGTGAGGATGTGGGCTACCGTGTGAGGTTTCCCCGTAAATAGACAATGTATATAAAGTTGCTCCTGGGGTGCCTGGGTGACTCGGTCGGTTGAGTGTCCGACTTTGGCTCACGTCATGATCTCACAGTTTCAGGAGTTCAAGCCCCGCATCGGGCTCTCTGCTACTGGCACAGAGCCCGCTTTGGATCCTCTGCCCCCCACCCCCCCCACTCCCGCCCCTCCTCTCTCTCTCTCTCTCTCAAAAAAAAAAAAAAAAAAAAAAGGTGCTCCTGTGATAAAGTCACTAGGCAGCTTGGAGATGTAAGGACATTTTTAGGTATTTTTAGATATTTCTCTTAGAGAATCCCAGGCAATATTTCTGAAATATTTTAAAAATATTTTTAGATATTTAGAAATTTTTAGATATTTCTCTTAGGGAATCCCAGGCAACAGGGAATTCTTCAGAATCTTTTCTCCTCTTGATATTGGAACCCAAGGGATACGTTTCTAAGATCAAAGAACTTTAAGGGAAGCAATAAAGGGAAGACAGTATTTTGCTTTTCTTGATAATGATGGATGCCCAATTTCTTTGTTCAAAGATGTCAGCCTGTGAATCAGAGGCAGAATCCCTTTTGGTTTTAGTTGTCACTGGTGTCTATTTATAGTCATGGCCAAATGTGACCTCATCCTCTAGGTTTTGCAAGCTCAGCAAAGTGAGGCCAGGTTAGCCTGGCCACAGGTCTCCGAGGAGCACCCCAGATGCTGCAGCGTGTCTTGTCAGCAATGCCAAGGTTTTTCTCTTTCTGCAACTTCTCACATGCCTTTCAGTTCAGAGAACAAGGTGATTGGAGACGCCATCTTTGAAGTCAGAAATAAAATGGAAGACTCAAGAATCACCGATTTTCTTTCCCTTCCTTCCTTCCTTCCTTCCTTCCTTCCTTCCTTCCTTCCTTCCTTCCTTCCTTCCTTCCTTCCTTTTTTCCTTCCTTCTCTCCCTTACTCTCTCTCTTTTCCTTCTTTCTTTCTTTCTTTCTTTCTTTCTTTCTTTCTTTCTTTCTTTCTTTTTTCTTCTTTTCTTTTCCTGTTTTGAAGACGAGAATGGAGAAAGGAGATGATGGTAGACAAGGAAGAATGGGACAAATCACTGGTGGAAGAGTCCCCATGGGGGCAGACCACTAAGAGTTTCTAGGGATTCAAGCAGGAACCTGATCCTTTCTCATAAGTATTTAAATATTGAGACCCAGGCAGACAAACACATCTGTGAAAATTACAGCTCTCATCTTGGGAGGAGCCATGGTGTTAGCGAGCTCTACCTAATTTCACAGTCCATTTCTTGGGGCCCTTTGTTCATCCAACCAATTTTCACTATGTGCTGCCTATGTGCCAGGCTCCCTCTGAAGGCACCTTCTCTCCGTTTTTCTGGTTTCTCATCCTTTGTTTGGAAAAAACGAACTGGGCAATAAAGCTGGAGATTGCTCTATCAGTAAAGTACAGCTCCATTTCTGTGACATGGCCAACTTCGTTGAAGTCAAGGAAAAGTTCTCCTTTTCCTAACCCAAGAATCTTTACTAAGCTGTGGATGGCTTTAGTGACCCCTTCCTTCCTATTTCATTCAATGCATATTTATTCAGCATGACTGAATCGTGTGTCTTCAAGTCTACAAAGTCATAGGAATCAGTTGCTTGGTTAATTGAATTGACAAGTCTGTTGAGCCAATTGTTAAAGAAATATGACTATTCAGTCAAGAGCTGTTGTTGTGGCTTCACATCGATGTGGCCAGGGTGGGTGACATTGTCTGAGACACAACAGTTTGCAGAGATGTAGTCCCTGACCACTAATTACCCAATGCATACTAAAATGTAGGGCACTTAGAGAACCCCAAGAAACGTAAGGGAAAACAGCACAGTGATCAGGAGAGATCAGTAGAAGCTGAAGGAAAACCAAAGATCTTATACCTGGGAAAAGGATACGTGTTCTGCCTCCAACTTCTACCAATCAAAACCATATTTAAGCCACATTGGTACCACAGCAAACATGTATTCGGTAACGAAACCTACCTCGATTTTTTTGGTGAGTGTTTAAGCTTCAGTTTTTCTAAGGTGAAAATAACCTGAAATAAAGATGAATAAAATCAAGGGAGTGAAATGTGCAGCAAGAAAAAAAATCAATGCAAATATTCTCCTTTCACTGATGTCCCCGTAAACTAAAATCCCAAGCAGCTTCTTTGATTTCATTTGTGGTAATTGCAACAGAAAATTGCATCTGGACCGACAATGTGTATACCAAGCTTCAGCCCAGTGTGCTTACAAATTGCCAAGTTATAGCAAACCCCCAGCAGAAAGGATGGAGATTTCTCACAGAAATACTGGCAACCCTTTAAGAGCAATGGCATTTACTGACACTACATCCTAGGAAAAAGAAATGAACTGGAAACTGTACATCAGGGTGATCATCAATGTCAACTGAGTCCTGGTTTTTCTTCTCACTCCCCTCCAAATAATTTGGCTTTCAAAATTACATCTGCTGTTCTCTCTTTAGTAGATACAGCAATGATGCAGTACCTAACTGGAATTCTCCTTCTTTCTCTTCCCTCTTTACTCCTGGAAATCTGGATATTTAACAGAAGCAGTTAGGAAAAGTATTATAGACAAATCTCAATCAGCTACGTGGGAGAAAGAATCCATTTTTTGAAAGTTTATTGTGGGGGGGGGGAGGGCAGACAGAGAGGGAGAGAGAGAGAATCTCAAGCAGGTTCTGCACTGTCAGCACAGAGCCACATGGGGGGCTCGAATCCACAAACCTCGAGATCATGACCTGAGCTGAAATCAAGAGTTGGACACTTAACTGACTGAGCCACTCAGGGAGCCCTGAAAGAATCCAATTTTGATTCCTAGACTACAAATATTTTAGGAAATATTTAATCCCACTCTGGTTTTCCTGTCCCATCCAGAACTCTCTTGGTTGTTTCCCCTAGGCTGTCAGTACATCCGTTTTGTAAAAATCTAAATTAATTTTCAATATTTGCCTGAATGGAACATGAACATTTCTTCACCAAACACAATTGAATTTTGCCTTTTTCAATTCACTTTTGCATATATCTCTGTATTTATGAAAGCTCTGCAGTTAATTGGAGATAAAAGTGGATGTTAGAACTCTTATAATCCTGGAGCAGTGGTTGCCAACTTTGGATCAGCGATTCCCTGCTCATCCGTGTAAAGAACTAATGTGACAGGGTTCTGGGAGGAATGGAGGAGTCCTCATCGCTGAAAGCTTGGGAATATGTTCTGGAACATGGAACTCTTAGGGTTCAATCCTGTGTTCGCTTGAAGAATGAGGAGTCTGGTCCTCCCCCTGACAAAAATCACGCACCATATAGGTATGCACATCCCAAATACTAAACAGGAATAATATGGTCTGGTGCGTACGTGTTTTTATTTGTTTGTTTTGTACTTAGGCCACGTCTATACATCCGCGTCAGCTTGAAAAATAATACACCAGCATCACTTAATCTCAGCCACTGCAAACAACGATTCACTAATTCCTTTGGTGTTTTTCAAAATAAAAGTTGTCTGATGAAAAGCCACTGCTGTTTCATGCTGTTCCTTACAAGATGAACAGGACAGAATCTCTATTTCTTACAATACCCGGCCAACAATAGATGTTTACTGAATGCAGCCTCACTTATTTATATGCTGCAAATAATTGTACCTTCCCAATGATAGTCACTCTCACGAAAATACAGTACTGTTTGTATCTTTTTTAAGCGTTCACGACGACGAAAGGATTACGTGGTCACGTGGCAAAGATTCCCACCAAAATAGGAGAACAGTGGGAAAATAGGCGCAGACTCCAGTGTTCTTTAATATATTCATCACCGTGCAAGAAGCCAATGTCCAGGCTCCTAAATGATTATCAGTCAGCGCCATCACACTAAAGTGGGTTTCCATCAATACTGAGGTTATCTTTGCTTTGCCTCCGCTGACCCCGAGTGGGACGGGAAGAATGGCCCGGGCACACCTAATGGCTCCTTGCCGTCAAGCAGCCGTGGGAAGGGCAAGTGTACTGAAGCAGCGGAATCAATCACCAGACTCATTAACCCGGCAGCCTCCCACCCCCCCTCCCACGGGCTCCCCAGCCGTACCACTTGCCACTACCCTCCCTCCTCCGGGATCCGAGGTCACCCAAACCACCTTCAAGGGGCCATGCACCTGCTCCCTACACCACACTTCCCTCCCGGCCCCTTGCAAACGGGCAGCCGCAACTTCAAGGAGAACATTTCCGAAACGAAACCTTCGCTCGCCCCGACGCGCACGCGTGCGCGCACACCCCCCTCCCACGCACGTGTGCGCACGCGCACCCACGTGCGCGCGCGCCGCTAAGATCCTATCGGTGCCAGTGTCGTGGACAGACGCCCCTCGGCTCAGGGCGGGGGGGTGGGGGGGGGTGGGGGGGTGTCCCCGCCCTCCTTCCTCTCTGCCCCCACCACCCGGAGCCCTTTCTCTCCATCCAAGGGCGCCGTGCTGCCTGCGCTCCGAGGCCTCAAGGCCACTGCCTTCCCTCTCTCGTGCTTGGAAGCCGCAGCCTCCGATCAGGGCTCTGTTTGCCAGCCCTGTACTGTACTTCATTAGGCAGCTCTATTTAATGGTTTCAACAAAAGCCATCATTTTAGCCCAACTGCCTTGACTAAATTAAAATTTCCAATCTCTGTTTTAGTGTTCTGCAACTGATGTATACATAAGCAAAACTGGTCAACATCTGCCAGGGGGTTGGCAAAAAGTTCTGTAAAGATGTACTTCACGTTTCTGAAGCATGTGCAAAGTAACAGCGTCCTTATCCTCCCGAGAGCCCTCATGGTTTTACTTCACCATTTGTTCAAACACACTTTAGCCGCGTATAAGCCATACAGTTCATTCCCCCCTTGGTTGCCGTTTTATCTGTAGTGTCATTTTGAGTAATTGGGGTATGGTAGCTGATCAACTTACAGGTTTCTCATTGGCAGAAAGGGACCGTATTGGCACCAAGAAAGAATATGATGGGTCCTCTCGGTGCATAAGCAAGTGTCCCTCTCTTGCACTTGGCTACCCAAGGCCATTAGGAAATAAGCTGAATAAAGCCTCCAAGTGTATACGTCTTCCCTCTTCCCGGGCAGAGGGAGGCACCTATAGAAGAAGCATAGCAAACCCAGTGTGGAAAGATGGTCAATGTACATATTTAGTCAGTGATCCGTGAAAGTTTTTGAATTAGTTTTTAAAGCTTTGTTAAGACCAGAACGCACAGATGTTGAAAACAAGTTCAGATGTAGCGACAGATGGTATTTGATTATGAAGCAGACTGTTCATATAATACAAAGATGCTGCTTCTGCCATACCCAAGTAACTGCAGACAGTGCAGTAGAGATTTTGGAAGGCAGGCGGTTCGAGAGGGTCTTTGTGCAGCAATAACTTTCCCATTTTCCGGCAGTGCTAGAATTGGGATGATTCCCCCCTTTTCTTTTCAGTCAGCGCCTCTCTCTGCTCTTCTGTGCCCTGCCTCCCTCTCCAGCCTCAAAACCTTCTCTCTCCCTTCAGTGAGCTGCCTTCCCTCGCCCACGTCGTTCACAACAACTGTGCCGATCGGAGGGTGCGTGGCCTCACCCGAAGCAGTCCCGGGCCCGAAGTTAGAGGGAAAGAGGAAGCGCTTGCCAATGCTTTTGTGGTCTGAGAGAAGAAGACTCCTCACCGTTCTTGCTTTGCGGTGAGAACTCCCCCTTTAAACAGCAGCCGGGATGATGGCTTCGAACGTGCTGCCACACGTGTGCCGAGGTTGCTGCTGACACGGCGCGGGCATCGAGACTCAGCTGCCCCATCTGTAAAGTGGGGATGCCTCTTGCCCCATTCGTCTCTCAGGCGTGCCCGGAAGATCATATGGGATGCCGAGTCAGAAAGTGCCTTGAAGAACGGACAGCACTGTTCACGTGCATGTGACTGTCATTGTTGGGGTCTCAGGATGGGAGAGCGTGGGTGCCTTCATGTCGAGAAGAGAAACCTCCCCGTACTTTGGGAGACCTCAGCTGGAAAGCCGCTGTCCTTCTTCCGTGTAAGCCCTAGAAAAATGCCGTGGTATCAGAAGTGTGCTTATTAAACGAGCGAAGACAGCAGAACCCCCGGCTGCAGATGTGTGCCTTCCGAATGGTTATTTCCCCTGTTCAGACTGGAAACTTTGAGGATCAATGACTTAGACATCATGGGACCCCCAGCGCCTGGCCATGATAGAGTGCCCTGGTGAAGGTCCTGGGTATAGAAGCAGACACGCTTAGAAAAGGGCGGTGTGGATTCGACAACCTCCTTTCCGGCCTCCTTCAGAATCCAAGCTTTCAGGTCTGGGTGCGTTATCAGGCCTCGTCTCCAAAGCTTTTTGTGGCTCTGTTACTTTCCTTTATCAACACAGCTGTGGCCTGGCCTGGGCTGCGGTGCGGGTGGGGGGGGGGAGGGCACAGGAGGGAGGTGGGGGCAGTGCCGGTACAGCCCCTTTCATGTAGACCTGACTCAAAAGCCCACCGTCTGTCCCCTGCCCTCCAAGTCTCTGGTTTTGAAGAGCTTGCTATGTGCCAAATAATGTTTAACAAACACAGATGAGCCACAGGAGACGAGGGAGAGAACTGGCGTGCCAATACGTATAGGAGGAGATTTTGAGAGAGCTGCCGGGGCAAAGGGGGGGGGGAGGGGGAGGGGGGTGTGTGGGTAGAGAGTAGTTGTAGGTGGGCTCAGGATGGAGGTGGATGAGGAGACAGAGGAATTTTCCGGGCCTCCTGCGATGGAGGGCCATCCCGGGATGTTTTACGTGCTGCTTCTATGCAAACCTTCCTCTTTTTTGGTTACCTTTATGGGTTTACTGGTGAAGCTGATGTGGCACTAACGTATATTAAATGCCCCGGGTTTGATTAGCCAATGAGAAGAGGGATTTATATTCTCTCTCCAATTTGCAAATGTATATTAAAGCCCACTGCATCTTTTTTTTTTCCAACGTTTTTTTTTTAATTTATTTTTGGGACAGAGAGAGACAGACAGAGCATGAACGGGGGAGGTGCAGAGAGAGGGAGACACAGAATCGGAAACAGGCTCCAGGCTCCGAGCCATCAGCCCAGAGCCCGACGCGGGGCTCGAACTCACGGACTGCGAGATCGTGACCTGGCTGAAGTCAGACGCTTAACCGACTGCGCCACCCAGGCGCCCCATAAAGCCCACTGCATCTTTATTGCAGACGGAACTGGTGATATAATCCGTGGGGCTCTGTCCAAAATGAAAATGTGGGGTCCTTTGTTTAAAAATTATTAAGAATTTCAAGAGGGTAGCGGCAGAGCGGGGAAGAAATGTGGGGCTCTCCTAAGTGTGGGACTCTGTGTGACTGCATAGGACTCACGCCTACGAAGCCGGCCCTGACCGCAGAGGGATAGAAAAGCAAACTCCTCTGATCGCCTCCCATCCAGAATCTCTGCAGCACGCAGAAGACACCTGCGGTTTTTGAGTATCAATTTGCTGAACTGTGAGACATTAAGAGATTGCCCTGAATGAGGAGGAAAGCGGAAGACGGGGACCACGGATTCATAAAAGAAAACAGAGTGGGCCAGAAGGCAGGCTGGACAAGATTCAGAAGTCCTGGGTTCGCACTCAAATCTTATCACTAGTCAGATTTCGGAGCTTATCCATGAGAGAGGAATAGTCAAGAGTTCCCGTTAGAGTCAAGAGTCTCCCAGGGTTGACGTGAGCTCCAAGGATGACGATGTGAATGTCAACGTGCAGGGTGCTGGCCAGCCAGTGTTCTTGGTTCAGGCAATGTGCACTACACGTTAGGAGGTGAGTTGATGAACCAGCCAGTCAGGCGGGATTGATGAGGCAAACTTTGTGCTCGGCCCTGTGACGAGTGCCATAGTTACTGCCGCGATAACCGGGGAGACACTGGTGCTTGGAACCAGGCTGATGGATCCTCTCTCTGGGTATTCCACTGAGTACTACCCATTCCCCAGGCCCTGGAAGAAGAACCGTAAAGCGAAGGTATGCGAGTCCTTACAAGGTACATAGGCCACTCACGAACGTTCACGTGGGTCGGGAAACCAGCTCCAGAAGAGGCTATTTTAGCCCAGGAGAAATACAAATAACAGTGAATTTGATGACCACGGATAATATCTGTCTGCCGATGAGTCGGTGCCATTGGAGAGCTGCACTAAGTAGCAAGACAGCTTTAAATGGAGAGCTGAGGAGTGGAAGAGGTACCTGGCCCCCACTCAGGCTCTCTTCCCTATTCTTGGCCCTTTCTCTGACAGCTGTTCTTGATGAGGACTGACCGTGGCTTCGTTCCCCACGCCCACAACCACCATCACTCCTCCACTGAGGACCCGAGTCTCCACAGGAAGTATTTCCATCACCTTGGTTAGGACTGTCTCTGAGGAAAGGAGATGTAAATAGCTTAATATTTCCAGAAGGGCCTCGTTTTGTGTGTCCTGCTTTTGGGTAAATTGCCCTGTTAAAGCAAAAGCACCCAGACAGCCCACGCCCAAACTCATGTCCATAGAAACGATGAGATAATGCATATGTATTGCTTTAAGCCACTAAATGTGTGGCAATTTGTTATCCAGCTGTAGAAAACTAATACATATTGCACTAGTTTATTATCATATAGTAATAACTCTCACTCATTGAGTGTCTGCTGTGTACTTAGCTTTCTACGAAAGCATTTATACATATTCTCTTAATTCTCACCACTCGGCGATAGAGGGACCGTAAGGACTATTTTAGAGATGAAGAAACTGAGGGGCAGGTAATTTGTCCGAGAGCGCAGAATAAGAGGTGGGAGGAGGGATTTGAACCCAGGTCCGCCTTATCTAGAGTTCATGCCAATGAAGTATGAGGGCAATTTTCTTTCATTGTGGTGTCTTTCTTCCTTTCCCAGCCTCCATCCCAATCCATTATCTTCCGAGTTTGGTAATGTATCAAGATCCTGCTACGTGCCTGGATCTCCTCCCCTCCACTCTCAGTTCTGCAAAGTGCTCAGGAAACCTAGCCTACCTCCTGGCCAAGTGCCTGGATGCCAAGGCCTCCTCAGAGACACATAGCACCCCTAGGATGTCTCACGGGGCTCCCCTAGCAGTTATCCTTGCTGCCTCCTGGGTCAAGGTTCCGGGAGCTATAACACTTTAGGCTTCAGGGTTCTTCACGAGAACAGCTGGCTGTAGTGCCTACAACCTCCTCCTGGACACTGCCATTGACACTGCAGTATGTGTTCCTTTTCTATGGCTAAATAGCAAATTACCACAAATTCAGTGGTGAAATGTGCACCAACAGGGCATAGTGCAGGCAGAAGGAGGGCTTTTGAATCAGATCTATTCGGATTTAAGTTTTGGACTCCTTGAGCCTCCCACTTACCAGCACTTAGCTGACAGCTAGCCTGTAGAGGACACTTACTTGAGTTTGTTGAACAAATCAATGAAGTTAAGCAATACCGATGATGATTGATGATGCTGATGGTGATGGTGATGATGGTGATGGTGATGATGATGGTGATGATGATGGCAGCAAGATGGTGGAACAGAGAGAATTCCTGAAACCAGCTAAGAAGCCACGGTACTTCAAGCAAGCTCAAAGCCAGTAACAGCTATTGAAACAGCTTCATCCACTTGAAATCAAATAGTGTTAAAGACCTGGAGACTGTGTAACAGAGACAGCCAGCAGAATGATCCTCCTCGTTGATTCATCGTCTTTGGAAGACACTCTGAGAAATGTCACTGCTCAGACAAAACCATCAATACTTAACCATAGTAAAGGAAGAGGAGGTCAGAGAAACATTGTTGGAGCCTTTGGATATTTCTTGCCATTTGAGACAGAAGCAGAGTCAAGTGTATCTGGCAGCCTTAATGACACGTATATCTACTAATTGATATAGTTTGTGGTTGAAATTGTTTTATGATTTGGGATCTGATTTATTTATAATGCCTTGTAAAGTTATAGGTAACAAATCACATTGAGCTCCACCTTGAATAAGTCATTTTCGTCGAAAAAAATTTAGCAGCGCAAATTTATTATCTCAAGTTTCTGTGTGGCAGGTCTTGGTGGGGTTAGTCCGGTCTTCTGCTCAGTGTCTCGCCGGGCTGAAATCAAGGTGAGGGCTTGTGATCTTATGTAAGGCTTGAGGGTCTCCTCCAAGCGCTCCAGTTAGTGGCAGAATTTGGGGAATGTAGTATAAAAGGTCCTATTTTCTTGCTAGCTGGTGACTCGGGACAACTTTCAGCTTTTCAAGGCTGCCATCAGATCCTGGCCATGTGGCCCCCTCCATAGACAGTTCACAATGTGACAATTCAAGGCCAGTAGGAGAATCTTTTTAAGATCTCACTTAATCAGTCCAGGAACACCCAGGGTAATTTCAGCTTTGATCAGCTGCTTAAGGACCTTAATTACCTTCATCTTTGTCATATAATGTAACCTAACTATAGGAGTGATAGCTCATCATATTCATAGGTTCTGTCCACACTCAGAGTGAAGGCACTGCACGAGACATGTACACCAGGGATGGGAGTCTTAGGGGCTGCCCAAATATTGCCAACCACACAGAACTTGAAGAGTGTGGCCATCTCGGAAGACTAAAGAACCTTGAGAGGTTAGAATAGTGGGCGCCGTTCTTTTTTTTTTTTTTTTTTTAATGTGTATTTCTTTTGGAGAGAGAGAGAGAGCAAGCACACACACAAATGGGGGAGGGGCCGAGAGAGACAGAATGAAAAAGACAGAGAGAGAATCCCAAGCAGGCTCCGCACCACCAGTGCAGACCCCGGTGCAGGACTCGAACTCACAAACAGTGAAATTGTGACCTGAGTTGAAACCGAGTCGTATGCTTAACCGACTGAGCCACGCAGGCACCCCAGTGGGCGTCAGTCTTAATGGTGCTTGAGGGAACCCGCAGGTGGATGACGGCCGCTGTATGTTATGGTCCTCCAAAGCAGAATACAATGCTGATGGCTTGGAGTCCCCTAGTCCAGAGAAATATAGGACTTATCTTTCAGTTTCCATATTCCCATAGTTTTCAGAAATGCATTTCCTTCCATGAATTTTGTTCTTGTTTACGGTGTGGCAAAAATTATTACTATTGTTTCAAGGAAAAAAATGTATTATGGGTGTTTGTGATTTTCCCCTTACCCCTGGTTTTAAACAGGGAACAGTTAGTGTTTGTAGAGGCAGCTCTAAGGCTTTCCTTTGTGGTGGAAAGTCTAGGCAATGGGGATATGATAGGGAATATTTATTTTCTTGATTTTCCTTTCTTATTGGTATAAGAAGAAGAACCTAATTTCATCATATTTTCACAAATATGTTCTCACCGTATTTTCCCATTCTGCCCATTGCATAGAATGTTTTACATTCTTCTAAAGACATCTTTCTTGGAACTATTGAGTTCTTGTTTCAGTGTGAATGAATTATAGTCTAAGGCTGCTACACAGCTGTGAATCTATTTTCTATATACTTCCTGATTTGTTTCACTGTTTCTTTATTCCACATCCTTTCCCCAGCCCCCCCCCCCTTTTTTTTTTTGGTTTGGTTTTCACCTTCATTCCGTTGGAATACATCTCAGGAAAATTTTTCAGAAAGAGTACATGGAAGATAAGCTTTGAATCAGTGCCTACTGGAGTTTTTTATTCATGATTGATAGTTTGGATTAATATTATATTCTAGATTTTCATATTCCACCTCTGGATAGCACTTTAGGGAGTAACAAAGAGCTCAAGCAGCAAATAAGAAAAGCATTCAGGCAGAGGAAACATCTATGCAAATGTACTGAGGCATAAACTAAGAGGGTATGTATTGGGAACCAGAAGCAATTCAATACTGTAGGGCAAGAATTAGAGGGAAGGGAGAAAGTATTAGGAAATACAGCAGAAGGAACAGGTACAAATAATATCCTAGGGATCGGGTCTGCCATGCTAAGGGGATTAGGTATAATGCTGGAGTGAAAGGGAATTGCAGATTAGGCTTAATCCGGGAAATACCAGAGTTGTGACACAGAAAGATCAATTACTTATTGATAGCAGTTGTATGAAGAATGGCCATGAAAATGGAAGAAAGGAACCAGCACAAAAGAGGTAGTTCATTATAGCTGGGTGGAGGATAGTAGAGCAGTAACCAGGGAGAGATCATAAGGGGTCTTAAAAAGTTATGTTAAGGACTTTGGACTTTATTCTGGAGCAGTGACAAACTCTCAATTTGAATAGAGGGACAGATTAATGCTTTAGAAAAACCACCCGATACAGTGCAGGAGAATGGATTAGTGCTGGGGTAGAAAGACTGAAGGAAGGAAGGCCTATCGTAATGTTGTTCACTGCCTGCCTTTGTAGAACCTGGGATGAGAGTTGACAGGGCCTGAATTAGGGTACTGTGGCTAGAAGGTGATGAATGGATTTGAGTGATATAAGGAACATGAATTGAACATCAATAATGGTTGATTAGATGTGGGAATTGAGAGAAGAAAGACAGAATGACTCTTGGGTTCTTGGTTTGGTCCAGTGGATGGATGAATGACTCCATCCACTTAGGCGAAGACATTTTGGGGGAAAGATGTCATAATCTGGAATAAAGCAGATTAGCCATATGTATATCTCCTTCCTTCTCTCCTGAAATATAAATCACTTTTATCTGTCTGGAGAAGCAAAGAAAAGAGCTTCATATCTTTCCTCCTCCAGAGCAATGGAACAGTCTCCCCATCGCACCACCCTCTCTTGGGAACACCCCACCATTGGCATCCTGGCTTTAGAGGAATAGCCTTCTTTCAAGCTTTCAAATGCTCTCCTTTTACCCCAAACACGGGTCCTTTGCACTTGCCTGTTTTCCCTCCTCTTTGGCCACGTGATACTTACTCACTTTTTAGATGTCAGTGCTAAGTCACTTCCTCAGAGATGCCTGCCTTCTCCTGTCCCAGGCCCGGGGACATTCGTTCCAGCATGACCCTGGCCTTCACCTTTCTAAACTTCTGCACCAATAAAGAACTTTGTAGTCTACGTGGTTCCTTTGTTTTTGTGAATAACTGTCTCCCCCACTGGAGTATAGCCTCCACCGGGGTAAGAACTATGTCTTACTCATCACTGTTTTCACGAAGCCTAGAACAAATGTCTGTTGAAGGAATGAAAGAGAAGAATGCCCTGTAGCTTAGTTTGGCTGTGACCACAGAGGCTTTCTGCCCCCAGAGTGAAATGACTCTTCTCAGACAACTCTGAGCAGCTGTTTGAGAAGCTGCGTGGCTAATTCCCAGACAGCAGTTTATCACAGGCCACGTTGAGGCCACTGCACACAGTTCCGGCAAAACTATAACTTTAGGCCTCTGAGGCACACCGCTTCAAGTTCTGAACTGGAGACCCTGCACTTGCTGTCAGGCCACTCTGGGCAACGACCAACAGGGTGGTTGCAATTTTACCTACAGACATGGGGGTACGTGCGGCCGAAGCGCACCCCCCCCCCCACCCCCTTCTGGCACCTTTGCTCTCTGGAGACCATGAACTCCTCAAGGTAAATGTCCATGTGCATTTCTCCCTGGACCCAGATGAGTGCTGGGCGTTAAATGAGCAAATGTGTTAAATAAGCAAATGGATGTAGTAAGACGGAGCTACCAATCTGCCATCATATAATTTTTTTTTAATTCTTTAATGTTTATTTATTTTTGAGAGAGAGAGACAGACAGACAGAATGGGAGTGGGGGAGGGGCAGAGAGAGGGAGACACAGAATCTGGAGCAGGCTCCAGGCTCTGAGCTGTCAGCACAGAGCCCGACGTGGGGCTCGGACTCACGAACCGTGAGATCACGACCTGAGCTGAGGTCAGAAGCTTAACCGATTGAGCCACCCAGGCGCCCCCATCTCATTTTGTTACAGTAAAATTTCTTTTAAAAATTGTTTTAAAATTGCAAGAGCAATAGAGCTTGCAAAAATTCAAATAATAAAAAGTTTACATGGTAAAAAGTAAAAGGTGCCATTCATATCTCCTCTCCAATCCCAGGTATTTATTATCTATCTGTCTACCTATTTAGCTATGTCTGCCTATCTCTATCTATCTATCTATCTATCATCTATCTATCATCTATCTATCTATCATCTATCTATCTATCATCTACCTATCATCTCTGGTACAAATTGGTCCAGACCATTTAGAATCAAGCAGTTGGACATTTCCTTTTATAAAGTGCCCCAGCCCTCACCCATCAGAGCTGGCTGGACATCTTGTCTGAGTCATGGGAAGACTCTCTCTTTCCCTTGACGTTGATTGAGAACTCCAGGATTTGTGGGACTTAGGAAGACTATGGATGGGCCTTTGCTCTCTTGTCAATTATGCTTCTGTATTCAGGGCTCCCTGCTTCTAACACTAAAGGCTACTCAAAGCAGAGAGCTCTTGTGGGGCACCTATGCCACCGTGATAAGCTTGGTCTCAGACATCTTTGCTTCTGCCTTCAACACGGTGAGCCTGGCACTCAGTCCTCCCCAGGCATCTGTGTAGCAATCCCACCCATCCCTCCATTTCAGGGAAGCAGCTTTCTGGCCTCCTAGCCTAAACCCTAAATTCCCACCTCCTTGTAGTCACCAGGGCATGGAGTTGGACTATGCCCCTCTCTTGCCCTTGAGACAAAGATGCCTCCATCCTCTCTCTTTCAGAGACCGCTATCACCGACAGATCTGATGGTCAGAACTTGTAAAGGCCCCTGGAGTGAATGAGCCAAATTCAATAATATAAAGACCAGGCTTCCCTTAAAGGGAAAGAAAGAAGATTCTCCTTCTGCGTCTTCTCCTGCCCCTCCCTCTTCTTTATTCCCCTTTAAGACCGGTACACAAGAGAGGTACCAATTAAGTTCTCAATTACTCATTTTGTTAGACGTATAAATAAATATAATTTTAAGTATAAATGAGGTGATGTGGTTACTATATTTCATAAAATCTAAGAGGCATCAACTGTAAGCCATGCTATTATCTTATGTTTAAGTAAGAAGAAAAAAATGCTATCTATTATAATTATTAGATGCTGTGGGCTGTATGATGCATCACAATTTCAGAAGTATTGATATGTGGGAAAAATGATTTTTAGAAGCAACAAAATATAGTACTACATTATTCTGCTCCTAGACTTTTCTAGTTAGTAATTTACCCTGGAGATCTCTCTGTGTTGTTACATAAAGATCGATCTCATTTTAACAATTAGTCTAGGGCACCTGGGTGGCTCAGTTAAGTGTCCAACTCTTAATTTCGGCTCAGGTCATGATCTCCCAGTCATGAGATCGAGTCCCACATTGGGCTGTGTGCTGGCCGTGGAGCCTGCTTGGGATTCTCTCTCTCCTCCCTCTTTGCTCCTCCCCTGTTTGCACACTCTCTCTCTTTCTCAAAATAAATACACTTAAAAAATATATCACATAAAAAAATTGTTCTGTAGTTTTCCAAATATATATATGAAATAATTTGCTTAATCATTCACTCACCAAAAATTATAATTTTTGCATTTGAAAACAGTGTTTTAAATAAAATTTCTTATACTGGGGCACCTGGGTGGCTCAGTCAGTTAAGCATCCGACTTTGGCTCAGGTCATGATCTCACGGTTCCTGAGTTCGAGCCCCGCATCGGGCTCTGTGCTGACAGCTCGGAGCTTGGAGCCTGCTTCGGATTCTGTGTCTCCCTCTCTCTCTTCCTCTCCCCCTTTCACACTCTGTGTCTCTCTCTCAAAAATAAACAATAAATAAATAAATAAATAAATAAATAAACTTTCTTGTATATTTTTGTGAATATACCCAGTTCCTAGAGGTAGAATTACTAGACCATATTAAATTTTGACCGTTACCACCAATTTGTCCTCTAAAAAATGTCTATTTATAATCTTGCAATAATGTCTGAGTGTGTATTCCCCCAGACCCTTGTCAAAACTGGGTAACATCAATATTTTCTATTTTTCCAACGTAACTGGCAAAAACACGGTATTATGTTTTAATTTGCACTTCTCTGGTTGCCAGTAAAGTTATGCATATTTTCACAGATTCACTAACCACTATTTTTTCCTTCTTATCTTGACTATTCCTGTCCTTTGACCATCTTACTATTGAATGGTACATTTTTTAACTGATTTATGGATGTGTTTTGCGCACTAAGGCTAATTAGTCTAAATGTAACTAATATGTATTTTCTTTTTGTTTATTTTCCCCCAATTTTTCCGCTTTTGTCATTGTTGCTGAGATATAACTTTTTATGTAGCCATATCTTTAATTTTACTTTTTTATGGTTTCTGGGATTTGTGTGGTTTAAAATATTTTACAAAGCGCAAGATGGTAGAATCAGTTTTCCAGAATGTTCATGTGTGTGTTTCGTGTAGGAGTACGTGTGCATGTGTGTGCACACATGCATTTGTGTGTGAATACATACTTTCAACCTTTTGTCCATCAATAATCTATTTTTGTGTATGTTGTATGACGGGGATGTGACTTTTTTCCATATCATTAGCAAATCATCCCCATGCTCTTTGTTGACTAGTGTTGAATACCTTTTGTGGTTGAATATCTTTTCATCCCGATTTGAAAGTTAACTTTATTATAGACTAAATTCCTACGTTTACCTGTATCTGTTTCTGGGTTTTCTAATCTGCTTTCTTGAACTATTTTTCCTCAGTCCTTATTACTGTGATTTCACATTTTGTTTTTATATCTGTTGGGGTAAATCAGAGAAGAAATAGAGAGAAATATAATATTAATTCTCCTAATATTGATTGAGTGTCCCCCATGTGCTGGGCTTCATTGTAAGCCCCTGAGTGGTGTATCTAATAATCTTACTGGACTTTAATGTAATTGTTTTTTAAAGTTTATTTATTTATTTGTTTGTCATTTATTGTTTATTTAGAGAGAGAGAGTGTGTGTGAGAGAGAGCAGTGGAGTGACAGAGAGAGAGAGAGAGAGAGAGAGAGAGAGAGAAAGAGACAGAATCCCAAGATCTGCGCAGAACCCAATGCGGGACGGGGCTCCAACTCAGGAACAGGGTGATCATGACCTGAGCCAAAATTGAGGGTCGGCCACCTAACCGACTGAGCCACCCAGGTGCCCCTGTAGTTGTTACCAGATTTAAAAATTAATTCTCTTTTTACTTTTCAATACTTTCTTGGCTTTATTTTTAGAATTTTCTCTCCTAGGTGAACTTAAAAATTGTTAAAAAGAATAAAAATCGTTATGTTCTGTAAGCAGTTCTCTAAATTTGATTGGGGTCACATTAATTTATAGAGCTAATTGATTGCATTAATTTACAGAATAGAGTTATTGAGCAAATTAAGCAAATTAAACTATTTATCATTTGGGGTCTTCCTATGCAAAGAAGGTATACTTTCTTTTATGTGCCCTACTTCCCTTTTTTAAAAAAAAAACATGAGGATAATCATATTAGTAACTCATAGGATTTCTGAGAATAATGAAATCATCTAGATAATTCCTGGCACATCATAAGAACATAATAAATATTAGTTCTTATAATCATTATTATTTTTATCATTGTTGTCTGGCTCTCACATTTTTCAGGTCTTCTTTATGTCTTTTTTTTTTTTTTTTTTTTTTTTAAATTTTTTTTTCAACGTGTTTTATTTATTTTTGGGACAGAGAGAGACAGAGCATGAACGGGGGAGGGGCAGAGAGAGAGGGAGACAGAATCGGAAACAGGCTCCAGGCTCCGAGCCATCAGCCCAGAGCCTGACGCGGGGCTCGAACTCACTGACCACGAGATCGTGACCTGGCTGAAGTCGGACGCTTAACCGACTGCGCCACCCAGGCGCCCCTCTTCTTTATGTCTTTACAGTATAGTTTTATAGCTTTATTCCTGATAGTTTATAGGTTAGGTTGTTATTTTATTTCCATTGTATGCTCTAGTTGTTTATTGCTAACATATAAAAAATGTAAATTGAAATATACATGAATTCTCCAAATATTTATTGGGTGTCCTCTATTGGCTCTTTCCATTCCTTCCTCCAGTATAGCTCTGGTGCCATTGGGAAGTACCAGGTGTGGAGAAACAGAGGCCAGATTCAGGAGTTACTATGTGAGCTTCGCTCAAGGTGGATGTGTTATCACTCCAATGTCAAACATAAATATGCTTTTAAAATTTTTTTAACATGTATTTATTTTTGAGAGACAGAGATAGAGCATGAGAAGGGGAGGGGCAAAGAGAGAGGGAGACACAGAATCTGAAGCGGGCTCCAGGCTCGGAGTTGTCAGCACAAAACCTGACGTGGGCCTTGAACTCATGAACCGCGAGATCATGACCTGAGCTGAAGGTGGCCGCTTAGCCAACTGGACCACCCAGGCGCCCCCATAAATACATTTTCAATGCTCAATTGTTCATATTAATCTTCCCCCTGACCGAGTTGGATGCATTGGAGAATTGACTACATTGCACATGGGAGTAATTATTGCCCTCAGAATCTCTAAATACTGACTTCTACAAAATACAGATTTGACCATCTATGTTGCAGATAGCCATTTGATCCAAAGGTTGGGAAGTCAGTTTGTTTTGAGACCTCAGAGCTAACTCAGGGTGCCCAACATGAGGATATGGCTTGGTGGATTCCGGCCATTCCTATGATGCCAAGAGAGGAAGTGGTTAAGGGTCACCCAATCTGCCAGAGTGTTTAGATACGATACTTCCAAATGAGACATCATGCATAGCATCTCACTATGCTATGCGAGGTAGAATATAGTGGCTGAGGCTGCTATGAGTCTAAAAGGACATCATCTCTCCCTTGAACAAACTATCCAGGCGATTTGTGGATACACTGGGCAACTCAGTCACATCATTAAGATCAAAGGAAGTCTACGATGGCCTCTACGGTGTTAGATTTTTAGGAAAAAACTCCCCAGGCAACGGTCTTCACATGCAGATTTTGCTGGCTGTGTTCAGGTCTAGGAAGCAGTCACACAACCACACGTTTATCTATTTGGAGGCTTTCAAAGGTCGGGGGAGCCCACTCAGTTTATATTCCCATCATTTAAAAGTGCATATTGCTGTTCTGGACATTGTTTAACTTGGTCTTAACTCTCTCTATTCATTCTTGCTACGATGGGATCCCCTCAAGTGTACTGGCCCGATTCCACTACGTCAGACGTATGCAGCAGGGAGAGGAGCTACACCAGCAGCTGGGGGAGCTGAGCGGAAGGAAGGAGGCTAAAACATATTAATCCCATTTCAAGTAACAGGCACTGTGTTAAATGCTTTCAGACACAATACCGCATTTAATCCTCACGGCAGTCTTGCAAGGAGAGCATTGTTACGATTACTTTCACACAGGAAGAAACTGAGGCTTAGAGAAATTAAGATCTGAACCAGGGTCTATTGGACTCCAAACCCCATGGGTCACAATTCTGAGCTCCAGCTAGAACTGCCAGTGATCTTAGGCCAGGTCTCCAGGATTCCTTGAGACAAGACTTAGCAATACTGGGTCCGAAGATGAGGCTAAGTGGGTTGGACCTGTCCACTTAGCCCTGGGTTTCTTTACTGGGAAAGCGTTCCGTCAAGCTCTCCCCTGATGCGCGGGTCAAAATTCTTTCCAACCGAATGTAGACCTGTAGTCATCATGGGAATGTTGCTATGTTGTTCCTTCAGCTCCAAACTCTACTTCTGGGAAACCAGGTCACAGACTTGTAGGAGTTTCCATCCACGGTTCTGCTTAGTCTGTTAAGATCAGATGAACAGGGCTGAGGAAGCTGTAGGCAGACAGAATTAGCGGTAATTCTTTCCCACAATACTGCGCTCCATTCTTCTAACATACCTCAAGTGCATGCCCTCGGCCAAAACAGATCTGGCAAGAGGGAGATTAACAATGATGACAAAAATAGTCCCTGACTTGATAAAACAAATATCAACTGGGTCAGGGGACAAGAACTGCCCATAGCCAACCTTGGGATCTAATATGTTCTTCATTAGGACAGGATTGCACCAATCTTAAGTATTTCACCTCATGCTAACTCTGAAGTTAGACCTTATACCCCTGCCCTTGAACTTAGTCAATATTTGCAAAGTGCAGGGGGGAAAAAAAGTATACAAATCAGCAAGTGGGGCAAATGTAAGACATTTGGGAATAACGTTTTTGGTTTTCTGGAAGCTCCTAATTCCCTATCCGTTAATCTTTCAGAACGGACCTTCGGAGACCAGGTGATTCGGGCAGATGTTTTACGTGGTCGTGCGTGCATCGTCGCGGGGTGGGGGGGCGGAGGGGGCGGTGCTAAGTTTTCATTGAATAAAATGTGGCTTTGTCTAGGTCTGGTCTCCCGAATTTCCTCTCAAGATAAAGATGAGCTCATTTGCACCTATCCGCCTCTAGATCAGTAAACACTCTGCATGGGTCAAATTCCAATCCCAGACCTGAGGCCCCGGTACTTCAGGAGTCCATTGATTTTCCCTTTTCTGAGGCTTCAGGGTGAGAGGTCAGGGCAGGTGGGGGTGCGGGCGGCCTGGATTTCCTCTGCCTCCCACCTTTGCCACCATACGTGCTCTGCCCGAGTCTCCAGCTCCCAGAAGTGTGAGCGTCAAATCCCACTCCGCCCAGGGCAAGTTTCTGTACCTGACCGTGCCTTCCTCACCGTCTCCTTCTGTAGCCCATTCTGCCCTCTACCCAGACTTCCAGTGTGGTTTTTGTGCCATCTGTTTCAGAAGTTAATTTTTTTTTTTTTTTTTCCTGCTCACTCACCCTGAACTCTGGTCTTCCTAAATAAGGTTCTCCTGCCTCTTTCCCCACTTCTTCCTTACCTGCGGTAGGGAACTACGAACCCATTATCACATGGACCCACGCGAAACACAGCATATCCCTTCTGCACATTTGACGCCCCCCCCCCCCCCCCCATGTGTCACAGACACATCTACATCCCACTTGGCCGGTACTTGTTTGAGGAAAACAAGTGCCCCCTGCTTGCTTCCCCTACCAGATGCTTGGCGAGAGTCGATATGGGCTATCGAATCGGCAAGGGAAAAGACAAAGGAAGCAAGCAGCCGTGGTGGCATTTAAAATGTCAGTGACCACCCTGTGGGGGCAGCCGTGTTTCCCAGACCTCAAGGTTAACGAGAATTCTTCCTACCTGACCGCCTCTTCCGCCTACCATTTATTGAGCACGTTGTATACCATGCACTGTGCCCAGCAGAGCTCATTTACTCCTTAGTGTGAGAGGTGGGTGTTCTTTTTATAAAAGATCTTGATTTTATAAAGCGATGATTCAAAAAGATGAAAAACCTGACATGTCACGGACTAGGCTTCAGATGTAGGTGTGTTTGGCCCCGTGCCCCCACCTTCTTCAGGAGTCACTGACCGCTGAGGTGAGCCCTGCAGTCCAGACTCCCCCGCCCCCGCCCCTGCCCCGGCCCCCGAGGACACAGACCAGACCAGGGGATCCATTGATCCAGGTCAGGACCTCACTTCCTCTCTGTGGTGAAGGCTGCACTCTTCCCTCAGTGCTTTCGTATTTTAATACCTATGCCTCTTACAAACAAAAGTTGTGCTTGTTTGCTGAAAAAAAAAAAAATTAAATGCATACATTTAGGCAGAAATGTATATAGTCAATGTTTAAACTCCCCCCTCGCCGAAATGCTTCCTTGCCTATTTTCACTCCTCGGGAGTAGCATTTACTATGAAGGTGCGTGTTCTCACAAATAGTGTCTGTGCACATGCATGTGGATATAGATAAAGGTATAGCAACTTAAAAAAAAACCCAAGGGTGCCTGGGTGGCTCAGGCGGTTAAGCATCTGACTTCAGCTCAGGTCAGGATCTCAAGGTTCCTGACTCCTGCATCAGGTGAGCCCTGCTTCCCTCTCCCTCTCTCTCTCCACCCTCACTCCCTTGCGCCCCCCCCCACCTTAAAAAAAACAAAAACAGAAACAAAAAGCCCGAATGGAGTCATGTTACAGAAATATATTACTCTATTACTTTAAAAAAATCAACAACATATTATGGATAACCTTCCATTTCACTACATAGCTATAGCTCAACCTCAAACTTTAATTGGATACATAATATTCCATAGGCCATGGACTTAAAATATAAATCTTACTACTAAAGGCACGAATAAAACTTAAAAAAAGCACGGATAATTTTTTTTTTTTTTGCGTGGCTGTGGTAACATAACAGGGAAACTTATTCTTGAGGTCATTTGTACCCACGTTAAAGATACCTCAAAGAGGAGTAAAGGAACGTATTTTAACAATTTGCCAAGTGATGGATATTTAATTTGTCTCCAATTTCCCCTTATTACCCCATAATCTTTCAGTGACTATCCTCGAACATTCCCCATGAAATTTACATGTAGTAACTGAGATCTTTCCATCTTAAAAAATTTTTTTTCAACATTTTTTATTTTATTTTTGGGACAGAGAGAGACAGAGCATGAACGGGGGAGGGGCAGAGAGAGAGGGAGACACAGAATCGGAAACAGGCTCCAGGCTCCGAGCCATCAGCCCAGAGCCTGACGCGGGGCTCGAACCCACGGACCGCGAGATCGTGACCTGGCTGAAGTCGGACGCTTAACCGACTGCGCCACCCAGGCGCCCCAGATCTTTCCATCTTTAAACCAGTATCTGTGACTCTTCCTTGTTCAGTCAGGGGCAAGCACTGCTTCTAGAAGGGATTCATGGCGCAAATGCAGAGAATTAAGAATCGAGGTTTTGACTTTAGAATGTCTAAGTAGGGTCCTAAAATTTAGTATTGAGCTAATAGTCTTGAAAGTCAAGGCTTTTAATTTGCCAGTCAGGCTTTTTTTTTTTTTTTTTTTTTTTTTTTTGGTGATAAGAAAGACTGTTTCATGTTGTTTGCGGCATTATTTACAGTAGCCATGATATGGGAACAACCTAAATGTCCATGTATGGATGAATGGCTAAAGAAAAGGTGGTATATACAAACAATGGAATATTATTCAGCCATAAAAAAGAATGAAATCTTGCCATTTATGACAACATGGATGGACCTTAAGGGTAGTATGCTAAGTGAAATAAGTCAGATAGTGAAAGACAAACACTGGATGACCTAACTTATGTGTGGAATCTGAAAAACAAACAAATAAATAAACAAACAAACCAAGCTTAGAGATACAGAAACGAGATTGGTGGTTGTCAGAGGTGGGAGGTGGAGGATAGAAGAAACGGGCGAAGGGGGTCAAAGAGACAAACATCCAGTTATAAAATAAATTGAGTCATGGGGGAAAAAACCCACAACCAGTTATTGCTATTTTACTACATATTGGATGTGGGAAGGGGGTAGAGTAGAATAAATCTTGAAATTTGCCTGAAAACTGATTTTGACAGGGTAAGAGAAAAAGTGTATTTTAAAATACTAAAAGAAAAGACTGTTTTTAGTTTCAAAAGCAAAGCACCAAAGGAATCAAGGCAAAGAACCTAGAGCAATAACAAATGAAAAGGACTTTTAGGTGACCCTCACTGGCTGGAAGCTTTCCTGGACAGAGAGACAAAATGGCCGAGAGACTTGCTTGCAAAGGCACTTTGCCCCTCTTGTCCTGGGCTGAGCCTGAGGCTTGGGTAGAGGTGACAGAGCAGCCAAGGATGTCTGGGGTTCAGAAGAAGGAATGTGTATCTCTGCTTTACCTGGCACCTAGAATGTAGAAGGCATGCAGACGTGCCCTGGCCACACGGTGTGGCTGTGGTAGGGTACAGACGTTATGAGCACCAAGTCCAAAGTGGCTTGAGAGGAGTCAAATGTTCCTGTGACCAGACCACTGGACACGGGATGGTGAAGAAATGAGCCACTGCCCCAGAGGAAAATGGTATGAACCCTGCGTGTCAGACGCCCAATGCAGAAATGACCATTTTAGCAAAGCATGGTGCCTTGATGACAACTGGGAATCCAATGCCTCATGTCTTCCTGCTCTAAGACTAGAGAGGACATCCGCCGGGAACCAGAAGCGTCCTGGCTAGCCCATCTTTTCTCATCCTCAGGGAAAGGTGCAGAAAGGGATAAAACCTAGTCTGGGACAGTGGTGTGATGCCTGAAGTGACCGGATTGTTTCTCCCACAGACAAAAGGGGAGTTTGATGAAAGAATTTAAGTTGAGTTGTAAAAAAAAAAAGAAAAAAAAAATCACAGATTTTAATGTAACCAGATACGTGCCTTTATAATTCCTGTTTGTCCATGGATACAAATATTCTTAAAAGCTGACTGCTGCTTTTGTTGAGTTCAGTGGGTTGGTGAGGCAAAGGCATGCACATTTTAAATAAAAAAACTATGCCAAGTTCCTCTCCAGTGTCCTGTTGCTCACAATGCAAGCTCTCGTAAGCATCACCAAATTGTCTGCAGTCCGTGCTGCCCAACTCACTTCTTTAGAGCCTGGTATCTGATTCTTTCCTCTTAGAATATGAACAAATGGGTTTTTATTTTCAGTTGATATTCCAGAAAATGAAAATCTCAGGATTCCTTTTAGGTAGAACGAAGAGCCTGTTTTTAATTAGCGTTATTTTTCTGGATTTCTTATCTTCTTCGTCTTTTTTAAATTGTTGAGGGAAATCCTTAGAGCTCCTCTATGTGAACCTGTCTTTATTCAAAGACTTGGAATTTCCAAAAGGTATGTTAAACTGAGACATGACCTCTGAGTTAGGCAGCCAGGCAAACTAAAATGGCTGAAAGAGCAAAGGCTACTTGGCCCTTGTTGGAGAAAAAATTAGGAGACGGTCCCACATAGTGGTTGGGTTAGCTAACAGTGCCAACAAGAAATATTTGTTTCCGTTATCATTAGAAGGTAGGAAAAATAAAACAAATCAACACACCAAGAAACTTTTTCCTGCTTTTCACCAAGAAGTAAATCCAGATCTTCCTACATACATCCCAGTTTGTTCTAAAAAATGAGCCTTGTTTGTTGGTAGTATAGCATTTATTATTATTTTTTACTACACTGCTCAACTAAACTTACTTACATTTTTATTTGGACTTTTTGCCCTTGTATTACTAGATGTAGGCTTTATAAAACAAATTGGGATGAACCATGTATCCAATATGATCTCTTTTTGAATAGTTGGTATATTTCACCCATAAAACTATAAAGGCCAGATGCCTTTGGAGAAGAGATTTTTGTTTGTTTTAGTTTTGTTTTTTGGACAACTTTTACAATTTCTTCTGTGGCCTTGATTCTTTAAAAAAAATTTTTTTTTTTTTACCTATAGAGTAATATGTGATACCTACTTTTTGCTTAGAAATGTGCCCATCTCATTGAGATTTCTCACATATCTAACCAAAGTGTTGATTCGACAAATTCTTGAATATCAAATAGAGAAAAGGCATTAACAATATTCAATTTGGTAATGTGTAATTATTCATGAGTTTTTCTAGAATGCACATACCTACACTCAGATGCACACGCACCTACCTCAAGACTCGTTTGCTCAACCTTACTATCAGTCACTGGGCTGGGATTTAGTGAGAACATTTCTTCCAGTTACCAAAGATTTTCCACTTGTGAATAATTGGAAATAGGACCATGGACTTTTGGAATTATTTCCCAATAGGCCAAGGGTAACAACAATAACAAGAAATCCATAGCTCCAATTTTGATGGTCTAGAACTACCCACACCAAGGAATTTCCAATACCAGCAAAGCACAGGGTACTATTTGCACAAGCAATGGGGAAAACCCAGTGCTTTCTCTACTGGCAGATTTATTTGCAGAGACACAGGCATTTTTTCCAGGGCGGCTGCCAAACTATCCCCTGAGCCTGTCTAGCTAGCACCTGGACAACTCAGCAGGGGGCTTTGCAAATAATACCCTCCCCTTGGCCAGGGTAGAGGCAGCCTGAGTGATTCTGTTTCAGGCTGCTGTGGCACCTTAATCTTTCTAAGCTGCTTCACCCCATTCTGGGGCCTACCCAAGCACGGCTGGCTGGAGGTGTGCCACAACAGCTCTATGCCTGAGGCTGAGGGCAAGGGCCTGAGGAAATGGTAGGTGTGGGAGAGAAGCTCTCAGTTCCTGGAGAACTTCTGTGTTCTTCAAAATTTGAACGTTCTGGGAAGTTGCGATGAGTCTGGGCATAATTCTTCCATCACAACTTAAAACAACATGGCAAGAGGAGAGAAGCTGTCAACTGTGGGAGAAGAAAGGAAACTAACAGTGATTCAGCACAAACCTATGTGCCAGGCTCTGTGTGCTTTCTTTTTTGAAGGGTTGACAGAAATCACTGCTTCTTAATTTTTTTTTTTTTTTTTTTAATTTTTTTTTCAACGTTTTTTATTTATTTTTGGGACAGAGAGAGACAGAGCGTGAACGGGGGAGGGGCAGAGAGAGAGGGAGACATAGAATCGGAAACAGGCTCCAGGCTCCGAGCCATCAGCCCAGAGCCCGACGCGGGGCTCAAACTCGCGGACCGCGAGATCGTGACCTGGCTGAAGTCGGACGCTTAACCGACTGCGCCACCCAGGCGCCCACTGCTTCTTAATTTTTTACACTCATCCACGAAGATCCCTCCCTCTACCCAATGAGTGCCGTGTTGCTGAGCAGAAAACTGCTTTCTTTAAATGAAGGTTTGACAGAACCTGTTATTTCATACCCATATTGATACTTAGAGATCTGCTCCATCACACCTGACAAGATCATTGTTATTTTATGCAGATAACTGCTTGTTTTTTTCAACGAACACTTTTTTTTTTAACGTTTTATTTTTTCTTTTTGAGACAGAGAGAGACAGAGCATGAACGGGGGAGGGGCAGAGAGAGAGGGAGACACGGAATCGGAAGCAGGCTCCGAGCCATCAGCCCAGAGCCCGACGCGGGGCTCGAACTCACGGACCGCGAGATCGTGACCTGAGCTGAAGTTGGCCGCTTAACCGACTGAGCCACCCAGGCGCCCCTCAACGAACATTTTGTGCCTTAGTATAAAGATGAAGCTCCTTTGGTTAAAAGAGGTCTCAATCTGGTGGCCCCTGAGATAATATCAAATTGCCGTTGAGATCTGGGTCATAAAAGCCACTGACGTTGATTCTCTCTAAAATGTCTTGAGTGCTAATCATTTTCCTCTACCACGAAGATCTCCAAGAACCAAGGGTGAAGGGTCTCTCCTTCTGTGCCTTCTTATGATCGATTTTGGGCACGTTTGGAAGGACTCTAGGACAGTGGGCAGGAAACAAGTACTGGAGAGGGAGGGAAAGAGGGCTGAGAGGAGGAAATGCCTTGACAGACTCCTGCATTCGGGCAAGGTGTAGCCATGAGTGATACCACCCAAAAGACCCGGCTTTATGTTTTCTGGGGGAGCCCTCCAGCCCTTAATCACTTGCGTTTAGGTGACCTTGGACCTAATATGAAAATGTGAAAGGTATTCCTGTGCGCCATCTTTTTATGCATATACCACTGGAAGAGAAACATAACCGAGTCAGCGATGGCTTGTTAACTTTACCAGATGGCTCATCCCTGTGAACAGAAGGAGGCTGGGGCAACACGAGAACACTATGTGCTTGGCAAGGGGTTGAAACACTGAAGGAAGAATGGATCATGAACACGGAGAAAAAGATCCAAACTCACACCTGGTCAACTTCAGAACTTTGTCCTTGCCTTGTCCTGCATCTTAAATTGCCTTTCTTATGAGAAGCAAAAATATCTTACTAAACTTTTTTTTCCCCACATAGGACTCTGCCAGAGAAAGTCAACAGGGTGGCTACACTGATCATAAGACTCCATTATAGCCTTTTGTAATTCTTTGGAGTCTTCTGGGCGCTCAGGGGTTAAGGGTCTTGCTTAGGTTTCCCTGGATAGTAAAGGTTTTTAGAAATGAACCAATTAAGGGGCACGTGGGTGGCTCAGTTGGTTGAGCTGGTTGAGCATCTGACTTCAGGTCAGGTCACGATCTCACATTCGTGAGTTCGAGCCCTGCGTTGGACTCTGTGCTGTAGGTGTGGAGCCTACTCAGAATTCTGTCTCCTTCTCTCTGCCCCTCCACTGCTTACTCTCTCTCTCTCTCTTTCAAAATAAATAAAAATAAACTAAAAAAAAAAAATAAAAAGAAATGAACTGGTTAAAGGCAAGTCTTCTGACATCCAAAGCAGTGCTCTCTTGATTACTTTTCTCTTAAAGAAGTTACCTTTTTTTAAAATTTTTTTTAATGTTTATTTATTTTTGAGACAGAGAGAGACAGAGCATGAACGGGGGAGGGGCAGAGAGAGAGGGAGACACAGAATCGGAAACAGGCTCCAGGCTCCGAGCTGTCAGCACAGAGCCCGACGCGGGGCTCGAACCCACGGACCGCGAGATCGTGACCTGAGCGGAAGTCATACGCTTAACCGACTGAGCCACCCAGGCGCCCCAAAGAAGTTACCTTTTAGGTTTTTACCCCAGTGTCTCGACCCTCCCTCCAAAGCGTTATATTATTGGTTGAGAGGAATGTAGCATTTATATAAATGTAGATTTAGTAATCTTTCACAATTTTTAGACATCGTATCATAAGTTTTTTTTTTTTTTCCTTTAAACAGTATTAGCTCTTTTCCTTTATATATACTCCCCTTGTATTTTATGCCTTTTAAAATACTGGAGCATTCATGGATTCTAGAATTTGGCAACATGTGGCAAATATCTGAAGTTTTCCTATGACTTTCATTCAGGGGCATTTATTCCTTATCTTTGCGCGTGCTCGTAAATTAATTGTCGAATTGTGGTGCTTTTTAGCTGTTAGTCTTTAAGAAAAACTTGTAAATTACTTATGATGGTAAATGGAGATAGCAATGAATAAGCCCAGCATTTTCTTTATTATTAGTTTGTAGAGTTTATAGTTTCAAGTAGAACATGAGTCATGGCAGACGTGGAAACATCTGTGGAGCAAGTTTGGGTCGTCAAGGGTTGGGTCGCTGTTGAGGATGGCGGTACATATTATTCTAGACCAACGCCATCAGATAATCGAGAGTCACAAAAGTAATGATTTGGCGTTATATTTTTAACAAACCTGTCAGAAAACATTACCACTTACTGTACCTTTTCAGTAATTTAGGTGCTCCCTGGGTTACCCAATCTAGTTTAAAGTGGACCGATTTCAAATAAATACAAGGAGATGAAAGGGTCATTGTATTACTTCAAATGCCTTCTTCCTTCCTTCTGAGTGCAGGTGGAAGAGGGGGCAAATCTTTTTTTTTTTTTCCCCCTCCAATCAGGGAATAAATATTTTGGCATAGAGGGACATAAGCATGCTCTTTTGCCCAATTTAGTTAGGAAGACTGGAATTTAAATCTGGGCCACAGATAGAAACATAACTTTAAGTGAAAAAAATACTGTCGTTATTTACTAGTTTTGATATCGCATTGATTCTAAGCATCTTCGTGTGAATAGGGTCAAAATAGAATTTCATCATTCAGGTGAAAGTAAATGAAATCGGAGATTAAGAAGACTCAGTCTACGGTAATATGGAAGCCAGAAAGGGAGGTGCAGCTGTGAATGATGTATAATAGAGTCAGTTTCGAGGAGGTAAAGGATTTTTGCTAATTCTTCATGCTCCTGATTCAAAGATAAAAGAGACAGGATTTTAAACCAAAGCGAAAGAGATGAAGGACATTTTCAAAAGCCATAGACCAGTGTTCTTAGTATGAAATATGCTGCCAGTCATCATGTCTAAAGGAACATTCTAGAAAGGTTTTGGAAAATTTACATTAGTACTTAGTTCTGAGTCCAACCAGAGTAGAAACAATACGAGCTCTCGTTCCACTTATTTCAGTGACATATTTGCCATTCTTTGACTTTAGGGAACATGTCCTCTTGTTCTGAGAATCGTCAGACATTTGCAGTTGGTGAATTGAATCGAGCTCCCAACATTGTTTTGAGCCAAAGCTTTTATCATTTAAAAATTTTGAGGGCTAAGTAAAGTTAAATCTGTGAGAATAGATAGATTTAAAAAGAGATCTAATCAATTACTACAATAGTCTCAAGTCAAAAAATCATTGCTAGGAGTCGTGTGCATTCATGTGAGGCTTGTGTAATTAAGCATTTTAATAAAAGCAAAGCTCCATAATTGATATTAGTCACAACTTGCCTGTTGTCCTCCAATGAGACGCAGGTCCAAAAGTTAAATGTCACATGTTTAAAAACCAAATCAGGGGTGCCTGGCTGGCTCAGTTGGTTGAGCATCCGACTTCGGCTCAGGTCGTGATCTCGTGGTTTGTGGGTTCGAGCCCCGCATCAGGTTCTGTGCTGACAGCTCAGAGCCTGGAGCCTGGTTCGGATTCTGCGTCTCCCTCTCTCTCTGCCCCTCCCCTGCTCACACTCTGTCAATCTCTCTCTCAAAAAAAAAAAAAAAAAAAAAAAAAACAAAAAACGTTAAAAAATTAAAAAAAAAATCAAACGGCACTGAGCTTGTAATGTATATTTTATTTTGCACAAGCTTGCATATATACTGCACATACATTCAGTTTAAGAGAAGATGAAAGGCACACAAGGCAATTGGACTACTGTATCCTTTAAGTGGTACAAAGCAAAAGGTAAAAGTTTGGAGAGTATACAAAAGCTTAAAACACACAAAGTAAAACCCCCTACCCACCCACCCCCCAACAACTTTTTTCTGTTTTAAAATTTAGTAGCTGCCAAACTAAATTTTTGTACTTTTACTTTAAAATCAATTGTCTACTGCACCTTTTTATTTTCTTTTTAATATGGACAGGGAGTCTCATTTTTTTTATCATATCAATTAATATTACAGTACATCCTTGGTAATACAAAATTGTACACCTTCATCAAATAAATTAGGATAAATTAAACCAATAAATTATGCAAAGTCTTCAGAACAATAGACAACAACAAAAATCCACAATTGAAATTGCCTCTAGCTAAAAAAAAAAAAATCAAAAATTGACTTTATCAGTTCAGTTATTGTACTATATTCAAATCAAAGGGTCTTTATTACAAAAAAAAAAGAGCTTAATAATGCTATTTACAACATATTGCTAAATAATAGAAAGGCAGTGTTTTGTCACGGTTTATACTATATACATATGAAAAATGGCTGGGACGACATTGGGAGAAACTATGACCTTGGATTTTTCTAGGTAGCTCTGAGACCAACCCCAAATACGTTGTTGTTCTAATTCTAATTTTGAAGTGGTAATATGCAATTTCAAAATGCCTTTTCCTCCCACGTAGAGGATTCAAATATTTTTAAAATACAGAATGAATGCATTTTCACAAAAGAGGGCCAGTCTGTTTGCCTTTTCCGCTCACGTTTGTGCATTTTAGGGGGTATCTGATTTGAGAGAGGGCTCAGTTGAATGACTCAAAGTCCAGAGGCTTCCAGATCCTGTTATATTCTTAGAAGGATAATTGTAAGAAGATGCAAAGGTTAAATGCCAGTTTTGATCCCAGCTCTGAATATGAACATCTTAGCTTTAGTTTTTTAAGATGGTTTACAACCAACAGATAGACAGAAAACAAAACTGCATTTCCTTCAACATAACATTTAAGTGCAATACAGTAACTGCTTACTCATATAAATCAGTTACATTCTTTTAAGGGGAGCTTTTTGAAAACAATGCTTCTTGTAATTTGCAAACACAGAGTTTTGTACCAGAAGGAAACATTTGTACTATTCACACCAATGAATATTCTATAATATACATGGCAAAGAGATTTTGCTCTGTCCTCACATGTACAGCTTTCAGGGAGTCTGTAAACCACTTTTTCTTTGATGAATTTATGATTGCTTCTGAGGGACAGCCTATTTTTAAAGCCCCCCACATCTTTAGCTTTCTGACTTAGTATTAACCTGTGTGTGTGTGTGTGTGTGTGTGTGTGTGTGTGTGTGTGTGTGTGTTGGGGGTTACTTACTGTTTTCATGTACATAAAAAGAAATTTCATAAATTTACAGAAACTGCATTACCCTTGCCCTTGACATCTGATGAAAGAGACTGTTATCTTTTAAAAGTAGAGAGCAGGATTTTCAAGAATGCTTTCAACTGTCTATACAGTCACTGTAGTGTTCCTAATAAATTCAACAGATGTTGTGAGAATGTAGTTATTTATTAAAATCTCATGTCTTACGTAACCACAGCCATGAGGTTAAATATTTACATTGCTTTATAAAAGTTCCCCTCTTGCTTTAGTGTTTTTGTTTTGCTTTTTTTGTTGTTTTTTACAATTTTTAAAAATGATATTCACCCACATCCCTAGCACAGCAACAAAGATTCTGCAAACATAAAACACTTTAATTAAATAATACTCGGAGGCACAAAGCAAACTTCAGGAATATGTGGGTGAACGTTTCCTTAAATAATTACTACATCCTACCATCTTCCAAGTGGTTTTACCATTTAATGTGAAACGTCCTCCTTAAACAGCCAGAGATACAGTAAGAATTAAATGTTTTGTTGTTGCAAATAGAACATTCTTTTCACAAAACGTAACAAATGTCTAAAATAGGTCCTTAAATCTAGATAGGAAAAGGTAAGCTTTCCACCTCACACGCATATATATATGTATATTTTTACATGTGTGTATATGTGTGCATGTGTTTATGTTTACCCACCCGCACACACATATATAGCACATGGTATGAAATATTGCTTCTATACTACTTTTCATTAGGCTAAGAAAACACAAGATTTGCACCACAGTTACAAAAAATTGGCTTCTACAAGAATTTTCAAAACTCGGATGCTGCTCAAACAATTGAAGAAAAAATAATTTGCGGTATCAAACTGTTCTAAAAATTCTCTTCTTCAAAAACGTATTCTCCCGCTTTGTTTTAAAAAGACACAAAATATGCATAGCTATCAACGTTATGTCAAACAGCCAGAAAAAAAATCTAGTGTTTATTGCAGCTGTAGTAATTGGAAATAAAGTCAAAAAAGATGAAATCGAAAGCCACAGAAGGCACAAGAACAATTGTACTTGTGGGAAAAAACTGGTATTTTTGAAGGATTTTTAAAAATCCCCCCGCTGGTGCATTTTAGGTCTAGGCACAGACTATAACCTCAAGTGTATATGCAAAAATAATTTCGGGTTAGCAGAAAATAACTGGAAATGTGGTATTTCAACATGCACTTTAGACTTTTTTTCCTATGTAAACTGTCCCTCATCCTTCACCCTCCCACCTTCGTAGAAAGTTAACTTTCTCCCAAGTAGCCAATTTTTTTCACTTGGTGAGAGTTGAGCTGAGATTTGAAAGATGGTGATTTAAAACAAACAAACAAACAAAAACAAAAACAGAAAAGAAAAACCCCAAAATTGTTAAATAGGAGTTGTGAGAGACAGGCTTTTGTCACTTTCCAATGCACTGGGAGGCACAAGATTTTATGATCGTAAAAGAGGAAAAACCACCTAAAAACAAAAGTGATCGAGTTCTGTTTTCAGAACAAAGAGATGAGTTTATCCTCAAGCAATTTCTACTCTGAAATAATTTCTACGCCTCAGTGAACATTGAGCGGATGTTATCATAGATAAGCACAATCAACATTGGTTGTGAACACACACTTTTGCTTAATTTGTCTATTTAAATTAGAAAGGCAGGGGAAAATAATACTAAAGATCCAAATGAGTCTGGAATCAATACTGAATTTGCCCCAGATCAGAAGAAACTTGCAGTCTGTCTACATAGGTGAATACACTACGGTTTTGCCTTCTACCTTGCAAATGGCAACACACAATGTTGATACGAATTATATGGAACAGCAAAGACCCGGGTGTGTAATGACGTGAACAATGAATTCATACTCTTTCACATGAAGGAAGGCAAAAGAGTGTGACCACAAGTTGAGATTGGTTCCCTACTTTGTGCCGATTCGATTTTCTTTTCTTTTCTTTCTTTCTTTCTTTTTTTTTTTTTGGTTTGCATTTTATTCCAATGTAATGATTATCCGAACACGTTTTTTTTTTCCACCCCCAGGCAAAGCCGGAACAAGAACAAATTGGATCTGATGGCTCTGTGTGCGTCATGTAGGGGGACACAAGTCGGATGATGCATTTGGCTGTGGGGTGCAGAGTGAAGCCAGGGGCGCTCCTGCCTGTGTTGCTGCACTCCGTCCACACTGTGTGAGCCTGTTAGCCTCCTGAATGATGCAGGGGCATCATACGACTGTGCCGTTTAATTTAAAGTCAGCAGGTTTTAAGGCTTTGTGCTGACAATAATTGCCTCCATACATTCCTGTCCATCAGCAGAATTTATAAATGATGTTAAATTGCGGCGATTGGGTCAGCTAGTTAGTCACATGGGCCAACCTGCATTTCTCCAAAGTCAAAGGTGGTTTTTATAAAAATTAAGGAAAAATGGTATTTGTGTTCTCTATAATCTAAATACCAGGTTTGTTCCTGTGTCATTTTAAGTGCGTATCAAATGACTTACGGAGGGGGGGCGGGGAGGGGGGCTTAGAAAAGCCTGTTAGGATGAACAAGGAATTCTTACTGCATCTGTACACAAAACCCATCTGAAAAAACAAGCGTGAATGCCATACGACTTTTTAAAAGCAAGCATGGGACACTGTACACCTTTGAAAAACTGGAAAAAAATAGAAAAAGGAAAAAGAGGAGAACCATTGAAGAAAGCATGAAATAGCAGCTAGCTTTCTTATGTATGCTGAAATTGTGTCTTTTGGGTTAACCCCAAACCTTCCTATGCCATCCATACACTGTTCGCACATTTTGGTCAGTACTAGCTTCTGAATTAGAAGAGACTTTATCAGTTGCTTTAAAATGTTGTACCTAAAATGAAGAAACACTTAATTAGACTGTCACCGCTCTGAATATCCATCAGGGTACTGTGGAATTGTATATGAAAATGGGTCATTCTCACACGTGCTCCTCTCCAGAGGTGAAGATCAAGTCAGCCAACAAGGTTCTAATGCAGGCAGGAATTGTACGGGTCAACTTGGGATGTCCTTTATTCCTTACTACAGAAAGGTATTCGGAAAATAGTGTTTTCTTGAAAAGCGTGTTAAATATTCAGCAGAAATTATAATCCTTCGAAGCACATCAACAAAGTTGAGCAAAGAGTACATTTGAAACGTATGCGCCTCTTAATATCTGAAGTAAGACAATAGAAAATGATGCTCTAGGGTTTCTTTTCTCTAATGATATATACTCGCTGATGATGAAGAGCCTGTTGTAAAATTTAGAGAGGTAATTTGAACACCATGTACAAATTCCTAGTCTCATCATGAAAGAGTCAGTTTTGTGTAAAATTGCTTTGCCTCCGTAAGAAACTGGCCCTAGCTTGGGCTCTTTGCCACTTTTCCTTGGAAAAGCTTGATAGTGATTATTTTTCTTTTTGAAATTTGGCCTTTCGGGGTAACTTTTGAAAAGTGAGCTGTTTACCTGCCGCTGGCATTGTTTTTCAACGTGTGATAAAAAGCTACGTACGGAGTTCCAACCAAACAAAATATTTAAGTTTATGTAGTGGTCTCGTTGAGTTTTCTGGCCTTCTTAGCAGTAAAAACAAGAGACACCCCACCGTTTGGAGAGCGGTCCTGTGTCACGGGTCTCCCTCCACCAACTGCCATTTGCGATAAACCATCAATCAAGCAGAGGCACCTTTGAAATGCCTTTCCTTGCTAATATAGATTTTACACACATCAACATTCTTTTTCCCTGAAAATTAACCCTATTTTTAAGTCTCCAAATGTTAAGGGCTTTGGGCAAAAGTAAACTAAAGACAGAAGGAAAAATAACCATCCCCTTGCGATGGAAAACGAAAGGAAATGAGCGAAAGATGATAAGGGGGAATTACCAGCTGATTTCATAACACATCCATGCCTCCCATACACATATATATGAAATCAAAATCTAGAGACGTACAACGTGGACATCCAAAGGGGACTGCTACTATTCATACATTCGAAAAGAGTTGTTGAAATTTCTACTCATGAAGCAGCTCTTGTAGGCAGTTCGGGGATTTGAAAATCTCGGGGACTTCACTATCCAGCTTGCAGATGACCTTGTATATGGCCTTCTTCCAGGAAGGATCAACATCTTTGCCTGCGATAATGGCATTGAAAAACTCTCGTAATGTGATCTGCGCAACTTCCAGGAATCTCTCTGGAACCTGCTGATACAAGGAGACAATGGCATTAATAAAGTTTTCAGTTTCAAGTCTCCAGTTCTTCAAAGGAAACTGAGCTAAGTTCTTTCAGGAAGGGGCTTACACGGCACCTGCATTTGCTAAAAATGGCCGGCCTCTATTCTCTTATGTAAATTTGTTATATATAGTAGCATTGTAATGTGGGGTTGACAGCTTTGCGAAGTTTTAGAAAGGGACTCGTGCAAAGGATCCACGCAGACATACTGACAAACTAGGGTCCCCTTCTGAATATCTGGGTGAGAAAAGGGGACACGCACTGTTGGGATTCCTGTTTACGCACTTCGTAAACAGGTGTATTCCAGGTGCAAGTTTCCAGCTAATCTTTCAGAACTTCAATCCTATTTCTCTTTGATTCCCATTATGAAAACAAAACGTGTTCCCAAAAGCAGGGTAAGAAATAATTGGCCTTTGATAGAAACGAACCCCCCTGGAAAGGAAGAAAACCTAGAATTTGTTTCCTGCATAAGTGGAGGGTTATTGACTCACCTGCTAAATTGGATACGAGAGTAATATGCATCACAAAGTACTCTGCATACAGAAAGGAATGAGATAATGACACTAACACTGAATCTCCAAATACAAAGTTTTAGTGACTCCTAAAATTCTACATCAGAAAGTACTTTCCTTTGAGATTAGAATTGTCCCACAACAGTGATTTATGCAGCTGATAATAGTAACGAAAGCTAACATTTTTGGGGTGCTCGTTACGTGTCAGGCGCTGTGTTGTGTACTGACTGTGAATGATGCCATTCAATTCTCCCAACATCTCTATAAGGTGTCATTATCCTCTTTTTACAGTGGAGAAAACTGAGGCTCAGAGAGATCAAGGTAATTTTTCAAAGCCCTTATACTCTAAGATAAACATTCTCCAAATGTTCTTTTCAGAACCCCTATTTGTTTATCCTTTTCTTCCAGAGTAACTTAATAGAAATGTGCATGGGTGTGTGTGCCCATGTTCTTAATTGTTTATTTAATAGTCTGACCTCTTGTCCAAGAAAACGGTAGCTATTGATGTACTTAGTATTCTTTGTCAGTTACTCAAGGTAAAGCATCCACACCAAGATAAAGGATTTGCAGAACCATTCGGTGAACTCATAATTTTCCAAGTACACACTGACACTCAGTAGATTTCTTTTAGTGGGGGTACTTATACGTTAGTAATGTTTTATTTAATAGCAAGAGCAGACATATGAGGAAGTAAATGCACTGTAGTTGTACGTGTGGACAAGTCCGTCCACACATACATAAGAAGTGAAAGATTTTCATCTCAGTTCACGTATGCCTCTTAACCAAAGTCCAAGGGAGGTAGTGTCATGTTGAACATATATGATCTCTTCCTCCCCACCTTTTCTCAATTTGTACAATAGACCATTTTAAAATGAGAGTAACTATTAAAGATAACTAAAATGATCACCAGGCATCCCCGTTTGATACATTTAAAATTGGACAAAGAAGTTCACTCCTTCCAGGGGTCAGTCACTCGTCTTCTGTAAAGAAAATGAGTAATTCCCCAGAAAAAGAAGGGACCCCATCTGGGGTCTATCAGAGTCTAGAAAAAGTGAAAATTTTGAGTATCCCCTTCCAAAGACATATACACTGGCCAGTTTCTCAGGACATAGCTCCCCCAGATCATCCAAATACCGCCCTATCCTCCATGGATGTGCAAACTCATACACCCAATGGCCATTCCCTCTTGAGAATTCATCTGGATTTTCTACAGAACGTTGGCGATTTCTCCCCAAAACCCCTGAAGATACATCTGTATTTGTGGAACAGGAAGAGCCTGGAGGAGAGATTAGCTCTCCAACTCACCTCGCACTAAATAAAAAGTCATTAAGCAGCCTTTTGGAGTACTCTCCTCTCTTCCCTCAAAGATAATCCTTCACATTTTATCAGATGGGCATTTCTGAGGGAGGGAATCTGGCTGGAGAACAGCGAGGCAGTACAACTACACACTCTAACTACTTGGTTTGGGAGCTGTTAGCCAAATGCTACAGAAACATAATCATAGGCATTTATTAAAATAAACATTTCAAGAAGTGTGGTTTTCCCGGCCATTGGCAACAGAGGCATGACAAAGATCTATGTTCCTCCAACACTTGGGAGACTCAGCATAGCATGAGAGCTGTAAAGGACAGTGGGTATGTCCTTTACAGATGAAGTCAGAGAAGGCCAGAAGCCCCTCCCCACCAAGGGCCCCACAGGAGGGCTGGGGCACCGGGGGCCAAGGGAGCAGAGGTATTGCTGGAGATCGTCAGAGGACAGAGATCCATCTGGAACAGCATCAGCACTACAGGAGGGAGGGAAGCGTAGTTCTAGGGTTTGCCTGAGAACAAATCAAAGGAACTTCTCTGGGGGGGCATGTGGATTCCACTCTATCGTTATCATCCACCATGCGTGTTAATGGTTTTTAGCGGGTTTTATCTTGTTTGAAACATTCATTTCTTTTGGTAGCCATCTTGGGCTGTCCTCTCCCATCTTTTGTATTTACGCCTTGTGGTGTTTAAGTAATGAATTTATCACAAGATGTCTTTAGCTAAAGAGCCATGGTTTCTATTCTTTGTCTCCCCCATAATGCTTAGTCTTTCATATTGAGAACTTGCCTTCTACTTTAATCCACATTACTCTAGAGTCACACTTACCTTCTCCCTCAATATTTAAAAAAAAAAAGAATTTTTAAAATAACGATGAAGAAAGATAGCATTTAAAGAGTTGGACTAGATCTCAAAACTCATTTTCTAGACAAAGAAACGAGACTCTACAAGATGACTAAATTATGAGAGGAGACTCATGTGAAATAACATGTCCAGGTGTCTTATCATTAAACCATGCTGGCTCCTTCTTAATGCCTTTTCAGTAACTTCTATTTAGATGAGGCATCAAAACCTTGACAAGCTGTGGATCTGTGACTGAGAAAAATCACGAAGAGCTGGTAACTTCAAAATAAATGTGAATGGTACAAAGGATTTCCAGGGGGAGACTTGGGTTATTAGTTTATGTTTGAGAAGGGATGAATACTTTTGGAACAAATGGAATGGTTTGCTAATTTAGCGCTTACTTTGAAGCAGTAACTCCTACAACGGATTGGGCTGGTTTAAAACAGTTGATAATGAAAAATCCTCTAATACTAGAGCAATGAATCTTTTTTCGTGGCTCCAGAGAGGTAAACTGATGAGTAACAACTGATCTTTTGAGAGAGTGGTCAAGGAGTTCCATCCACAGGTAGAAATACCACCCATGAGAGAAGAGATCTTTACCTTTCTGCTTCAAAACTTTCCCCAGCTCCATTTAACAGAGTAAGAGGGGGGTCCTTTCTGACTTGGGGGGGACTATCTTAGAATTCAGGCTTAGGAGAATGATGTTGCCATATTTTTCTGTACCTCTTCACACCTAATGGATTTCCAATCACTAACAAACATCTGCAGAAAATCCCTTAGTGACAAGTAATCCCTTATCTAGGTTTCTTTTAATAGAACCCAACAATCTGCAGAATGAACCCCAGAGTCTCTCCTCAGCATCAGGTGGTAACAGTCAATCAAGCCCCTGGAATGCAAGACAATGCAGGCTGCTGGGAGGGGGGAGGGAAGGCCATGCCTTTGGACATGCCACAGGGGAAAAACAAAAGGCTTCCAAAGACTCTGGCTGCAACTCCGAGGCTATTGTGAGAGCTGCTGGTGCCGAGTGTTCTTCAGGAGAGGAGAATGGAAAGTTTGCCTGATACAAAGGCATCCCAATATAGGAACCTCACCCCAAATGGTCTTGCCTCTCCTTGCCTTGATATTTGGAGGAGAATATAATTGCGAGGAGGTACTTGAAGGCACTTATAAATTTGAAGGGGGCTGGCTACCAGCATCTACCAATTTCATCACAATTGTTTGTACTTGAGTCTCCTCAGAGCAAACAAGGGCCTTATGGGCTTTGATGAAATGGGGAAATCGGGAGGATGTTTTCCAACCTGCTCCAGCTGTGCCCGGGTTGCGCGTGCGCGCACACGCGCACACAGGCGCACGCACTCACGCGCACGCACGGTATGTTGGGTGAACGGCTGTTTTGCTGGGTGGTGGTGGTTGTTTTTTTTTTTTTTTTTCCTTTCTCGGAGTGAGTGGCAAAGACACATTTTCCCCCTGTCTTCCTCCTCCTCTTCCCAGTTGCTTTACCTTCAAGGATGATTTGTTTTATTAAACTGACTGTCCCTAGCCTCTGCAGTACATAATAAAAGCCTGACAGAGCAGGCTGCCTGCCTTCTGTGTCCTGCAGACACTCATCATAAGTGTCAGGACATACCAAGGTTAGTGGTCACTGCAAGTGTGCTCGCTGGCCCAAACCTTGCCAAACGCTCTTGGCAGCTGAATGAATGTCACAGAGAATAGAAAGGGAATTACAAAGGTTAAAAAGAAGACAGCCTCTCCTATTTTCTGGAGACAAGAGAAGCTGATTTTTCACACCTCTGAAATATCCCCAAGCTCATCCCTTGGCCTTTTGCAGGGGACCTGAGCCTGGTCCCTCGCACAGCTCCCCACGGATGCCTCTCCATCCTTGATCCCCTTTAAAAATCGGTCCACTGGCCTAATTTCAGCAGTGAGATGATCTGCGCTGAAACGGACAGAAAACAAACCAGGCATGGTGCTCTCTCCCCAGCCCCTCCCCCATGACCAAAGGCTCAAATGGCTTATCAAGGTTATCAATAGATCACAATCTTATCAAGGGAGATCATCTTTTCAACTAGTTTTTTTTTTTTTTTTTCCCCCCAAACTTACTCTGACTGGGAAATGTAAAAGGAAACCTATGCATGGGCAGGAGTATTTAAGGGATGGAAAAGTAAAATCCTGGCTAGTATTTTGGTGAATTAGTTTGTGTGTGGGTTTTCTTTCTTCTTCCTCCTCCATTTTTTTTTTTTTAATACTATAAAAGGGCAATAAAATGCTGACTGTAAGAAGACAATGTCAAGGAGAAAAGGGTACTGGTATTTTGGATACTCTTCACTGCTCGCCTTGGAGAGAGAGTTATTCTTGTCACAAACCCTTTTGTCTGCATCTGCTGACTGCTTGCCTGTAGCCAGCAGCATACTTTAACTGTTTTGTCACCTCCTAACATCACATGCATCAGCTGTTGGGCTTTTGTTACGGGTATTGTAGAACTAATCCACTGTGGCTGTTCTACTGTGCAGTAAATAAAACAGAAACGGGCTTCTCAGACAATTCTGCATGAATATTTCAGATGGCTTTACAACTCCAATTCACAAAATCAAATAAATAAATAACTCCCCCAGCCTCTACCCGCACAGAAACAAAACCCCTCAAACTAGACCCAGATGCCTCCAAGTCAACCGCATTGAAGACACTGACTTGAGCCTTCAAGCAATTGTTTCAGTGAAGTTGAAAGAATAGTGCTCTCTACACTTGAACACCGCGCTATTCATACTTGTTATTAGCGTTAGACACATCTAATTCCAAAAGCTGGGTAAGCAGCTTTGGAAATCTGGAGAGCCACTTCTCTCCTTGGGCTTTGTATAAAACTTAAAAAAAAAAAAAAAAAAAAGTAATGCCATCAGAAATACATAGTTAGAGTTGCCTTGTCAAACCCCTTTCATTGTTTCCAACTGCATTTTCTTCCCTCCCACTTATCAAAGGGGTCAAAGGAAGATGCTTGTGTATCTAGTTCATCCCAAGAGCCTTTCCAAAATGTTTAACCTGGGTAGGAGCACAAAAGGAAAATCGAACTTCGGGCTGGGATTTACATCATGAGTTCTCTCATAGTATAAACAATACACTAATCATACACAGCGAGGCATTTTCTAGATGACTTCTAAGTGTCTTTGGAGAAGCTACAAAGAGAAAGGGTCTCTGCACACACACGCACATGTGCACACACACACAGACCCTAGGAAAGAAGACAAAGTTGAAGTACTTTCCCGAGCATTCATTCACCCTGGTGTGCACATGATTCCTCTAAACAAACTCTCCCATCCCCGCTGTTTGTTAAGTAAATATTGATCAAGGAGAGACATAGCTCCTGACGGCAGTGGCACAAGCTGGGGACTTAAACTGCAGACAGAGTGGACTTAAATGGATAAACTCAGATGCTTTAGTTACTTCTCACAGAGATTATCAGATGAAAAGGCAAGAACAGATACGTTATGGCTGCTCCTCTCCGCTGTCTTGTTCGTACTGAATTTTTCTGTCAGAGGCAGAGGAGGAAACCCGGAGCTTTGAAATGTGGTTACAGGACATTGTTACTAAGGGTCTCCCCTGCAGTCGTGCACGCGTTTATCCTGTGTGTATGACCGGGGACTAACTGGGCCCGAAGGAAGACAGGGTGCAGGATGCTGCCCAGGGTGCATTGTGGGATTGTGTCCCAAAGCCCTGTCATGGTGGGGAAGCATTAGGTAGGAAAGCAAACACGAATGTGCTTTGGAGAGCATAAAGTACCACCCAGATGTAAGGTGGTGCTTCGAACCTTTAAGGAAGAATCCAATAACTGGGAAGAGTTCCACTGTGATTAATAAATGTGCGCAAAGCAGTATTTTGAAAGATGCCTTGAGGATGTTTGCTTGAGTAATTTTACTGGCTGAGTCAACAAGTTGACAAAGTTGCTCTGCATTTCCTAAGTTTTATTCCAGTCATGTCACGATTGTGACTTGAGTCCCTATCAGGAGCTGCGGGGCCCTGGGTGCTTCCCTGGGAAGGCCAGGTTTTAAATCGTCTCTAGAGATTAGGTTTTGTACCTTAATTAATCACTGAGCACCACGGTCAAAGAACAAGGTGTCGTATTTAGAGTTCCCACCAAATGGCTACGTGGTGTTTAAATTTTACGAGGTTGCTCACACCTATGTTTGGAAGGCCTGGCATTATCTGGGGAGCACTGGTCGAGAAGCCACTTGCCTACGTCTGCTGGGTTATACCTGATGAGGCAAAGGAAGGTTCTATGGCAGCAACCAGGCTTCAGACTAAAGTCTCTTTCACTCTGATGTTCCAAGTGGCGTTCATCTTTCAGGGAACTTACAGGATTGGATCAGCGTGATCGTGCAGTTTTAGGCCTATGAGTGGGCTCACTTCCTAGTAACATGTTTTGCTACTTAAATATGTGAAGAGTAAATGCTTATAGGAAGTGGCTATAGTTCAAGGCTGTCCTTAAAAAAAAAAACCCAAAAAACAATAAAACAAAAACACCCCCCCATGTTTCCTCTAAGCAAAGGAACACATAGCAATAACAGTCTGTATCATTTTTTTTTTTTACAAACCTTCAAAAGAACAATGTTCTGTTGAGCAAAATTCAGTAGCATTCTGTAAACATTAATTTAAGGAAATCAATAGACTCAGTGAGCTAAAGCCATATTGCAAGATAAACTGGCCAGAGTGCCACTTTGTCAAATAGATTCTCGTTTTCTCGGCTAGATAAAGACAGTTTCAAAACGGGGCAAACGTGTTGCAACCAAGGTTTGAAAAGTATGTGGCCTTCAAACAGTCTGCTTGTTCCTACTGCAAAGCTGGACAAACATACTTTAAAAATGATAAGATGGCTTAGAATTGATGTGGCTTTCAGATTTTATGGACAGTAGATTTCTTGGTTGTCTCCCAGGCAAAAAGTAAAACAAAATCCCATGCGTTCTGAACACAAAAAATTGTACTTGGGAGAAAGGGTTAAACTGTCTTGAGAAAGGGAGCTTTGGGGGCAGTGTCAGTTGGTGCTTGACTTTAAAAAAGAAAGGAAGAAAGAAATCTTTATTCATGCTGACCTGATGGGCAACAGGCCTTCTTGCCAAAATCCAAAAGCCAAACTCTCTGGTGGGTTTGGGATCAGAGGTTTCAGCTGGTGGGAGCCGCTCCAGTTCTGTGCTCGCCATGCAATGTCATGTTAATGCGCGAGGGGTGGGGGTGGGGATGGACACCAGGGCCCCCAGGTTTCTCCAGGCCAGCCTGAAAGAGCGGCAGGGATCGTCGGAAAAAGTGGCAAAAGGAAAGCATGTCTCTCCGTCTGTCACTGCGGCAGGGAGGGACACTGAGCCTGTGGCAGGACACTTCCAAGTTAAACCGCCTGCCATCCTCCAGTGCCATACCAGTCCGTACACCTGCCAGTGGAGGGGCAAAAAAGATGGCACGTGGTAGAAATGGCCCACTGGAGGGAATGCAATAAAAAGAAGGAACAGTCACGTGGAAACTGCGAGGAGGGAGGTTAAGGGCCCGCCTTGAGTGGACAAAGGAACTCCACGAAAAAGCATCACGCGTGGGCTTTGGTCTGTAGCGCGGGCAGTGGGGGGCGACTCCAGGCTATCACCCTCACGCGGACCTCTCTGACAGCAGCCTGAAGGAAGCACAGAGGCATGCCCTGAGTCTTTTCTTGGTTTCCTCACCTGACTTGAGTCTTTCTCTTTTCAAAGTGCTCTTTACAATATACAGAATGCACCATAAAATGTCTACACCCTTAAGATGTTGATAACATCTGTACGGATACAAACAGCGTACGATTATCAACGCATGTGCTAGGATGGAGCGTTTTGAGCAGTTGTGACTTCCGGTGATAAAAAAAAAAAAAAGAATGTCTTAACATCTATTCTACCTGTTAACGACTTGTGTGTACTTCTTAAGCGGTGTAAGCATTCCATCGGTAATGCGTAGAGATGTCAAGATAAATACAACCATCTCTCCCCTATCCCAAGGAAAGGAGGTACTATATAATAAGCTCTTATGGTAGAGTTTAGAAGAAACTCTTTGACACTGGCAACAATTGTTCTGAGGGGCCGAAATGTGGTTCACCGAATATGATTAAAATGGCCTGGAAGTCTTGGTGATGTACATGTCAGGTAACACAATGATTGTCACGTCATTTCTGGCGACGGAGTCAATTCTCCTTCCTTCCCAAACTCTGCACACGTTTCAAAGAGTGATTCCACGTTTTAACAAACAAAACAAACAAATGAACAAAACTCGCCAAAAAGAAAATCAGGGGCAAAGTATTAAAAACTAAAGTCTAATACTTTCCCCAGTCTCTGCACCCCCCAGACACTATGAAAAGACTCTTAGACCTTAAAAACAGTTGGAAGCCTTCTGCTGGAATAATGCGTCTGGCAGGCTCTTCAGGTAAGAGCTCGAGCAAGACTATTTCGTCAAAGCATCAGAGGGTTTGGGGACCCCAGGACTAGGAGAGAGTCCATATTCTCCGAAAGAGTGAAACAGCCTGAGCCAGCCGTTGGCAATCTTTCTCTGAAAAGGGCTAGAGAGTAAACACATAAGCTTTGTGGGCCACATTCTGTCTCCGTTGCACGTTCTTCTTCTTGTTTACAACTTTTTGAAAATATAAGAACCATTCTGAGCTTGGAGTCATAAGAGACAGGCCGCGGGCCAGATCTGGCCCATCCGCCACTAGTCTGCCAACCTCTGCTCTTAGCCAAACTTGAGGGCTAACCCTTCTCCTGAATGCGCCTTCATTCTTCACTAATCCTGTGTGCCTCACTGGATCAGCACACTCCTTGTTCTCGCTGGGTAGCTGGGATTGATTCACCCAAATTCAACCTGCAAAGTCACGCCATTCCGCAGATGCGCTGAAGGCTGCCCGTGTCTATGGGATCAGAGCTAAACCACACCCAGAGATGGTCAAGGACCGGGAAGACTTGAGTCTTGCTCTGCCTCGATGGGGAGCTTCTCGTGAGGAACTTTCCTGCCAGTAAATATTCAATCGTACGAGACGGAGGGATCTGTACCTCCTTCACAACACATCAAATGAATCAGCTCGATACTTAGATTAAAAAAAACAAAACAAAACAAAACAAAAAACACAAAAATAAGCAGCGTACCAGTCACCGTGCAGTGTTAACTAACTTCCCTTCAAGGCAGCCCCACGAATTATGTGCCACTGGCGTCTGAGTTCAAGACGGGCTGATAGTGCTTAAAGTTTAACTTTTGCTACAATTACTGGGTGAGGTGGTAAGATAAATAGGGCCAAGCTTGGTGCCATTCTTGGACGGGAGATTATCCAAAAACAACAAGACATAAACTCTCCAATATTGCACAAAAGGAAGCTGGGGCACAGATAATCCACAGTTACTCCTGTTTCGTTCGAGAATGCATTACGTGATTGTTTTCTACGGCAGGTTTATCTTCGTAATTAAGCTTTGCCGAGGCTGACATGGAAACTGGTCTGCGTTGCCCTGTATTCCTGCTGATGGAGCATGTGAGGGAGGAGCCCAAGGAGAAACTGTTAGGAAGCAGAGTTCAGGCAGGACGATGAGAACAGCACCACTCACCGCGAGCACCAGAAAAGGCACTGTGAGATGTGGGTGATCATCAAAAGAGTGCTTCCCAGAACACCGGATCCTGGGAGAGCCTCTCAGTCTGCTAACAATAGAGGATGCGTCCCAAATCATATCCGGGCTGCTCTGAGAAAGGACTGGGATTAAACACCCCAGTCCCATCTTTTGGTTTTGCCCAAAACATCCTTGTTCTGTCAGACAAATTCTATTTTGTGCTTCTAGAGTATCCTGTTGGTCTCTCCTCCACAATTACCCTTTGCAAAACTAAGGATGAGCTGTATTTCAAAGCAACCTGAGGGCTTGTGAATGGCTTTGAAATTCCCTTTTCAAGAAAGGTACATAGTTTGGAGAAGGGGAGAAACAGATTCCGGAATGGCCCCTGGGGGCCCTGGGAGCCCCCTCCACCCATGTCAACGGCTCACTCGGCTTGAGGTGACATTCACGGTGGGGAGTTTTAGGGTGGTGTCGGGGATTGGCCCTTGCCTTGGCCCTGCTGAAAGGCACTTCCAGGAGTCTACATAAAAATGATCTTGTGTACCTTCAGGTCACATTCAATGATACATCTTGGAAAATCGTCTGTATATTAAAGGAAATGCAGTGGCCTTGAAACCAAAGCCTCTCATCTTCTTCTACCTACTTCTGGTTATTTCTCGACCGTTAGAACCACTCAAACCCCCACACTTGTTCTCAGTCAACGTTATTGTCACCTTTTATGAAAAGTCACTTGTACAACCAGATTTCACTTTAAAATGTTATGGTAGCCCTCCCCCCCCCCCAAAAAAAAAGAGAAGTTGGGGACTACGACCAGAGGAAGATAAAAAAAACACTTATCCAAATGACTTGTGTGAAGATTTGCCACCTGTCAACCACACACATGAGCACACACAAAACCCCAGTGGAAAAGACTTTCCTGATGGAGACTGTCACCATGTTGGGCGTCCCTAAAAGAAAAGGTGGTAGTGCCTTTGCAAAAATTACCAGCCGAGCCTAGGAAGGAAGGTAGTTGTCTGAGGGGAGGTGTTGTAGATTAAACAGAGGTTGATGCGTATCACAAATGCCAGCGGTCTGGGTCGATGTCGGGCATACAGGAAGGTGTACGGGAACAGGTACACAGACAATCCCTTAGTTGTCCTGTTCTATACCATCTCCCAGAAAACCCACTTGCACGAGGGCCTCAAGGACGAATGTCCTCATTGCTTGGCTGCCCTAGCCGACACAACGAATAAAGTGAGCAGCAAGTCTCACGACTAGTGCCAACTCAGTCAACAAATGTTTATGAATTTAAAAAATTAGTCCCTATAATCTCAGCGAGGGAGCTGCCACGTCTCCAAGGGCACCGCTGAGATTTAGATCTGCGAAGAGGGCCTTGGGAGAACACTGAAATGGGCACCCTAGAGATGTTCGCTGAGATAATTAAGCCACAGCAGAGCCACACGGGGGGAGGTGGCCCCACATGGACACCATCTGGATTCCTAGGGGCTCCGCAATCACTGCTTAAAGCTTTGCATCATGCCCAGGATTTATTTAGAGAATGCAGAATGTCTTTATTCTAGAATCACAGAACTTCAGAGAGAGAACAAAGCTCCGTGTTTAATCGTATCACTTTACAGGTGAGCAGAGTAGAGCCCAAAATAGACAGGTGTTGCCAGAACTAGACCCTCCGATCCAGGGTTCCCTCCCCCAGACCCCATCACCCCATCGCTGCTCTTCTCATCTAGAACCCATGACTCCAGAATCCTGGAGCTGTGCCAGGCTGGTGTCACCTTTACAGCCACACTTGGGGCAGGAAGAATCACTTTCTCTTTTTAAAACCAGTTTTGCATTGACTCTTTGTCCCAATTCTGATGAGAACTCCCTCTTCCGCTCATTTGTTTGTTTGCCTATTTAGGGTCAGCGGGAAATGGCGCAACCGTTGAGCTACTGATAACGGCAACAAGGTAACTTTTACTTGGCTCTGGGAATTAATAAAAGCAAATGCTTATACGCACTTACTTTGGGCTAATATATTCGTGCGTATTCATTTAATTCTCAAGACCACTCGGTGAGATACTTGCTATCATTTCCCCCATTTTATAGATGAGGAGACTGAGGCACAGAGAGCGGGTAAGACATTTGCCAAGGTTTCAATGCTAGAAAGTGGCAGAGCTGGGTTTTGATCCCAGGAACCGGTTCCAGGATGCAGGCTGTTCGTGAGGCTCTACTCTATTATAATCAGTTCAGGACCACGGACATGGCAAAGACTCCCCAAAGGATTTCCTTTTTCAGATTTCAAGGTGATGCTTTTATTTATATAAAAAAACACCTACTTGTAAGTGAACATTTTGTTTCCTGCCTGAGAATAATTTAGAGACCAGAGCTTTCTTGCTGTAGTTATCATTGTTATAGGCTCAAACCCAAGACTAAGGCCATATCTTCCCGATATCAAACACTCTGATACCTTATCAACAAAAACACTGAAAACATCCAGACAGTAGGGCAGATCTGCCCATTTTTCATCTGGCTGGATATGTCCCGTGGACACATTAAGATCTGCCAGAATTCTTGCCAAGCATCTCATAAATTGGTCTCATGGGATCATTTTAACCAAAAAGTGCTAACTGAGAAGCTACTCAAGAAATCCAACTTCCGAGGATAAACTTTTGGGACAATCAAAGCAAATCGCATTGGGTGTGTGTGAGAGAGTTATCATCACCAAAGCGTGGCGTGGTGGCCCACAGCTGGAATTCTGTCCCCTTGGCCAGTAACTGCACTGTCCCTCACGAAGACACAGTCATGCCAGAAGCGCATTACAGAAGGGCAGCTAAAATGATCAGGGGTGGCCCACGGACTGTATGAGATTAGACTTTTAAAAAGGATTAGAGCCCCTTAATCTGGACAGATGAAGATTAAGAGGGAGGAATGATCAAAGTCTATAAAATCAGAAAGGAAATGGAGAATATGGCTACAGTTCTGTTCACAAATCCCAGGATATTGTAACAAGGGCTATCCCTTTGGAGTTCCAGGAAAATGACTTTCAGAGCCATAAAAAGAAGATACAATTTTCACAGCAGGTAATAAATTTAGAGAATTATCATCTTGAGGAGTGGTATACTCTGAGAATGCAGTTAGGTTTGAAAAAGGCTTAAATAAACCTATGGGTGATAAAACCATAATGAGGTAATAATGGAAGGTTGGGAATGTTCTAGGGACATCCTGAGTCTTTTGAAAACGATCCCATCAATGACAGGTACCAGCCCCTCCTCACAGGCTTCCCGCCTGGGGCTGGGTGGCCTCCTGATGCGACCACCTCTCTTCCCTTCCCTTTGCCAGACAGGTTATTCCTAAAATTCCGAACGGGGCTCCGTGACTGGAAAGATTTCCGACCTGGTACAATATGACAACTCATTCCTTGGAGGGAGTTTTCTTTATTTCTCACCAATGTCTTTGTCCTAGTGTCTGTGATACCCATAAAAATATGAACTTAATCCTGAAAACAAACAAACAAATCTATGTTTTGCTCAAAGATAGAGACATTAAAACATCTTCTGTTGCAGTGGTTGGGGGGATAAAAACTGGTGAAACTCTCCCCTGGGGAAGCTACTCATTGCATGCTAACACAGACCAATGAATTCAAACTTAAGGGGAAATTAAACGTCCTGATTATGTAGCACCTATCACAGCCCAAGGTATTGAACTCTGAAATTTCCCGCAGTTAATAGAAAAACGCGCACACCTGAACAAATGCCATGGTTCTGTGAAACATACAAAATAAAACTTAAGAGAAAAGCTTTAGCTCCTTTCCCAAAGAGCCAAGTGTTAATCACTTTAAATATCTAATAATAGGTCATTGTTGGGGGCTGGGGAGGTTAGGGCCACAGAAGGAGGCAGGGGACTTCGGTAGGGGGTAGAAAGGGGATGAAGATTCCATTCAGAGAAAGGGAACCTTCAGACAACTGTAACATGCACAGCGAAGCATGAAGAACCTTTTCTGTACTCACGTTTTAGACTGCTTTCTGAAAATTGATAAAATGTGGCAAATGAAGGAACCAAGGGGAGGAAAGGGGTGGGGATGGAGGAGAAAGGCATTCGTCCAATAAGCAATATCTAATAACTCCTAACCCCAACCCTATCTACCTACCGTCACAAAGTGGGGGCTGTCCCTGGGCATCTATTCAAATTCCAAGTTTGAAAATGTGAGTGCTCACGTTGGGGAGCCATTCCAAGTCACTGTTCACTTGGGGAACGGAAAAGTAGGAAGGTGGCAAGGGGCGGGGACGGGTTAAGGGGTAGAGTCACCCCGTTTCTCGTTGTAGCCTGCAGAGTGATTTGGGCAAGAAAGCTGGGACATCTGGAGTTCAGAAGTCGAGGAAAATGGGGAAGAACCGGGAAGATGAATACATGATCATCAGCTACACAAAAGAACGGAGCAGAAAGAAGCCTGGATTTGGGCACTCGCGTCTGGCAAGGAGGCCAGCAGCAGGGCTAATGAAGCATTTGTGGTGTGGGACGCTTGCCAGCACGACAAAGAAGATGTGCTGGGGCTCTGCACATGTGCCGGGGCCCCCAGAGCAAAATAAGGACATAATCACCATCAGTGTCACAGACCAGACTGTACACAAGGTGACGGGGGGGGGGGGGGGGGCCTGTAATACACACACAGGGAGGACGCGCCATGGCCCACGGTGGCTGCTGCCCCGAGGCCGGGGACGCAAGCAGTTACCCACCTCTCCATCTCTAGCTGTCTCTCAAATCCTGAGGTCGGGCTCGGCCCCACCATCGGTGGGTGTTTCCCATGCAACCCAAGTTACTCCTGACGGGGCAGCAGACAGCTGAAAAGCTGAAGAGAGTGTTAGACTGGTGGAAAAGGGCTGAATAAAGGGAAGCAGAAGGGGGGGGGGGGAACGGAAGGAGAGAGTTCTGAGGCCAACTCCCTCTGTCTTGTGCCAAGTTCTGTGCTCTCACTTTCGAGAACCTGACCCTGGCCATACCACCTGAGGTACGGTATTATCACGGACGGCCATGTTTTTATGCTGTCAAGAAAAGGCAAGAGAAACGCGGGGGAGCCTGAGGTGGGGGACACAAACCCGCAGCGGAGGGTCCCCCTCGGCGTGAGCACGAGAGCACCTCGCAGGCAGGAGGAAGCGGCCCCCGCCCATTTGAAATGAGGTCTCTTCAGAGGGCCCGGCACCTGCCTGTGGCTCCCGCTCGCTAAGGTGGGTGTGTTAGTACAGCTGTCTAGCTTTTAAGTGACTTTTGTCAGTTTGAAAGTGAAAGTCTGTTTGAGGAGCTGCTTGAACAATAGCCCAGAGCCCGGAAGAAGAGCTCGCAGCACAAAGGACTTAGACGACACTCGTGTCCCTTTTCACTGCCTCTGATGAAAGATTCATAAGAATAACTTTAATTTTTTATGACCCCCTTTTTGGTATGACTATATTAGTTGTGTCAACTTCCATACACAGGTTCTCTTTAAATACCCAAAGGTCCGTGCTGAAAGTTGTTCAAGGAGCCACGGGGGCAGATATCCTTACGGGTCCCTTCCTCCAGGACAAACCGCTCTGCGAGACACAGAGATTTCCTTTCGAGATGGTTCCCTTCAGCCTCAACATCACTGTGAACACTACCGTGAGGTGATCTGAAAGCTTTCTAATGTGCCAATTCAACCTCTCTTTGGAAGAACAATTATATTTGTTTTTCTTGGCTTCACCCTATTTAGCAGGAACAGAGGTATAATAATCATTAATGGCCCTCCTTTGCCTTTACTTCTCAGATGGCTGTTTCCATGTTGCATCTTTATTTTGTGTCTCAGCCAAAAGCAGGCATTGGCGGGGGTGGGGGCGCGGGGGCACACAGACTGTGCTTGTTTTATGGCACGTTACCAAAGAGCACCCAAGACTGGCTTAAGGCAGTCACTGAAGGTGATACAATAGTTTTGAACCAGAATTATCTACTTTCAAGAACCAAAGTCCTACGCTTCCCCGAAAAGAATGTTTGCAAAAATACCTGATGCTGGCAAATTTACACGGAGAGACTTAAGAGGGATGAGCGAACGAGCACTACATTTTCTGCCCTACGGCTGCAAAGAGAACCAAACAATTACAGTGAAATAAAATCCGGGCAGTGGGAGGAAGATGAGGAAATTTGATTTAAAACACTCTCTGCCGTGTGAAAAGGGATCACCAACTTTCGAACGCGCTTTGGGCTGCTCAATGAGTCTGTTTAATCTCGACGAAATAAACAGGCTCATTTCCAAAAGGCTGTTAGAACTTCTTCAGACGTTTCATTCAGGATGGGCCCAACACAATGCCAACATCCCACCGAAAGATCCGACCACGACCGGCCGCTTGCTCTCTGCAGAGAACTTGCTTCTTTTCTCCTATTGATAACCCTTTGTGGGACGAAGAAAAAGAGCAGAGGCAAGGAGGAGTGAATGTCAGACAATAGCCATCCCTCCACACACTGTCTCTGAACTTCCCTCATCTCTGAAGGACAATTAATTATGAAGGCCTTAGGGGTAGGTCGAAGCAAGGGAAAACGCACTGCCATCTCCGTAACGCGCCTGCCACCTCTGTGTTTGCTAAATGGCTTCTCCTGTTGGGGTACAGCCACCAAGAGAGCCAATAGATCATGGGGGGGGGTGGCGGGGAGGGAGGAAAGCAAAAGATTTTTTTTTTGTGTGTGCGTCTGCCCTTGTATAATTCTATTCTCACTGTGAACTCATCCATACACAAAACACAAGGACAATTTTTTTTTTTTTTTAAAGAGAGAAAAGCCACAGGGTATGTTGCAGCAGAAACGGCCTCTCAGTGGTGTGTTAAAAAGGATGGTCTTTTCACCAAATCATTTCACAGAGGCAAAACAGACAAACACAAAGGGTTGAGGCTTTTTCTCCGACATTAAATGGAGTAACTGGTAAGGTCAGACATATGATACCTAAAGACATGAATCTGTGAACTCTTGAAGTCAAAAGGCCTCTCTGTGCTGAGGAACAATCTTTCAAAGGAAATAGATCATAGAACTCCACTGAATCCGCTTTAAACTTTATGAAGCAGGAGGAGAAAAAGTTCTAAGTAGGGAAGCTTGACAGAAGAGCCTTGAACTATTTTCTGAAGGAAAGATGAGACCCTCCCTAGGCTGCCACAAAACATTTTTTTTTTCTAAAGGCTCCTCTGAACTTTGATATGTGCCAAGACACTGCCATTGAAAGCTGTATAATTATGTGCTATCGCCACTGTAGAAAATGCTTTGTTCACCCCAACAAAGGACAATAAGCAAAGTAAAGCGACGTTACACTGTATCTTTTTCTTTAAGAATGTTGAGAAAGGTCATGGAATGCTATAACTAATAAAGCTGTTGAGTAAGGAGGTTTTAAAGCTGATCTTACTGGGCTTGAATGTAACCCAATGACAAAAAAGACACAGGGAGCTAAAAATGCAATGACATTACCAAACAGATGATAAATCAATGGGCCCGCTTCATTATACTGATCAACACCTTGAATCCCGAAAGGACACACGGTGCAAAACTGAAGCTCTGGTCCGCACACAATTCCGCCTCTGCCCTACCCCCCAACCCTTCAAGCCCACCTTGAAGCCGGGCGTCTTTACCACTCTCTCCTTCACCCTTCAGGCCATCACTTCGCACAGGAATATGCTCCCAGACAGCCGTGTGTGTACGTATATTTAGAGAACATTCATTTAGTCTCTTAACAGATCAATTTGGCTTGTCAGTGGCGGGACTGGCAGGGGAAGAAGTGCTAAGAGTCTCTTTCCCTCCTCGCCACCCACCAAGGGCGTGTGTCATGTGATCATTCAAAAGGCTCGGCGGCTCTGGGGCCAAAAGACTGCAACGGCAGTAAAAGGTTTTCACTCATGTGCCAGTTTTCCAAGCGATCACTCATATTTAAGTATCTATTTGGAGCGGAGGGAAGCGCTTCCTAAATCCACCTGTCCTCATTTTTCTTTAAAGAGATGACGACGTGAACGAGAGATTTCCAAACACATTAAATCTTCCTCAGTGTGCGCGGTGCGGGCAGTGGGAGGGTTGGGCACCGGGCAGGCAGGGTGGGGACGGTGTATTCAGCACGTGTATTTCCGAGTGTGTGTGCCTGGGGGTAGGGGTGGAGGCGAGGGGTGCGGCTTCTTAATTTTCTCTTTCAAAGCGGAAGGCGAGGCAACCCACAAGTTGGGTCTGCGGAAGCACCCTTCTTGCCTGTCATGGGACACCCAGAAAGAAATCGAAGCACAGGGTCTATGATGGAGCATCGACATAGACATCAGTGTCTTGGGATGGGACATCAGTGTCTTGGGATACGGTACGTACAAGCCCGCTAATCAGCGAATCAGGCTCCCCGTTCTGTTTATTTCTAGGCCTTCCATCCCCAAACCTGGGTCTTCAGTGAAGGCAATGGAGGCCAGTCAGTGTCGCAGGCACTTGCACCCTGCCCACAGACCAGTGGCTACCACCAGGAGGCCCGTGAAGGATGCTGGCTGCCCGCTGAGATGGAAGAGCTACCCTTCTGGTACTGGAGAAGGACAGACAGCGCTCAGTGCAGCCTTGGAGACTGACAGCCATCACTACCTTCCTTCCTGCCACGGTGGGGAGGGCAACAAAAGAGTGATAAAATCCAACTCGTATGCCCCTCAAGTCAGAAGTATCAGCACGATTTAAAAACTGGGAAGGAATCCCAACCCTCCTATCCCTCCCCATAAAAAAAAAAAAAATGTTGGAACCTCTTCAAAGCAAAGTGTGAATGGAGCATGGAAATACATCCCATAACACCTGGAAAGACAAATTTATTGTTGCCAATCTCATTAAACGTGAGAAGTAGGAGTGAAACAAGCAGCCTGTAATTAAACCCCCCTCTCCTGCACACCTTCGCAAACTCACCTTCAGCAGCGAGGTGCCCCGCCCCGTGTGAGGTGGCCAACTTTCTTTCCTTCCTTCGGTGCAAGCCGACCGACCGCTGCGTTGGTGCCCCTCCCCCTGCAGTGCCTTCTCCCGCTTCCCCCGGGTCTTCTCAAGCTCTCACCACACTGAGCCTGAGCGCTGTGCCAAGAATCTTGGCCATTGTGTAAACTGATACAAAAGGCAGAGCAAGCTCTCCTGTCACTTAGAAGGCCCTGACTCATAAAGGCCAGGAAACGCAGGGTCTAGAGGAGGAGAGAGATTCAAGCCACTCCTCCCTCCTTGCGAGTGATAAACCTTCCCCATCTGCTTCATTTTCCTGTAGGCCAGGGGTCAGCAACCACTCTGGCCTTGAGAGCCAGGAGCAGCAGGGGCGGGAGGGGGAGGGTGCCTAGCAGTCACAGGGGTGGCACCAGCCAGCTTATGACACAGCCGGAGCAGAGAGCTGAAAAAAGACAAGCAGCAGAAGAGAAAGAAGAAAGGAGAAAGTCCCAGCGAAGGAGGGAAGGCATCAGCCTCCTTCTCCCTCACCCTGCTCTCTCCCTGCCTCTACCGGTTCCCACTAGTTTAGAATTACTTTATAAACAGTATAGAGCGTTAGGCACACTAAACTTTTTCTCCTATTAATATCTCTATCATTATTCCCGCTCACGTTAAATCAGTTAATATTGGTAAGACATTTGGAAGGATGCTCAGGACGTCATCAATAAACATTAGCTATTTTGTTATTGTTAACAAACCTCTGATTGAGAGATCTAAAAATGCAATCAATAAGCTGTTTTAGTACTTGACCGGCTAATACTCGGTTGGGTTAAAATATTCCTTTAAATGTAGACAAAACTTCAAAGTCCCTCTATCATGCTTCATCTCCGTTTAAAAATTAGAAAATGGGGGTGCCTGGGTAGCTCGGTGATTGAGCATCTGACTCTTGATTTCAGCTCAGGTCATGGTCTTGCGGTTCCTGAGTTCGAGCCCCACATCAGGATGGAGCCTGCTTGGGATTCTCTCTCTTTCTCCCTCTCTCTGCCCCTCCCCGCTCATGCTCCCTCCCTCTCTCTCTCTCTCTCAAAAAAAAAGAAAGAAAGAAAGAAAGAAAGAAAGAAAGAAAGAAAGAAAGAAAGAAAGAAAATTAGAAAAGAAACAAGGCATCCAGTTCTCTACTTGGCCATCTTCTTCTTGCTCCTCTTAGAGTACAAATTCACTCTGGTTGATCTTAAGAGGAGAAACTTAAATACAAAAGTCAAGCAGTGCACACAGTATGGGTTGAGATATTCAGCATGGGGTGCTGGGTCTGCTTGTGGCTCGTGGCCACGGCCCACAGTGGTAAAGCTGCACTGATAAGACCAGTGGCTTTTTAAGCATCTCGCTTAAGCCCTGACCTCCGTGCACAGAAAAGAAGGGGTTGTCTTATCTGAAGCTCTAGTTAGTAAGCGCACCAAGCTGGGAAGCTAAATTAAAAGCTATTTAGTGATCATATGTGGTGGTGGGTAGGCCTATGGGCATACGTGTGAGGGGAGGGGGCAGGGCAGAATCCATGCTCCTGCGTTTCTTCTTACCACATTTCCGGAAAGATCCTAGTTTTTACTGAAGAAGGAAAAGACCCAGAATAGACCAAGAACTTGTCTGGAGTCACATGAGAAGTGACAGAACTGCTCCCCGGGCCCCATACTCCTTGCACTGAAGCAGTCTTAAAATAGACACTGCAGATAAAGGAGAGGTGGCCGGGCTGGAAGTGGATCTGATTCACAAAGAGAGAAATATCAGATGTTAATCATATTAAAGGAGGATTTAGATGATGCTAAATGGGGCAGCTCGTTGGGTACCTCCTGATGCCAGCCGCCCCTGTTTGTGTCATTCTGTGCCTTGTGCTGTGAGCACAAGGGATTAAATTCCAACCAGGTAAGGTTCAAAAAACCCTAAAAATCCTAATGTGCCCTGTAAGGATTTGTCCTCTCGAGGATATTACACAGCAAAAATGCAGCACTCAGCGCACGAACCTTGGGCAATTCTTTTATGAAGCCTGACGCACACTGCCAAACAAATATTTGCCGTAATCAGCCGTAAAGAGTTCACTAGTGCATAGCCGAATTCTCCTTGGGTCAAGTTTAGAGCAACAGACTTACCAGAAAGGGGCAGAAAAAGAAACGGAACTCTGAATAAGGTTTCTTTAAACTATTTAGCCACAGTCCTCTTCAGCTTTAAAAGAAATTCTGCTAGGGTGTCCCATCAGGTTAGTCAACCAGAGCTCTCTTTCAACACACTTTAAATACAGAGACTTTAAAATGGTGAAGCAAAACAAGGAGGATCCCCACTTTTCATGTGTTCAGCCCGAGAAAAACCTTGCTCATAACACATTTGGCAAGAAGAACATTGTAGTCTAGGACGACAAAGGTAAATTGGTGGCTTCCAGTATAATGGTTCAAACTTCCAAGGGAAAACTGTGACCTCCCCACGGCTAAGCTTCCACCTTCGGTGCCTGGTAAGCCACCATCAATGATCTGCGCTGCTAAAACCTGTGTGGGAAGGGCCCCCCAAGGGAATGGGCAGACAGGGGGGCAGGAAGGGGCAGATCCTTTCGTTGGCAAGTCTAGACCAAGATGCCCTTCTCTTCCCCTGAAGCTGCAAACTTCTGGGTGTTTCTGGGTGCCTATCTATGTGAGGAGAGCAAGACTATTAACATAAGGTTCCGGCAGGAGCAGATGTGGGAGAAAAAAAGATTCTTGTCCTCAAGATAACAACAAGAAAGGGACCGACTTTATCAGGCCACAGCCTGTCTACACTCACCATCGGGGGTTCAGCCTGCAGAACCCTTGCCACATTCCCACCTCTAACTATTGTTGCCTGAGCCAGCAGGGCTCAGCAAAATGCCTTTGTGAGGACTGGGAGATTCGCTAGTGTTGTCTCATGGAGAGTCATCATGTTGCAATGAAAAATGTTTGCTGAGGCACCACATTAGCCAGTAAAGAAACGCCTTACTCATAGCCACACATCTTTCACTGTTGCATAGCTATTGCTTTCTGGGACTCGTCTATACTGCTTTGCGTGTATCTAGAATATGCATGTCGTAGATGTGCGTGCGTGCGTGCGTGTGCGTGCGTGTGTGTAAGAGGGCATGAGCGACGGGCAGCTTGGTTGCGAAGCTACGCACACGCGAAATAAACACACTAGGTTCTCTCCCGAAAAGAACAAAAACGAAACAAAAACAAAAACGAAAGATGTTGATGGCTCTCATAATACGGACTTAGTAAATTCTCGTTCCATTTCTTCCATAAAGGCAATACATGCTGATTAAAGTAGAAACCACAGAATCACTCCCCCATCAACCTTTCCAGATTTTTTTTAGAAAACAACTTTTGCAGCTATCCTAGCACGCAGCGTATGTCAGCCCAAGCGACATGCCAAAACCTAAATAGCAAAAAACGCCTATCAGAGTGGGGACCTCTTCTCTGGAAAGGGAATCACTGTGTGGGTGGGTTCCTTGCTGCAGTTTTCTTTGAATTCTCCAGTTCCCTCTTTCTGTGGTCAATGGGTCTTCATGCAAGCAGCCGAGCTGGGGAATGGGAAAGGAAGCAGAGGTGGGTCAGCTCCCCAGGACCCGGATGGGAACCACACAGGGGGCTCCTCACTGCTGCTTTACCTCTTACCCCAGTTGGTCATGCTCTTAGGAGATAACGAGGCTGACGCCGATTTGGGGACACTGCTAAAGAAAATACATTTCTTAAAGAAAGAAAAGGGAAATGACCAAACAATAAAGATGAGTTCCTACCTCAAAGTCATTTGCTTTATTGTAGTGCATGTTCAGAGCCCTGTACAGCTCACAGTCTCTGGTTATAGACAGCTCTTCAGTACTGGTGACTCCATCGTTGATGGCTTGACGCGCGTACTTCTCCATCTGAATGTAGTAAAACTCACGGAAATTGCTAAACCACTTGATGAGCTGAGAGGTAATGCATCTGTTGAACTGTCAAATTTAAATGTTGAAAAGGGTAAGAACATCACCATTTTCTTCATTTATTCTTTAAGCAGTCTGAAGTATTTTTAAAGATCTCCTCTCCTTCCTGCTTGGATGGGTGTGTTTTTGATTTCACCAAAATGGTGGCAAGAGGGGTGAAAGCAGTAATACATTCATAAGATATCATAAAACCCGTCAACAATGGAAACCACTCCCCAATCCTCCACATTTCAAAAGGAAAACTCGCATTCTAAACCTGATTTTCTGTAAGTTGAAGATCTTATTTTAAACATTGTTCTTCAGCTTTCAGTGGAACAAACTGTATGTGTGTACTTCTTATGGAAATTCATTCAAACCACAAAACCCTGGGAAGAGTTGTTACTTTCAAGTACAGCCTCCCCTGCTTTTCAAAAGTTCATGTTCCGCCATTTTGCTTTTACGAAAAGGCCTACATTAGTGCCTGGTTTCATTAACAGAAAGAAATCCAAAGAGGATTTTTGCTTCTCAGAAAGAAAGCGAGAAGGGAAAATAGCATTCAGCATTGGTTTTGCAGCGAGCCATTAGGGAGGCAGCACGCACCCCCAGCAGCAAGAGTGGCTCCACCAAAGCTCCTTCCCCAGGAATGAGGCTCAGCATCTCAGCATCAAGCCGCCATAGCTTTGAACTGTGTCTGTGAGCATCTGTGCTTTATTTGATTTATTTTGTACATCTGTTATCGAGATGTGTCCTAGGGTATCAGAAAAGTCTAAGAGAGGTTATTTTTTGGGTCTGGGAATGCTCAACATTTCCCCCATATAAATTAATGGTAATTGCTTCTTTGCTTTATGCCATTTCGGCTTATGAAAAGTTTCTATAGGAACGCTCTACTTTTGGATAGCGGGGGAAACCTGTACCAGAGATGGTGAGCCACGTGACTTCACCGCCAGCATGATTTCTTTTTTTAATGAGAATTTGTGTCATCACATGACAGCCCCGTACAATGCTGGAAAACAGCTTTCGTGCAAAAGGGGAGGAAGCTGGCATTTGCTTATTTTTTGGCAAATGGGTGATCCCCATGGCCATCCAGCTCTGATTCCACTTTATGTTCGCACACGGCACTCACGTCCGGTCCTGTCTGGTCAGACCGCCATGCCTGCTTGCACACTTCCCATGGCCAGCATCGGATAAGACCCACGCCCCTTTCCATTGGCGTCTATGCCGTTTGGAAGGTGTGGCTAAGACGCAGATGGCATAGGCAGAAACTATATTGCATTTTTTTTTAAATGCCAAGTTACCATAACATGATTAGGCTTTAAAACTTTGTTTACCAAGGTTCCCTGATGACCTTTTAAATGAAGATGTCTTCCTGGATTCACTGCAAATGATACCATTCTTATTGACAAACCTCTGTTCACGTAAAGGACAGATGCGTCTCAACTTGCCAAGTCAAAACCAATAAATCCATAGCTTTATATCAGGCGGGCTGACAGACAACCCCCTGCCTTTTGTCATTACAGGCATTCCCTTCCCGGGGCCCCCAGAAAAAGATGTACATTCATCAAAAATCAACAAAGACCACTTATCAAACACTGGCCATGAGAACATCCAGACTCCAACAGGATGACAGCGAAAGTGTGTATTGGGGCTGTAATTACTACACAGAAAGTTGTTCCTATACTAGCAAAGATAATAAATGAATGAAAATTTATGGCAGAGAATGGACGTAACAAGGAAACAGAAGCAGGGAGACTGGTGTTTCTCCCAAAAGGCCAACTTGCATCATAATTGCCATGGAGTTGCAAGGGCCCTTACAGATAATTGACCAGAAAATGATTAAGTCATCAGCAAATCGCTTCTGCTTGCAAGAGTTCAAACATGTACTTAACCTATCCAAGAATTATATTTTCACTCTGTGTGTCTGCTCTGTCTCTATTCAGCCTTGCGGGGAACCCGATTAAAAAGACAACTGAAGGACCCCCCTTATCTGATCTTCTGGTTGCCGATTTCAATAGAACTTAAACCCATTACGATTTGCTGAACTTGGAGTTCTTTCCATTTTATCTCAGCAGTAAAATACACTGTCCAAATTTCCAGACACTGAGATAAGGACTACAGGCCCCCGTGACGGCTTACTGTTCCTTTTTAATTCTTTTAGAATAAGAAACAAAACATTACAAAATGATAGCAGGCTGTGCACTGGGGAATGAAAATTGCTTTGACATGGAGATTAGGCTTCTGCATTGTTACAAGACATTGTCTCCTATGGACAAGAGTACTGTAGAGGAAAAAAATAGAAGGGTGTTTTTTTTCTAGAATGGTCATGAATGACCTAATGGGGGAGGACAAAAAAGTAAGTGCACTTGCCATTATTTAGGAATGGGACATAAAGGGAGATTTAAAGCTTATTGTTAGAGAATGGAAATACCAGAGAGAAAGAATGGGCAAAAACAACAGACTCCCCCGACATAAGACAAGTGAAATGACCATCACAACAGCTTGAAGAACAGGGCTTCCCTCCACTAGAAGTGAACTGAAATTCGCTCTGTTTTAGTCGCTGGCGAAAAGCGAAGGCAGGCCCCCTCTTTTCCAGATACTCACGTTGGGGGAGAAAAAGTGTTAAACTTTAAAGAGTTAATTTCCCCCCCCCCACCCCGTTCCGTAGTGGCTTACAAGAAAAGGATCAATTGTTCTATAAAGGAGACCTCTGTCGTGTGTTAATGTGTTACTGCAAAAACTAATCGCTACAATAAAGAGGCTGTGTTTCCACAGTGTGTGAGTCTCTGTGACTTTGATTAATGCTTCCCACGGGACATCTCAGCCTCAATATGGGCTGAAGAAACTTCCTAAATATTCAATGAGCATGGTCAAAAGATGTATAAAACAAATCAATCTGACACCTTAATCTGGCTAGGCAGCAGTTGACTCAAGGGGTGGAGGGAATGAGATACATCATTTAACACTGCCGGCGTGAAAAGCTGTGAGCGTCTGTTCTTCAAAGCTAAAATGGCACCGGATCTGTTGTCCTTAGTGGTCTAAGAGTTATTAGTTGATACATTAAAATCAGCACTCGGGAGCGCACAGGAAGATGGTGGGGCCCATTGCCCTCTGGCACGTCTCTCCCATTTGCCCCTTTGCTCTTCCCAAAGGCTGGGCTTTTCGTCCGGCTAAATGTCATGGTGAGGGAACGAAGTTGGAGTCCGTGAGAACGTGGAACTCTGTTTCGATTCTGACTCGAGGAATGAGACCAAGTCAGCCTTGGCTTCATCCTTCCTCTGTATCAGCCCTGTAGGACTCTCACCATGCCAGTGTCTGAACTGTAGGAGGTTTTCCTCCACCTCTCTCTTTGCAAAGCAATTTAAGAGCATTCACCTAGCCTGCCCAAATGGAAGTCGCTAGTGGAGAGTGAAGCACTGTATCCGTTCCTAAGGCAAAATGCAAGGGAGGGTGGATCACTCTGGCTGGGCTCACCTTCTGGAGCTGATCAGAGGATTCACCTGGTCTAGCACGATCTTCCAACTGTGTCTTTGATGACACCTAGGCTGAGCTTCACTCATGACACAAAATATTTTCTACTGGTGTTGTTTCTTCTGTGTTTTTGTGTTTTTGTTTTTTCACTTGCGGAAGTAACTCCTGGTCCCCATTTGAAATGCAATGACTTTTATGGTTTGGAAAGGTACATTTTGCTAGGATTAGGACTTTTCATCTAAGTAGATGAATGCAGCCACAATCAAGTGTAGGCTTGTGTGATTGTGACAAGTACTGCTTGGTCCACAGACACATGAGCGTGTCTTTCTCAAGATGGGTGATGCCGAGTGTCACTTCCGATAACTCCTAAGGTGCTTCCTCTAATTTCTAGGGGGTGTCTTAATTCTGTAGTGGTTTTCTTGCATCTAAACTTTGTCATATATAGAGGAAACATCTGGTTATTTCAGTCTTGCAAATAAGAATCCACCTTTATGTGTCTATATCTAGAAATAGGTATGTGTGTATATATAGATACACATACACCTAACATAACATAATAATATAATATGACATCAAATCAAATTCTGGATTTTCCTTAATATTAAAAAATCCAAGAATGCTCTGCCATTGTTTTCTACAAAGTTTCTGGAACACCATGCCTAGAGGATCCTTCACTTTCTATGCATGCCTTTCCAATATCATCAGCATAAGCCCGGGGAATACAAATTCATTTATTACTAGCCAAAGAAAAAACACAATTAGCAAAGTTAAAAATGTATAATTCATTCCAAAAATAAAAGAGAAGTGACCTTTGGCGATTTTCTGCTATGCATTATATGCCCTACTGTTTCCCCTCCATTAGAGTGGATAATTGGGAATTAACTAGACTCAAGTATACTTTAACAGCCTTCTCTCCCAGTATGGATGGAGTATGGATAGAATCTATAATGTGAATATTAGTGCTTTTTTAAATAAAATATTCACCCCAGTATTTAATTGTTGTTTACATAGTGCTTATTTGCAAAGCTGAATTACTAGTTGTATTCTAAAGGAATGGGAATAATTTCATGTCAGTTTACACTGCAGAGTATTTATAAGGATTACAGATTAACTACTACAGATTAATAATCTCCCCCATCCTTGCCCTTCTCCCCCCCCCCATACACACATGCTTGCGTGTGAGGAAGTTTCTAATATTTACATCTACTATTGGATAGTGTTTCTGGCTCAGAATGGCTGCGCTCCACCCTCCAGGTGGCTGCAATTCAATGGTAGGCAAGGGATCCCTATGTGTACAGTTTGTAAAGCTCTCTGGCCTCCTTGTAATACAAAGCGCTATCTAAATAGCGTAAGGTATTGCCATTATTATATCTCAACACTGCAGATCATTGCACCAAGAGGAGTGGAGGAGGTAACATGGGCACCTACACGCACACACACACATACACACACACACACACGTGTGCAGTCACACTTTCTCCCTCTCCTCCATGTCCCCCTGTCCTCGAACTAGTGTTGAGAGGACCCCGTGACAGAAGTCTGCCGGGTTCCACTAGGCTCCGGAAGCTGTCTGGTCTTCAACCAGTTGACAAATTCCCTCCATGGTCTCTGTTTCAGATGGTCCCTCACAAAGTCCAGACCCTTTCCCTGGCCTGCTGTGTCGCTCAGCCTTTTCTGCGCTTTAATGATCCTCAACCAGCCATTCAAGTGACTGCCTTTCTGTGCCTTCCCATCCAGCCCAGTCTGCTGGCCCCGAGTGGGGAGAAAACATGCCTTCCACTTAAGGAGCTCAGCCAGGGGAGGAGAAAGATAAAAGGCTGAAGTTGATACACAATTCAAAAGCTAACAGGAGGGAAAACAGAACTTTTCTTAGGAGGCCAAATAAAACATCAGCGAAGGAAACTAAAATGAGTTGGCCTGCAAAGGGGGCCAACGCAGCAAACTGGGCATCGGGCACAGAACACACTACGCGGAGGGAGCGGAGGAACAACAAGCGTGTTCTGGCAGCTCCTGAGTTCTCAGCGGCAGAAAGAAGAACTTGTACATATGGGGGGTGGGCAGCAGAGGGCGGGGAAAGCGCCCAACCCCAATAAACTAATCTCAGCTAATGTAATGTTTATCAAGTCCCTCAGATAATGATACGATGCGTGTCATTATCATCATCAAAACCCAATCTATGTTTTAAAAAGTTGCAGATGATTAACACAACATCAAGTTGTTGCAAACAATTACTTAAAACCCACACACAGACACAGACGCGCGCGCGCACACACGCACACAGAACCGGGAGGTCCCCATATTCTGTAGAATGAGGGAGGCTGCAGCTGTAGGCCGACAGCTTTCATATCCTCATTTGAATAATGTGTCCTGAATCTGTCACTTTATTCATTCTCCTTATGCTCAGTGTACTCCACATCAACAACAAATTAAGTTGTAAATAAGAGACAATCATCACTTTTGTTTTTAAGCAGCTACTGCATAGAGAATTTCAATGTACGCTCCTTCCGACAGGGGGGAAAAGACGTGCTAGAGTTTGCTTTCATAAGCACAAATATGGGGAAACCAACAGAAACGAAAACAGAAACAGTTTACTGTTGCTCAGGGGAGGAGAAAAAAAAAAAAAACATTCTCTAAAGCACACCCATCCAGGACTAGCTGCGATTTCTTCCAAGGAGTTACTAAGACATATAAAGACAAGAGGCAAAGTTTCACGCATCACACTGGAGACCCATGTGACTTCATACCAGTCTTTTGGTCGTAAGGGCGTCTTTGCCCAGTTCAGCTTTAGACAAAATTGCAAGGGCATTAAATCAATTATAACACAGGTGTATTCATGAATTGTTTTCACACTCATCTCCATTAACTTCCAAGAGTTCAAGTCACTACCACATGCACAGAAATGGAAAAATTACTAATGAAAAACGTCCTTACCTTTACATCGGAGAAGTACGTCTTCAGCATATTTGAGCTGGGATAACGGGTATAAAAGAACATGAGCTTTGCTTTTTTCAAGTGATTGGGTGACAATCCTTCCTGCATGTAGGATGCATTTGGTTAAGGAAAACATTTCTTTAGACACAAGCACCTACCACCCCCATCCCCCCCCCCCAAAAAAAAAAAAAAAAAAGAATCTGGAGGCCCATCACAGAGCTGTGGGAATTCTGAAAGGTACGAGGCACTGGCCACGAAATCCCTCACTGCTTCGCTGCACTTGCTCAAAATGACCATTGTGTGTTAGCAAATGTCAAAGGTAATGGTGAGGATGCACAGCGTAGTTGCAGAATCTCGGCTACTCCGTGGTGAGGATGCAGAACATTGCCCCGTTGGAGGTCCTTACACTACGTATATGTTCACTTGTTGCTAAGGAGACAAATGTACCCAACGTGTATCCCGCAACTCTTATCGTGACAAGTTTTCTCCTTCTTCGCAATCGCAGTTCTGTTTGCTCTTCTCCCCACACTCTGCAGCTGACGGCAAATTATTACCCTAATGTGCGTGAAGATATAAAATGCATTATTTTGAACACTATTAGGCAAGCTTCACGTTTTACCTTTTGGTGCTAATCTACTGGGGCATTTTGACTCACTTTCTTCCTATCTTACTATTATCCCCTTTTAATTGTTTCCTTTTAAATAATAGCTAAAACTTGGGAGGGGTAGTTTTGGCACAGAGAGAGCAGGGAGGGGGTGTCGCTTTTGTTCAAGCAACGATCCAAAACCAAATACGATTTGCCTCTCCTGGATTTATAGTTAACTCCTTTGAGAGTGGCACAGTGGTTGGGGCTAACAAATCAATAAATGCGGGTTAGCAGATCAATAAATGGCCACTTACCCAAAATAAGAAGGCCTATTTATCTGGAAACATCATTACCTTTTAGATCTGTAAACAGCAGCAACTAAAACAGTTCCCAAGAGAATGTGAGGCTAACCATAACAATCCAGGCTTCCTGATTCTCCCCCAGATTCTTGGCACTCCTCAGCAGACTCGGAGCTGGGATGGCTCTGGTCACATCTGTGCCGCAGCCTGGCCCTGCCATTTCCTCGGCAAATTAATGGCTTTATAATTTATCAGAAATGAAGATGCACGTGGAGAAAATCAATGTGGTCCCCCACAAGGTCAATTAAGGGTCCTTCCTAGAAGCTTCTCTAAGGATTTTCTCTTAAAAGAGAGTCTGGGAAAAATAAGAAAAGAAAAGAAAACATGCACTTGTGTGTGTGTGTATGTGTGTGTGTGTGTGTGTGTGTGTGTGTGTGTGTGTGCGCGCGCACGCGCAGACGCGCGCACGCACACACACACGTTTTACTACCCAACAAAAATGCCACACCTTGTGAAAAAAAGGTCAAATAAAGACACATATTTAGGAAAAGTCAAGGTTTCTAAATGACCTCCATCAAGAACAGCGTGACCAATCTTAGGAAGACAGAGAAACCAGGAGGTGAGTAGAGAAACATAATCAAATTAATATCGATAAGCTCTTGACTACTTATAACGGGGCGTTTAACCAACTATTCTGCAGAGGGTTTGATCAATTAGCATCCCCTTTAACATCACGCAATTTTTAAAAGATCACCTTGGTTTGCAAAGAGAAAAGTGAGATATTGTGCTTCCCCCTCCCCTCGCCAGGAATAAACACTGAAGGAAGAAATTTTGATTTTATATCTGTACGCCAAAGCAGCTTAACCGAACTTGTGTTTTTGTTTCAGATCCTTAATGATCACAAAGACGATAATTTATGACTGACATACTTCTTGTGCCAAGGAAAGAGCTGAAAGGCCCTCCAGTCACCTCCATTAGACAGATAGACACGGCTAAAGGAACCCAGCGCACTTCAGGACCATCTGTCCAAATGGATAAGTGAAATAATAGTTGCAAGCTGTCTCCTATTGCCTCATGATAAGAGTTTTAGGCAAGCCCAAACTTCAGCAAACAGCCTCAGATCTGGGTTCTAATCTTTTCTAAAGGCGGTGAGATTAAAAAACCACCTTGCACACTGCAATTATTCGCCGGGAAAAGTAACAGAGTTTTAAAAATTTGGTGTCCTACAAAACAGACCGTTTTGCCGTGGTCCTCAGTGATAGAGGTACCAAAAACTCGCTGACACTTCCAATACACTTAAATGATCCTCAGAGGTATTCGTTCTTTTTATTTAAAAAAACAAAACAACACAAACTCTCCATCTTATTTTGATCAGGACTTAGGGGCTTTTTATTTCATGAAAAAATTATTCTAATTTGGGTTTCTGAAGCCCGTTTTGCTTTGAAATGCTTCCTGTCGGTGATACTTAGAATTGATCAGTTGAAATGGAACACAGAATAAATCTGTATCTCTTGCTCATCGTGTAATTAAGATAAAATTCCCATAAAATATATGTTTCTAATAAACTATTAAAAATAGCTAATGAAACATTTAAAAGCCAACAGTTAGATAATCCTTTTTTTCCTCCTCAAAATAAATCTGAACTGACCAATTGGTTAATTTCCCTTTTAAGTGCTTGTGCTGAAAAGCAACTGTTCTTCCAAGAAAGCACTAGCTGTTTCCAGGATACTTACACACGCACAATGACTCATGATGGAATAGATTCAGTAAACATACAGCTGTACTGAACACGAGCTAAGCTCCATTCAAGGCCAGGAAAGAAAATGAGCACAAATAAATATTAAGGAGGTAAGGGGGGTGGGGGGAGGGGGATGGAACGCAAACCAGATCTGTCCCGGCAGCTCATGTGGCTTTGCCTCAATTCTCTTAGCCATAGCTTTGTGAAGACAGATGACATTCAATTCTATGTGTAATGCAAAATAGACAATAACTGCTGAAACTTGAGACAGCTGCCAGGTGTAAAAAAAAAAAAAAAAAAAAAAAAAAAGAAGAAGAAAGAAAGAGAAAAAGGAAAAGGGGGGGAAGAAAAGATGATAAATCCATAAATTAATGAAAGACATCTGCTCAGGAATATAAAAGATCAGAGAAGGAGAGTACTGTGGCTGAACCTGAAGCGGTGTTCAAACAACCTGAGAATCTGAGTGTTGTCTGTTTACCAAGCACAGGATAACCTTACCCAAACAGCAGTGGCAGGGGAGGAACAGAGGCAGCGAAAAAAAGGCAAGTGCAAGAATATGTTGTGAAGGCTGGAGGAAGCGAATTCTTCCCCCCCGCCCCCATGGAACCCTGAATTGTGGTTAGAGATTTTACAGGCTGCCGTGTTCCAACCAAATTGGATTGGGGCTCCTTACTTACATTTTCCAAAATGCTTTGAAACCCAAAGAATTTTAGCTTTCTCTGTATGCTCTGATTTGTTGTTTCTAAGAGATGTTTCCCTTGAATGGCGAGAAAAGATATAACCTGTCTCATTTAACGAAAGTGATAGAACAAATTGTTTCTCCATTAAGGGGATCAGCACATGAAGGTGTGTCATTTGCGGAAATTAAAAAAAATGTTTTTGACTTAATAATTTGGGTGGGGGTAGGAACCTAGAGTCTCTCAGTCTGAAAATAAATCTTTTCCCCATAGCTAATACAGCTAATAGAATTACTATGGCCCCACAAGACTTCTAAAAAGGTCTATGGATTATTTCACATTTTAGAAATTCATTTTTAATCCATGTTTCCCAGTTGGATTTTAGTTTCAAATTACCAATTTCCCTTTCTAAACTTTACGTATTTTAAACATTCTCCCTAAAAGTCAAGTAGGAAACACTGGCTGTCACAGAGAACAGACTCAGTTTCTTCACCTGCACATCTTAAGGGCTTCTAATACTCCTCTTGTCCTTTAATTGGGTGTATGCAAATGTCTGAGGCCTGAACAAGGCTATTTTTCTTGAGATGCAAAGGGGGTGAATGACGAGGAACACCATGAAGAAAAACAACTGGCTGGCTGTTTCTTTTGGAATTTGAATAAAACTTAATATTTGATTAAATAGATTCATTTGCAAAGATACTGAACACATTTTTTTATATCCAAGACGTGAGTGAGCTCCTGGAGCAGGTGCACAGACATTGAGTTTACTGTGCACACATTCACTATTGCCTTCCTATTACAAAGGATAACGAGATAGTGCTTTTATATAGATTATATATGCTTAATGTGCTGAACCTAGAATGGATTTATCTGATAAGCTGGTATTCTTCATAGTTCTTATCTTGGCTACTTTGTTCAAAGACACAGATGATGCCCTTTGGGGTGTGAAAGAATCATTCCTTAGGCACTAAATCATTCATTTCTACTTGGAAAGCTATGGCTACAAATAAAAATATAATAATGGCAATCGTAGAGGTATCATTTCATCCCATTTCTACTCATGTTATTGAATTTTTTCCTAGGAGTAACTGTACCACCTGAAACTGAAGTAGACACCACTCGCTATATGATTCCCAGAGACTTCTTTAAACTAAAAGCTTGAGAATTTTGCCTACGACGCCATCAGATAAATCAAGGGAAGGACCCATTGCCATTCCAGGATGGAGAGAGGAGAAAAGTGGATCCAGTCTCCCAACAAACACTCAGATCCTCACTGGCTTCAGAATCATGCGGATTATAGAAAGAGAAGCCAGCCCATCTTCTTCCTGAGAAATAATAATATATCAATGAGATAAACGGTTAAAAGTATGGCATAATCAAGGGGAAAGATACAGGAAGAGGGTCAATGGCCAGAAGGTGGAAAATGTAATCATTAACTCCAACAAGAGGCCAAAATTATTTCGCTTCATGAAAGAAACAGTTCCAGGTGTAAGCAACATTTCACACGAACACAGGTGTTTCCAAACCATCACTCTTCCACAGACTCTTACATTGGGAGGAGAGGGAAGTTATTCAGCTGAAGAAGCAACTATATTCTCATTAAATCCTTTGATATGTATGGAAATAAAAGGAACTTCTTTCAATTCAAATCCTCTAAATTCCTCAGGGGATTTAGAGAGAGCGTGAGACAATGAAGGTAGCCAACACTTAAAGCAATCTAAAAGATTTCTTTCCTAGAAGACCCAACTTACTTATAAAAAAAAAAAAACACAGGCATAATTATCTGGTGACAATGAAAAGTCTAATAAACACACACACACACACACACACACACACACACACCCACACACACACACAAAACCCATAAACTGGTTAAAGAGTTTTTAGTCTGCACTTAGGGCACTTTGAAATCTGGTTTCAAATGTTCCTCGAAACAGGTATGTCCCTTCCTCTGCGTGTGTGTGTGTGTGTGTGTGTGTGTGTGTGTAGGAGACAGAGAGAGACAGAGAGAGAGAGAGAGAGAGAGAAACAACCCACCATCACGACTACTGCCTTCAAACTGGAGACGTCTGAGAGCAACAGGGTCTAGCCCTGGACATCATCAGCCTTGTATGAGCCTCAGAAGACGCTCTTCCTGCCAAGGGTGAAAAACCACTCAAGACACTGCGTCTTCTTCCTTCGCCTATCTCATCACCAACACTACATTACAATCATTTTGACCAATGTTTATTGCCTGTTAATCACGAGCAAGGCATGGTGCCTGGCGCAGCTTTGGTTCATGGCTGGTAGATTAAAGTTTAGGTCTTTGAAAGGTAGAAGTTAAATCAGCAACCAAATCAAGACTCAGTTTCTATTTATATGTCTAAGTCCTCAACATCTTTATGTTCCTTCCTCTCATGACATTATTCTCTTCTTCCTCACTATGGAAAGAGACTGTGTTTCACTGCCCTAAAGTGGGTCTCATTATTTGTGGCTCTCATTCACCTTATCAAAAATCTCCACAACTCTTCTGAGAGCTGGTCTGAAGGACGGCCTTCACTACATAGGAAAATGTATTTCCACCATAGCTGGGGCTTTGCACTTATGTGGCAGCCTCTGGAGTGGGCTTAGATACTAAAATGTCAATCTCTAGTCATCAGGACAATTGCTCAAAATCCTCAGTTTAGCAACAGCCAACTTAATTGCTAAATTTTATATCCATCTGGCAGTTTATTATAAAAGAAACACGCCTCTACGTGCCCCCAAATGCTACCATTCTACTACCCGTACCCCAAAACACCAACAACCACAAGATTTTTAAAAATTGACTGAAAGGACCGATTTACAGAGAGAAAGAAAAAAAGTCAGTTAAAAATAGCTGGAGTTCAGGAGGGGTCTAATAAAAACTATAACTGGCATCTCTACCTAAAAGTCAGGTTCAAAATATAGAAGAGTCATAAAAAGAGCCATTTTTAAAGCCGAATACAGCTGAGTTTTATATTTAATTGTGCTCTCTCGCTTTCCAAAATAATTTGCTTTGTGTATGTTAGGACAAAAGATTTCTGTGTATGGCTGAACAGAGGTTAATCATGCATAGAGGCAGCTGCACCAAGATCCAAAGAACAGACCTTGGGTGAACGAGAGAGACCAAAGCTGTCTGAATAAATCAGTACCTGTACATTTCCTTAAAGAACAAACAAACAAACAAACAAACAAACAAACAAACAAAAAGAACAACGACCCCCCCCACCCCCCATGTCTCACTTACAGATTAAAGAAAGAATCTAACTCCCCACCCATGTCCATTTTTCTCCCACTGAAGCCTCCCACCAGGAAAGTGCTCTTCATAAAATTTAATCGGGTCTTCTTTGCAGGGACCAGGGGCCTTGCAGACGGTTTAAAGAGGGACAATTCTTCCTATGGAATCTTAGGGATCTCAAAATTGACTTTTCCCTCGACGCCATTATAGAACGTAAAACCTTTTTTAAAAACCTGATAGAATTCAACGTTACAATGAGATTTTTTTTTTTTTGTCCACCTCTGAATCTACTCCTAAAGAAAAAAAAGTGTGTGTGTGGGGGGGATAATACTGGAACAGCAGAAAGAGCACAGTTGAAAAGGGACATATTAAATACCAGCTCTTCGAGGCAATTAACAACTTGCGAAAGTTGCAAAGATGTGGGTTTCCTGGGACGCTTTTGTGCAATCAGAAGTGTGTTGATAAAAGCCTATTACTCTGGATAATAGAGAAGATTGCGTTCTTAAGAAGATACTAATCTACATTATTCTATATATTGTGGAAACCTGACCTTGGGGGAAGCCTTGTTTTGTTCTGTTTTGTTTTCCTCCAGGGGAGAATAAAAGGATATTGCACTTCCCGAATAAGGTGAGATTTCGGACATGTCTTGAAGATCGCCACACTCGGACTTGATGAGCGACAGGGAGAGCCCTTCTGCGGTGCTGGGTGGGTGTGCTGGTGAACACGGATGGTGGCTTAGATGGTGGGATGACATCTTCGTCCTCAGACTCGTCGTCTCCCTAGTTAAGTCTAAGGATTCAGGGGAGGCTCTGTCTTTTCCCGAGAAGGAGCCGGAGGGAGCACCTAACGGACTCTGAAATGGGTAGGCCATCAAGGGAAGGGGGAAGGGGTGGCGGAAGGTAGACGTGGTGAAGCCTGCGGTGGCAGAGAGAGGCGACTGGTGCAGGGGCTGGTGGTGGCCGCCGGCCGGGGGGCCGGAGGCGGACTGGTCGGATGAGTTTTTGCGGACAACCAGGGGCAGTGCTTCCGTCTGGTCTGTGGAACTGGGCATCTGCACGTTGCCGAAGGTGTCCAGGGGGTTCGGAATGATGACGTCGCCAAAGCACTGCAGGCGCTGGTTGGCGGTGTGGAAATTGTGGTTCTCCCCGTTGACCGCGAATCTGGCCTGGGGGATCTGGAGAGGCGGGAAGACCTGAGGAACCTGGCGGGAGGGTTTGGCTGAAAACACTTTGACCACCGTGTCCACCACTTGCGACATGGCGGTGTTCAGTTCCTGCTTCAAGGTCTCGGCCAAGTGCTTGCCTTCGGGTTGCAAGGGGTTCGGCCCGTGATCTCTTTCTTTGTTGTTGCCTTCTCGTTTCGGCTTGTTTTCAGCCAGCTCCTGCTCCCGGATCAGGGCCCGGGCCCGGTCAATGAACTGTCCTGGGTCTAGCTCGCACATCTCGTTGTCTGACCGCCCCACAGAATCCTGGGCCCGGGCGTCCAGCATCTCCGAGCGCATGCTGTCTTCAGACAGGTTGCCATCTTCATCATTTTCGGAATCGGTGCTGTCATAGATTTGGTAGAACTTCTCCTGCAGCTGGCGCAGCTGCTTCTGCATGTCCTCCAGCTGCTGCTTCAGCTGTCGGCGCTCCTCTCGCTTCTGTTCTTTTCGGGCTGAAACCAGCTGCTGGAAACTCTGTTGCTGCTGCTGGGGCAGTTTCTGCTTGCGTTTGTTTTCTCTGTAACTTTCTCGGGGACTCACAGACTGCGGGGCCATCTCTCTTTCATTTTCATTGCCCCTTAATGCCACACTGGGGGAATGGCTCATACCCCGAATTATATTCTCAACCCGGGCGCGCTTCGCTCTCAGGTGCTCATCACATAAGCGATCCATATCAAACTGGCTCATAGTAGGCCTGCCAAAAGGGGAAAGACACTCTGGGGGGCTGTCTCTTGAAGAGTTGCTGCATATATCCTCCTGATGTACTTCGGAGCCTGTGCTAGAGAGGCCGCTGGCTTGGAAACTGGGCTCCGTGCCACCATTTTTGTTCATGTTATTTTTCAACAGCTGGGAAATTATGGTTGCTCCTGGAAAAGGCATCATGGCATCTTCATACGAGTTCGCCCTCTTCAGCAGCTTGCGGAGTACATTTGACTTTTCCCCATCTGCATGCTGCACCACTGAATACTCAACATCCTGCTCAGAACCTTGGGGATTCATGGCACTAAAAAACGTTGCTCTTGCCTTAGCAAAAAATGCAGATGCTGTCCCTACCGTCCTTTTCACTCCAATGTCAACTCTTCTCCTCTTGGTCTGCCGGCTTAAGAGGGCTGTGCTGTCATGGTCAGGCATCACTGGACAGTTATTGTGCCATCTTCAAAAGCTCGTCAGCTGGGCACAGCTCAAGAATCCCGGGACCCTGGCCAACAGAACAAAAGGACTGATGAATCATTTTCTTTAAATTTCTCCAAATTTCCTGACCTCAATCCTGAATCAAATGCAAAATGCATAGGCTCTGGGATTTATGGCACATTACAATTATTGCAATTTATTATGCACTCTGCTTGAAATGAAACATTTTTAAATATTTCTGCTCCACTGGTTTAAGATGGATTAAGATTAAAAAAAAAAAAAAAAAGCAAAAACTGCTTAAGCACCAGTAATATGATTCTCTTTCACAAATGCCTAAAATGATACTGTTTATCTTCAGAAGAAACAGTAGATTATAAGAACACAGCCTCTGACAACCAATTGATTAAATTTTGGGCATTGAGATTCATATTACAAAAGAAGATGAAAGTGGTCTCTACTTAAGATATAAGGTTCAATTTTGAGGCTGTGTGAAATTTGGAAGAAAAATTCCATTTCTGAATTAAAATTATTCTGGTTCTAATGCCCTTAGAGGAGAAAGACTCGAAAGTACATGCAAATGCTCAACACGCCCCCTTCATTACTGAATTTTAAAATATTTCTGTCATATCTGAAATGGGAGGGAGAACACCCCCATCAGCACCTTTCCAATACAAATGGTCAATTTAACATTGAAATAAACGCACAGATATTCATTTCACAAGTCTGCTTATTTAGCATGGATGTGCATTTTTATTAGTAAAATCACATTGGAAAATGCGATCTATTGCTATATCTTAACGTAAGGGTGAGAATATTTATGAATTTTCATGATGTCCTTTTGATGACTTAAATGACCACAAAGTTGGACTCACTGTAAAAGAAGGAATTGCCACATTTCAGAAAATCAGTATGGGGAACAATAAACTGAGTGAGGCAAGGATAAATGTATCTTCAGTATTAGTTCTCTTCTGTTAAAATCTGCCAAAATAATACTTCAAATGCCTAAAGAAACTTTAACATACACATCCTTTGTGAATCTTTTTTCTTATGCCAAATTCAAGGTGGGGGGAGACTAAAAGAAAGTAAATAAAGATGCAAAAGCATCAGTCAGATATATGAGAAAGAGAAATATCTTCTCTGCACATGAACTTCCATTGTTTCTTGAGGACACAATAGTAAAAGAGAATATCCTTCCTTGCATTTTATGCGAGGCACCTGAAATATTTTGTGACTTATTACCCAGTGATGCTAACCCCCAATTTTGTGTGCATATAAGATGTCATATCTTTTTTGCTTACAATTAACATTTTATGAAGAAAATGAAAATATTTTTTTCACACAGGGTTTATCTAATATTAAACTTCACGTTTGCTTAACAGAGCACATCTTCACAATAACAGGGTCTATTGCCAAAGGCAGCGTGCAGAGTGTTTGGAACGGTTCCCATCTCTTTCGGTTCACCTGTAAAAACATCTACGTGCTCCCTAGGACTGCATCTGTGGCTAGTTTTAAAGAATGACTATCCATGCAAATAGGCATAATTTCAGCAGGAAATAACCTGTAAAAATCAAGAAAATGCTCAATGCTTAGATGACAACGTGTGGGTTTTTTATTTTTATTTTTATTTTTTACTCAACAAAGATTCCGTCATGCATTCCTTGTTCCTGGTTTCTATGTGAAGACACAACATTTTTTAAAAAGCCTGTTCATGCAGGCAATATGATGCTTCTTTATATGTTTTTGTATGCTTAAAATTAAAATACTTTTTGTATGCCTCAGGATAAAATTTCCCAAAGTTGGAATGGAAACAGATCTTAATAACTTCAATATTGGGTTCAAAATTGAAGTCGGAATGATGGTGCACCCTCACACATCAATAATAAAACTGATTTCAGGAATACAAAAATGCAATGACAAATATTTCGCTAACACATTGGATCCCATAAATCAGGTGTAGCCATCAGGTGAGAAAAAGAAAAACACCGAGGCAAACAAGAAAAGAAATGGGTTATTTCGGAGCCCAGAAAGATTTGCACACTGGGGGTAGGTCTCTGCAAGGAGGACCTCTTTGTGTGTGTATCAGCTTCCCGCCAAATAGTTCATTGCCATTGTTTTAAAATTTTACCTCTGTTCTTTTTTTGTGTGCAAATTCTCTTCTCCTTAATATCACCTGAAAAGCACAGGGATCTCTAGTCAAAACATTGAACAAACTTTCCGCAGTCTTTTTTCTTCCTCTGTTCAGCTTAACCCCCAATCTGGATTTTTCTCCTGCCCATCCTTGCCAGGGGACAAGCATCTCTGCAACAGGGGCTCAGAATGACAGGCTGGTGTAAGAGATGCGCACAAGGTCATCCGCAGGCATCCTTCCTTTCCCAACTGTCATTTACCTCTGCGTCAACTGCACTTCCTCTCATAGCCTAGGTATCAACAGCTGCATCCCTGCCTCGTGCCCAAGCCAAGAAGAGGGCTGTGCTCTTCTGAAGGCAGAAAGAAATGATACTCTCATTTGCAGTGGACAGTAAGTGTTAATTAAACATGTTTGGTGGGTCTTCCAAGAACCAAATACCCTGTGACTTCCTTCAAATTCACGAATCTAAACAGATTTTTTTCCATCCCCTGTCAACCAGTCAGCATTTTTAGATTAGATAATGATTTGCTTCTGTTTGGGGCTAAGAGAATATGGGAATCCTTTTAGGTCTTGTTGTAAAATGTCCAGCTGAGACATAACAAATAGGACAAAACAAATGGGAAAAAGTATATATTCTGCCAAGACCAGACATTATATTAATAGGCATGATTAAATACAGCTCTCCATATAGCTAAGATCTAAACTTAAAAATAAAGGTAGAGGGGTAGTGCACGCTGGGACCATAACCCATGGAGGCAATAGACAAGATTAAGTAATTATAACTGGGTGACATAATACTTGATTAGCAAATTGATTCATAAACAAGAGATAGATGTGAATGTATTTACCACATAAGAAAACGCATTGTTCAACGACTATCATATAAATTAAATCACTTGAAAACACATTTAAAGGTGCTGCCATGGGCTTCCTAATTCAGAATTTAGAGAATGCTATGGACTGACTTTATCACTGATCTCATCCTGTCCAATAAGATTTTTAAAAATTCCTTTATTTCTCAACAGATGTCCTAAGTCATAGTGTTTCAACTACAATTATTATTGACTCTTATTGTATTTTGATTTTTACATTCGTTTTGAGTTTAAACAGGCGAGATGAAACCTTTTGATCAGCCCTTGGAAACAGTAATATCAGCAAGTATGCAGAAAAAAATCCTGATGTAGAATTTGAGCCCAAATGTATTACTGTTTGGATACATATATTCTGTTCCAGTAAACTCCTCTTCAATTAACATGAAAACCCATACAGAATATTTTTATTCTTAAATAATTTGTCACAGCTAGCATTTGGTATCTAAGTACTCAACTGCTTTAATAATTCCTATACAGTGATTATCTTGACATAGCAGCTTCCTCCCAGAGAAAGATAAGAACAAACATCCAGGTATAATCGAGTCAGATTTTAACTACTCCAAAAGATTCATTAAGATCTGAATTATCTCAAGAACGTCGGGTAGCTTAACATGGAGAATGCTAAGGAACTTGATGACTTAATGTTAGAAAAGAACTTTCAGCAAGGAATTTCAAAGGGATTGGAGTAGAAAGTGGCTAAGTGCTCTACTTGAATAAAGAAGTTATTTGGGGGAGGGGATTACAACTTTTACGTATCTATCCGGAGTCCAGATTCTGGACAAAGAAGTGTTCATCATGGTTATTATCCAAATAGTTTAGACAAATCTTTTATAAGACAGGGTGAGTGTAAGGTTGGCATGGTTTCCTGTTTGGATAACTTAGATTATCTGTCTTTGTTGGTAAAATTATTTGAAGAAATTGCTCAAGCCTACACTTTACTTCTTATGGAAAACAATCTTTGAATGGGCCTCTAATCTACTTGGGTCAACCTGGTTATGAAATTTCGAATGCACTATCACTAACAAAGAACATCTTAAATCCACCTGAAAATTGGTAATTCAAGGCAGGGGGGTGGGGGAGATCAGATGATTTGATTTAGGTAGTCTCCCCTAAGACCACCAAATCATCAAATCTTCCCCCTAACCCCTCTTCACTGTATTCAAGAGTTCCTTTCTGCTAATTAGCAACTTTTCCTTCAGGGATGTTTCTGCTTGCTGTAAGGTTAAGAAAGCGTTTTATGTTTAGTTTGAAGAACCCACTTGACAGAAGTTCGTACTTCAGTTAACTGAGATTGTATCCTCAAATCTCATATCAGGTTTTAAAATTTCCTATCATAACAGAGTTCTCATATCATAACCGTTTCACTTAAAATTCCTCCAACCTATCAAAAATTCCGTACGTTTTTCACCTGCAAAATGAACACAGAATATTTTCTGAGACATGCCTAAAACATTCATTTGCACCAATAATTCACCACATTAGTAAGTAAAAGAGTAAGAAACGATCTCAAGAAAAAGCACACTTTTTTTCTTTTTTGTAGAAAATTCAAATACTCTAAATGTCCTTTGAAAGCTTTAGACTACGCTAGGCATTAAGGTTGGAGAAATTCCTGAGGTATCTGTCCTTTCCAGTTGATACAGGTACTTAATTGGAATCCAATAATAATATGTCACGCACAATCCATCTTTATACTAGGAAAACAGTCACATTTTATAATTTATTTTGTTAATCCTAAACCTAAACATTCCTTCTATCAACAGTTGAAAATGCAAGACAATCCCTGAAATGATATAAGAAATTCATGAAAAAAAAAAGGCCTATTTGCACTTTGAACAGATAAAGAGAACCCCGGCAGCTGGCTTACGTTTTAAGATTGCAAGTGCTACTTCTAGAGGAACCATGCTAGGAAATGAATAAAGTGAGAACAGAGATGCATGTGACGTAGGCATGACTTTTCTTCTCACAAGGTGATGATTAAACTAAGCAGAATTCTGCATAATGGACACATAAACATACTAGTAAGTACCAAGCACAGACAACCTCTATCAAACATAAAGGAAATGGACATATCCATAGATGACGTGAAAAAACTTCGCAAACACCCAAGACAAGTATTGAGGGAGGGACTCTGAGGTTTTAAGTCTAAAGGACAAATGACACACAGTATCTCATTTTCATGAACCCACGATCGTCACCCAAACAACAAAGACAACCGATAAAACCATTCACCATCTAACCTATTTCTATGTAACACAAGAAGTAGCCTGTTTAAAGAGAAACTTAAAAGGTCAAGTTTGAATAATCCAGATATAGTGCTTCCACTGAATTCTCCACAGCTTCCCTCACACATCAAGCCACGGTCCTTACCCTCGCCGATTTTACCATTATATAAACGTGGCCACGTTGTAGCATATGGACAGGGTAACACCAATGCTCTGCTTTTCCTTTCTCACCACACACAGCCCATTTCATTCTGAAAACACTCAGAAGTTCTTGCAAGAAACTCCTCACACAGCTGATTGCCTGCATCTTGCATCAAACAGAGAAAGCGCAGTTACCTCTCACGTACTTGAGATTTTCCTTCTCCGTCAAAGTAATAACTAGGACATCTGGCACATGTCTGGTACAATGACAGGCTCATTCTGCTTTATGAGAGTATTTAACATAGGACTTGAAAGAGTTTATGCACATACCTATTCTTTCTGGGCAGAGAGAAGGCACGCTAAAAAGATAAGCTTTAACAACAGTAACACTTTCAAATGACTTTGGTATTCTTGGCAGTTACACACACCGCCCATGGCCGCCCAAAACACACAGGCACACAAAAGACGGCTCTCGCCCACCCCCCTTCCGCACCACGGACCTGGGAGATAGGCAGAAACTATAGAGGGAAGCAGAGGGAAAGTCAATCTCTCTCCACCTGCTGCCTGAAGTGGGGGGACTTTCAGCCGCCTGGCAGGCAGAAGCCTGAGACACAGCCTCAGCAGTAGCCTGCCAACATCCTTAAGGAAAATAAACAAACACATACCAACTTATCCCCCACCCCCAAGCAAAGAACTCACATGGCCCATGGCCGGGCTCAAAGCATAACAACAGCCCAGTTCCCATTAGCCCGGAGAATCCTATTAAGCAGGGCACCCATAAATTCATAAACTTCTGCAACCCTGGAGTGCGCATTGTGGTCTGGAGCTGTACAGACACACACAGACACAGAGGAAATCTGCACCTGTCTTTCTTGACCCAACACACCTGTCAGGCCCTGCCCATGCACAGAGCTCTACGAATAGACTTCTGCCTACCTAGTTTAGGAAAGGAAATTATTATTATTATTTTTTTTGGTAAGGGAGGTTATAGGTGGGAGGGAAGGAGGGGGGAAGGGAGGAGGAGAGAGAGGGAGGGAGAGAGAGAGAGAGAGAACAAGAGAAGACACTTATAGCCTTGACTTTGAGAGAAGGCCACCCTGTGCTCGCACTGTTTTTATAAGCTCTGGGAGACAACACAGACCTTCTTGGAAAAATAAAAACAAGCAGGTGAGCTCCCAGCCTTCCCCCAGGCGGAGCAGGGTTCTGGACTGCCAAGAACAGCAGTCTCACACTCCAACCTGCCTCCTTGGGCTATTTAAGACGATCGCCCAACCGCTCCTCCTCCTCCTCTCTGCCAGCCTGGAGGACTCTCAACTTCCGAAAAAAGCTGAGAAGTGGCGGGAGACGTGTGAGTCTCTCTCGAAAGCTACTCCCCCTTCACCTCCCTCCCGCCATTCCCTACCCACCCCCCGCCCCCCACTCCGAACCACGCTTTCCACCGGCGTTCAGGCGTTAGCAGGAGTAAGTGGATAGCACGCCAGAAGAACCAACAACTTGCTAAACTGGACTTTGGGTGAAGTCTCCCCCCCACCCAGCGCCCCCCTGCCTGTCCCCCTCCTGGTGTGTTCAGCCAAGATAGCAGCTCTTCCCGCCCTCCTCACCATTCTCCCCGGTAACAATCACCCTCACCTCTGTTCTCCTCCCTCCCCAGTCCGCTGAACTGGGGCACAACGGCAGGTACCACCCAGACAAGACCAGATCCCAGCAGCCCCGCGGCACACACACTGCCAGCCAGGGCTGTGAGAGTCCTCGCTTCGCAGATCCGCAGCCCAAGAACATCCCCTACCCCCACCCGCACCGCCAGCACTCGGTCCCCCCGCGACGCTCCGGCCCCATCCCTCCACCACCGCCACACGACCTCCTGAGGCTCCCGCGGCCGCCTTACCCAACTCAACTTGACCTAGCCCTGGTTCCTCGGAGCTCTGGAGAGGGACGCCGCGCTGCTTTCCCGGGACCATCTCTCCACCGCTCCAACCCCGATTTCAACATTGCGGCTTCGACAGCGTTTTGCGAGTAAAGTAACAGAGCGCCCCCCTCCTCCCTCCCCCCTCCTCCCTGCTCCCCGGCCCTCTGCTGGGGTTCAAAAGGAGAAGTGAAAGGTATGCAAATGACAAGCAAATTGGAAGAGGCTGGAAGAAAGGCAGCTATAATAAACAAGACAAAGAGAAAGGACGTGGGGGCTGGCCCAGGAGTTTTAGCCGGGAGAGACGGAAAGGATGGGGCTTGGCGGAAAGCGGGGATCCAGGCGAACAAAAAGCGACCCGGTGCCCCTCGCGGTCCTCTCTCCCGAGAAGAGAGGGCAAGAAAAAGAAGGAAGGGACGCAAACGCCTCCTCACAGCCCAGGAACAGTACACAAAAGGTGACAAGATCAGCGACAAGTCCAGCAGTATCAGCCTCCCCCGCCGCCCGCCCCCCCCCCCATCGCCACCACCACCCCAGCCACCAGCAGGAAAGAGAAAGAAATAAAAGCCAAGCGGATCACTTACTCTTAGGAACTGGGAGGAGCGGAGCGCTGAGTTCCACGGAGGCTCCTGCTTACAAACTGTTTAGAGCCTATTTTATTATGATTCATTTAAATAACACCATTTTCTCCTGGAAAAAAAAAATGTTTACACGGGCATGAGTAATGGGAGTCTCTTTTCTTTTCTTCCCATTCAAGAACAAGCCAGGACAAGTGATTCTGGAAAAGGGGAGGGGACTGGCGAGGGGGAGAGGATACTTACGCGGTGCAGAGGGCAGTGGGACCGAGCGTGGTTTTGCCGGCAGGGAGAGGAGAACACGCGCGCGCACACACGCGGCGGTGTCTTGCGGGTGATGAATGTGATAATTGGACCGGGGCCGGTGAGTGCGCGCGAGCGAGCGAGCGAGCGGGGCGAGCGGGGCGAGCGGGCGAGGGAGAGGGGACGGTGGGAAGGGTGGGAGGGGAGAGGAGAGGAGAGGAGAGGGAAGAAGACGAGGCAGAGGAGGGCAGGGAGGAGCGGAGAGAAGAGAGGAGAGGAAGGAGGGAAGAAGAGAGGAGCCGCGGAGAGGAGCCGAGCGGAGAGGGAGCGGGCGGCCCGGCGAGAGCTCTTTTGCGCCGCTGCGCTTCCCCGGCTGCAATGGTGTATTATTTCAGAGCGCTCCCTCAGCTGAGGGCTCCGCTCCACAACAAGATTTACTTTAAGACACAGCTGAAGGAAACAGGAAGACTGCACGTCACAGTCTGACTGACGTACCCGGCCCCAGCACCCAATCGCGAGGCGCCTTCGGATTCAAGGGGGGATAGCGAGGCAAGAGAACTTGGGAGGAAAAAAAAAAAATATAAAAGGGGTGGGGGGTGAGGGGCTGGGAGGAGAGGAGGGGAGAGGGGCCCCGCGCTCCCCCTCCCCCGCCTCCATCCCCGGCCCCCACCCCCGCCCCCGCCCTGCCACCGCTTCGGGGCGACTGGATCGCCGCGCCGGGGCCGGAGCGAGCCATCTGCGGGCACTGTGCAAAGCGGGCGACGGCGCGAGCGGCGCTCGGCTCACACTCGCTCGTCCTGGACGCAGGTCCTTTCCCCCCCCCCCCCCCCCACCCCCTCTCTTCCTTTCCCAGATACAGCTGATCGAGTTCACCGAGTGGCCGAGCTTGGAGCAGACTTGGGTGGAGAAAGGCACGGAAAAGTATACTGGAGAAAAAGTGGGGTTTTAGGGGTGGAGTGGTATAGGAGGAGGGAGTGGGGAAGCTCGCAGGTCGTTCCACATTTTAAATGATCACAGACAGTATCAAGAATACATGTCACCCTTGCTTGCTTTTAGAGGCAAAGTGGACAATAAAATACAGGTAGGTTTGGGATTTAAATAATACGTGCCAGAGGCTTCACTTGGGCTCCACTGCATCTGGTAGCAGACCAGTATTGGCTGAGTTCCAGTTAATCTCCCGTCAAAATTACTAGGAAGAAGAGTATCTGCCCTTGGTTCTTCTGATTGTAGGTACAGCAGCCTTTTTTTTGGGGGGGGGGGAAATGTTGCAAACATTACCTCGCAATTATCCCTCACTAACTCACTCACCCCACGATGACCAAAGAGAGAGGTTTCATACCGGAGTACACAATTTTGGCTCCTGGGTAGCCAACTTTAAAGTTTATTAAGTAAGAAATTTCAAACGCTTAAATTTCGGGCTTCAACGTAAAGCTATAGAAAATGCACTTTGGTTAGACATCTCTTGGAGGAAAAATAACCAGGGAGATTTCTTTAGATAACGTGGCTCTTAAAGAGCTCCTTGGAGGTTTGCAAGTTACAAATGCGAAAGGGCATTTCCAGCCGCAGCCAGAACGTGTCTTTCACCGGGCACAGTAAACGGCTTTTAATAAAGCAACCGCGTTTATGACCTAAAGATCCTATAAAAGCCAGGACTTACAAGGGCTGAGAAGCAGAAATACTCGTACCTAGTCGATTAGACACTCAGTTTTTAGGTAGGATGGGAACAAGTATTTTTTGTATGTTCCTCGAGTTCAAGCAGATCAAAGGTTTGGGACAACTGTCAAGCAGACGTTGGTTGGGACGGGGCGTGTTACCAGTACACAGACGGACAACCACCACCATCTTCTGCCACGCACATATACCCCTTTCCTAGGACGTTTACAATTTCAGTCTCAAATTCATCACTGTGAAGAAGTCTTCTCTTTGAATAAGAATAGAGATGGTAACACGCCTGAGACTATACTCTGTAGGAAACTTTTGGCACAGGATTCAAACATTGAGAAGAAGAAGAAGAAGAAGAAGAAGAAGAAGAAGAAGAAGAAGAAGAAGAAGAAGAAGAAGAAGAAATCAAGCCCGCCAGGGTAGGTGTCGAGGGTAAGAAAAGAGGCTTGCTTGAGCATCCCCCAGCCTTCACTTCTCTCTTTCCGCCGCCCCCAGACCCTCCCTCCACACCATTTCGGAAACGACACAGATGCGGGCAAACACATCACCCGCACTCCCAGTGATCGGCTATTGTATCAAGTGTTTTAATCGAGATGTGACAATTTAGGCTGGGGACAGAAATAATCTATCAACATGCCCATTAGTTGCAGGGTGGAATAATGCTTCTATTGGTTGGGTCCTTTCGAGGTAAGCGGGTGTATTGAGCCGGGAAATTTGGGTTCTGTGAATGGATCGAGGCTACTTCCTTTCTGCCTTTCCGTCCTATTATTTTCTTTAAGTATCCCAGTTTGTACATATGTTAGCGCCAGCCCACAAATAAACTGGCAGGAGTAGAGGATATATGCCCTCCACACCTTAAAACCATCTGCTCAGTTTGACATTTACAAAAAAGGAAGGAGAGAGCAGGGAAGGAGGAGGGGGAGAAGGGGGAAGAAAGGAAGCCGAGAGGGAGAGAAAAGATTCAGAATCTGCAAGGAAATGGCTTGAACTTCAGCCCACAAGTTATGCTAGTTACACCTAGCGCTCGGTTTGCACATTTTGCACACTCTACGCCCGGGAACTGGCGGCAGGAAAAGTTCCTCGCGAACCCCAGTAAGCCTTCTGTCACTCTCGGGGGGAAGGCAGGCCTGAGTGCAAGTCGGGGTAAAGCCGTCTGGCAGACAAGGAAGCTCCCCCACTCCCAGCCAACGCCGCGGAGGCTCGCAGCTCGCCACGCTCCGCCGCGGCAGTTCGCAGCCCGCATTAGGGCGCAAGAACTGCTGGTTGAAATAGGAGCGCGCGCGACGCTGGGCAAGCGAGCTCGGTCCGAAGCCCAGCTCCGTGAGCTACGTACGCGGAGCCCTGTCCTGTCCCCTGCTGTCGGGGCGCCCTACAGGCCGGGCTCCTGGTAACCTCTCTTGCCCAAGCTGCGGCGCTCTCCCAGGTCTTGGGACGCTCTAGAGCAAGGCGTGAGGCCCGAGCCCCCTATCTCGGGCGACTCCCGGTTTGTTTTCTGATAGGGGGAGAAGTGATCAGTCAGGTCGGAGACGAGAAGTCGCCTAGATACTGGCTCCATCTCTGAAACCAGCGGCCAAGCCTAGGGTCAACTCCTTCCTCTGTCCATTGGAAACACAACCCCAGTAACTTAAAAGTTAACACAAGTTCTGACCGCTTTTCCAACAAACCTCATCCGTGCAGACTGCCTTTACTTATTTATGGGAAGGGGGATCTGCTGCGAGTTCTTAGTCAAACTCCTGCAGTCCTCACTTGTGCATCTGGTCCTGGGTTAAACCACTTTGCCTTGACCTTTCCTCGGTGTGTTTCCGCCCCCCTTCCCCGTTCTTAAAGCCCTCAGATGAAGCTAGGAGGGAAGATTGCATATAAGTAATTTAAAACCTTACGATGAACCATCGTCAGATCCTAAGCAAACCAATTCTGGGAACTTCAGCCAGATCCAGTAGAGAGGCAAACGTGGGCGTGGATTTCGGAAGAAAGATGCTGAAGATCCCTGCCTGGACGGACACGCACACAAAACCATCCACTATCCAGCACCACCAGCACCACCCTGAAGAAGGGAAGAGAAAGAAAGAAAAACCAACTCCAGGGTGCAGGCCGGCCTGCTTCCGGCAGTCTAAAAGCTGACTGACCGCCATTCTCTCCTTCCCCACCCCCCTAGCCCCGGTGCCCAGTGCGACGCCAAGCTCAACCTGGATTTGTTCTGAATGGGGGGGAAAGTGAAATGCCACAAGATCAGTAGCAAGTAGCAGCTGCAGCGTTTCTCTCCTGGGAACCCCACTGCTTAGAAGCCTCCCGAGTGATGTTTGTTTAACCAACGGCTTTCAAAGTAAACAGAGGCGAAGCTCTCCAAAGAAGTTGAAATATAACCCTTACAAGAATTTGGGGCCGGAGTGCTGGCGGAAAAAGTAAAAAAAAAAAAAAAAAAATTTTTGTTTTTTAAATAATAAAGCTTCCATCCCAAATAAGAGCCCACCACAGTGCCTAAAGGAAACTAGAAGGGTCATAAAAACATAAATTTATCGAAAAGATTCATTGCAGTAAAGTGACCTCAAAATCATCCTTCGTCCACAAACACACACCTGCGGGGAGCGGGGTTGGTTGTCAGTGACTTGAAGGGGCACACTACTACTCGATTTTAGGGGAAGTGGGCGAAAACAATCGAAGGGAGGTGCTTTCCCAGCCCTGCAGTAGAAAGGAGTAGGCAGGGCGCTCTGCGCCAGCCCTGGCTTTGCCTCAGGCACCGAACTTTCCAATATCAAGATATTAACAGATGGTGGTGAGCACATGGAGGGCTGTTACTTACATAATCCAGCCACTCCGCCCAGCCGCGCTGAAGCCGGCGAGGCGCCCGCCAGGCCGCGCGCTCGCCTTGCGAGGGGTGCTGCTGTCCCCCGAAATAACGTGCTTTCCCCTCCAACCCCCACCCGGTTCTTTGGGGGCCAGGGTTTGGAGAGGTCGTGCTTTCAGAAAAACATTCGCATCGATCGGGGTGTGCTTTACCTTCTTCAGTCCACAGTAAAGAAGCTGGAGACCCAAGGGCAGAGGGAAGCGGAGGGAACGCTTTCGGGGAGACCCGGACGCCGTCCCTCGGTATGGGTGGGGGGGGGGGGGGTACACGGGAGTGGAATGTTCGCAATTTACATCCCTCCTTCTTTGGCTCAGTATTAGCAGATCTTTCCCAGTCACTGAAATACAAAGGCAGGCTCGGGCCGCGGCTGAGGGGGAGCGGGGTGGGGTGAGGGTGTGAGTGCGAGGGGACGCCTCTGCACGCGGGGGCGCAGTGGGCAAAGTTACGCAAAGCCTCCGGGCACCGCTAGGCTCCCGAGCTTCTGCAGGTTTTCAAGCACTGCTTCTCGCACGCGGGGAGTCCCTTTCGGCTGTGTGGCCGCCTGCTGCCTTCACGGTCCCAGCCACCTCCCCCGAGGCCCGGTCCCTCCCCGTGTGCCTGTGTACCTCCGCCCGTGGGTCGGGGGGCGCGTTTGTTTGCCGAGCCTCTCCCTGACGGCGACTCCGGCCGCCGAAACCCGTGAGGAACACGCCTCAGTGGGCTGGAAAAGTTTCGGGTTGGGAGGGAAGGGTGGGAGTCGCCTCTCCTGGCACCCGGCGCGAGCGGGGCTGCCTGGCCGGCGGCTACCTCCCGGTCCCCTCCTCCCTCCCGGCCCTTCCTTTTTCGCCGCGGCCCCGCGCTAGGTGTCGCGGCCTCTCGGCCCAGAGACCCGGAGCGCGAGGTGCGGCGGCGGCGGCGGCGGCGGCGGCGGCGGCGGCCGGGAGCTCCGAGCGGAGGGCACGCCCCTGCCGCCCGCGCGGCCCCCGGGGGTCCCGCTCGCCCCGCCCGGGCTCTGCGGCCCCCGCCTCCTCCCGAGCCGCCGCCGGGGCCGGAGCCCCTCTCGGCTGGCCCGCGCGGGGCGCACGCCGGGAGCAGAGGGCAGCCACCTGCTCCCCGGGCTGCGCGGGGCAGCGAACATCCGACGCCGCCCGGGCCCCGCGGCCCCGCGGCGCATCCCCCCGGCCCTCCCCCCCCTTCCCCCGCGTCCCCGCTCCGCCACCGCCACCGCCACCGCCAGCCTGTTGCTGCGGGGGCCGTTCCGGCGGCGGCGCGCCCGCACCCGGGGACGCGCACCACCTGGGCGACGGGGCCTCCCCAGGGACCCAAGGAGGGGCGGGGGCGTTTGAAAGGATGGAAGAAGCCTCCCCTCCTGTCCACCCCCTTTCTGTTGTCAATTAAGGACATTTGGCCGTTACCCCCAGCTTCTCCTTTCTTTGGTGTTTCAAGTCCAGGGTGTGAATTCCGAGGAGGTGCTCGATTTTTGGTGATTTGGGGTGATAGGACTTAAATTACCCCTCCTGTCCACCTTGCTAGCCTTTTATTCAGGAGCGGATTCGAGATAAATAGGTGTAGGCCTGGCACAGGGGGAAAAGCGAAGGAGGCTCCCAGTTTGGATTTATTTGGGGGGAGAGAGCGCGACTCTGGAAAGTTGCATTTTGTTTAAATTAGAGCAAGAGAGAGTTGAAAGCCAGATTTCTATAATTTTTTCTGGTGATATTTCTTTTATGAAGTATCTAAGTGTCTGTTTGTCATCATTTTGAGATCAAAAGGAAAATCCATATGCTGCATAGTTTTTCGAAATTGCTATTTAAATATGTTTTAAATGTTTTATCCAACGTGGAGAAGGCCGCTCGCTCGGAGGCAAGGCTGGTAACAGGGATAGCGGGATGGTTTGATGTGGAGCAGTGGTTCCCAAGAGTGGCCCATAATCAGGAGTCACCAAGGGAGCTTTTAAAAAACAAAGATTTCTGGGCCCACCCCAGCAAGGGAAATCAGTGGGAGGACCTGGGCCTCTGGGGGTCATGCTGTGTTTCCAATTACTGTTCAGTTACTGATCAGTGACCTTAGGTGTGTTGCTTAATCTATGTGAGCCTCAGTTCTTTTTATCTGTTAAGTGGGGGTAATATCCAACTTACGGAGTTGTAGAAAGTGTTATGTAAGTAAAATTGTTCAGCATGTGATTGGTGCTCAATGAGCCTATTTTGTCTACAAATGTGTGCTCTGTACAGTTGCACGGGATCCCTACTCCTTTTATGCAGAACCCTTTCTCCCAAAGATTTTGGTGAAACTAACTTCACCTAAACTTGCCCTTTGATATGTTTATGTATGCACATTTCAGCCTATGCATAGCTGCTCCACTGGGCCCTTATGTGCACACCTTTAAGGCCATAAACCATAGACTTGGTGCACATTTGGAAGCTAGGCTCTGGGCTCTTGCACCTATAGAACTGTCCATCCAGGCAGACAGGAATCATTTGCTGATCTGAGGTCTGCTTTTCTCTTTCTTTCTTTCTTTCTTTCTTTCTTTCTTTCTTTCTTTCTTTCTTTCTTTCTTTCTTTCTTTCTTTTTTTCCTTTCACCTTCCCTGCTTTATAGATGGCAAACCTTTCCTACAGAAGCTGCCCATCAGACCAGTGAAACCTGCAGGACAAAAAGTTCTATTCAAGAAGGGAACAACAAGGAGAAAAAAAGGCCAACATTCCCAGGTAAAACTAAAACAAATGTGTATCATCTATCGTTTGCTTTTACATGTCTGAATGAACAACTTCCCCAAATCTATGTAAACTACAATGCTTCATAAAATTCTGTTCCATTGAACCAATGAACACAATTACGCCCCGACATAATTAAAAGCGAACCCAGCCAAAGGCAGCTGTGAGAAGGCAAAGAAAGATAGGCAGGAAGGTGCTATCCCTGGCTGTGACTCTGCAGTCGTGTGAGGGGAAGAAAGCCAGAGAAATGGAATGGGCTGAACTAGCAGAGAAACATCGAGAAGGCTGACAATTTTAGAACCGGAGACGGCTGACTAGCTATTTACTCATCCCAAAAAAGGTATTCGCTGGGACCCTCCGAAAGCTTGAGATACATAATCAGGGTGTTTCGTGGAGCAAGATAAGGGAGAGATTGCCAGCTTGGGGTGTCTGTGGGCCCGATCCCTGGTGAATGAACCCATGGGTTGGGAGGAGATATTCCCTGAATGAGGGAGAGCTCATGCATCACCCATAGAGGCCTGTCCCCCCTACGGTTTGTGGATGTCTGTGGGCAAGTATGGAAGGCTCCTGCTTTCTGGTTACTCTCTGTACCTGGGGGAGATGCCTCTAGGGGACAAAACAGAGAACCCCAAGACAACTCCAGAGAAACCCGCATCTGGGGCCAAGCTGTAGGGAGACAGGTGACACCGACTGACCTTTCACTCCCAAAGGCCCTCATGGTACAAACAGCACTTTGGCCTACACTTAGGTGGTGGGGAGATGGGGGCAGAGGCTGAGGGGGGAAAGAGTATGTGTGGGGGGACAGAGTTTGGAGGGGCCAGGGATGGGTAGGGGGACAGTGTCTGTGGGGGTGGGAGGGGAGTGGGTGGGGGTGAGGAAAGAGTATAGGTGGAGGTCGACAAGGTGGCAGAGTTAGGGGGAGAGTGCCACTGGGAGTACTAGGGGTGACCAGAAAGGTAGGGGAGGAGCACCAGTTCCCCCACCAGGTGGCTTGCTGGGGGCTAAATGGCACGTGGGAGTGTGGTTGGAGGACTGAAAGGGAGTCAGGAGAAAAGGTCCAGAGGCGACATGTGGCCTTTGCTGAAGAAGCCTGGATGAAGGGCGCAGCAACTAGGTTTCCTCAGGCCCTCACCAGTCTCGCTGAGACAGGAAGCCACTGGCTGGCTTACTAGTCCCAGCTTGACCGGAAGGCCTAGGACCCCCTGTGAGGCCCGGCCTCACTGGGTGGGGCATCCGGGGTTCTCCCGCTGGGGATGCCCCCCCCACAGGCAGGCCTGCACCCTGCTTCCCTCTCCTACCTCCAGCCCTGCCCTCCCCCCCTCTCCCAGCAGGACGTCCCCTGAAGTGCCTCCATCCCCACTCTAGGCCCAGGGTTGCTTCTGAGCCCCAGGTCTCCCTGGGCACTCTTCTTTCCCTCCCAGATAAGACGCCTTCACCCCTTCATCTCCTCCATGCTAATCTTCTGCTAGTGGTGACTGAGGCGGGGAGGGCGGGTAGCAGGCAGAGGGCAAGAGAGGGCCCATAGCCCAAAGTGGACTCAAAGAGAAGGGAATGACACAATTCAACAGAGAGCTAACGTTTGCAAGACATGGCTAAGAATGGCAGTTGGTGACCCTGTTGAGGGAGCCGAGTGTACTGGAGCATTTGGGGTCTTAGCCAACATGGGGAGATCATTATCATGTGTGGGATTTAGTTGAGCCTCTGAAACTTCAATTAGGAACACAAGCCTAGAAGAATCTGGATGAGGGGCAAACGCGTCCACACGTAATCCTCTCGGTATCCCAGTGGTCTTTCTGTGAGACTTCAGAAGGAGGCAAACAGACGAAGTGAGAAACGATGATAGGCAGGTCGGCATTTATTGAGCACTTCCAGTGCCATAACTGTGCCAGATGCTTTATACCCAGCACTGCCATTTTCTTAATTCTAAAATGCCATGGATTAGAAGATGCACTGACAATGTAAAGATGAGAGAGAAGGAAAACACAGTGACCTTAAATGCACAATAGGTGGTAAAACATACTGATTTCAGGAACGTAATAAAATATGAGAAAACAGGAATCTCAGAAGTGAAGAAACAAAGTCTATTAAGCGTAGTTGTCTCAGCAGCCCTGATAGGAATTATCCCCACTGTATGGATGAGTAAACTGAGACTGTGGAAGCTTTCACCACTTGCTCAAGGCCACAGAACCTGTAAGTAGCAGTCAGCAGTGACGCCCGGTCTGCCTGCGGTCAGAACCAGAACAGTCTCTCCCAGGGCACGTAACCTCTGCAAGATTGGGCTCCTTCAGCTTTTTTCCTAGCCCGGGTTCTGTCTGGACCCTTTTACCACCGGCGACCCCTCCCCCACCCTCTAAGCTCTGGAGATTTCCAGGAGGAGAAAGTAATTCATTGGGGAGAAAAGGTACAAAATAGTCAAATTACATTCTTCAGATTCAAATAGAGTCTTTAAAAGGGTAAAAATCCATGCATGCCAGGTTTTGCTGTGCACTGCAGGAAGTCGATGAATTCAAGGATCCCTGTATTGCTGAAAATAGAATTGTAAAAAATAAAAGGGGTGGGGGGGAGAAAGTGAACGAAACTAATCCTATTAAACGTGGTAGCATGTTTTTGTGGCACGCAGGGAGAGATTAAGCACAGGAAAGGGGATAAGTACTGCTTCAGTTTCACTAAACTAATGTGACAACTTGTCATTGGAAATCTTTGCAGCCTGTTAGTAGATGACTAGCTGATTCAGAAGTGTTTTCTATCCTTCCCTTTGTGTCTCCCGTGAGGTTTTTTTTTTTTTTTTAATTTTCTTTTTTTTCCTGTTTCTTTCTTACCCATGCTGCTCTATTTTGCTTTTTAATCCTTCGTGTCTCCTTCAAGTCAAAACATTTAGCTGGATCTAATCAAGATTTGGTTTTGAAGATGCCCTTTGACCTCGAGTTGCCCAGAGAAGCCCCGGAGGGGACTGCTCTCCATCCCCAACCCAGCTTCTGTCCTGTGGCTTGAAAACCCGAGTTTCTGGGGGAACACTCTCAATTTCAGATGTTTCGACCTTCTCCTCTCCCCTTTCTCCTTTTCCTTTTTTGTTTGCACCTTCTATTCTCTCCTGTTTGACTTTCATTTCCGTGCTTCTGTTTTTTTTTTTTTTTTCCTCCTGTTTGACTTTCATTTCCATGCTTCTGGGTTTTTTTTCCCCTCACTTTCCCTTTCTCCTCTTATCTTTCCTAATTTCCTTCCTGTCACCTGCTTTCTTTGCATCTTCTCTTTCATTTCTTCCTTAGAATTTCTTTTCCCTCCTCAGTGTACCCCGGTAGCTCTCTTAGTGTTTCTTTCCTTCGGCTAAGACTGTTACATTCCTCGAGAAAAGTTGTGAATCCCTCCCAGTGGTGTCCATGTTATAGCAGTGACTGCAGCTGAAGTGGGCAGTGTCCTGGGGACCGAGAAGCCCCAGGGCCCATCACAGACAGGCAGGGAACAAAAGGCCGATCTAAATCAAGAGGAAGGCAAGAATTTTAGGCTCGGTCACTGTCTTTCCAAAGCAGGTGTCTGGCTTGTTTGGAAATGTCGCTGACAGTCCCTCTCCCTCTTGCTTTGGCATCACCCTCTCCCCCGTTCCTCCTCCCTCCCCCGCTCCAACTTTCCCCACTGGCTTACCACCAGAGGCGAGATGTTGAGTCAATGGAAAAACAACATTCGCCAACATTAAAGGGAGACTGTTTAGAAAAGGAAGGCCCTGCTGAGGTGCAGAGGAAGCCTGTACATTAACACGGGCCACCTCTTATCTGGGGCAGCTGGGTCTCAGCTGCCTGGGCTGATTCCCTGGCTTTGCCAAGAGGCCTTCGGCAGAGAGGCTGCCTTGCAGAGTGGGAGGGGGGTGGGGTGGGGGGGGGACTGCTCCTTCTCATCCAGGAGCAGAGCATCCCAATCACTTTTAGAGACAAAAAGTCATGGCTTTTCTCCCAGGGATTTAATGGGTGTGTGTGTGGCGGGGGGAGGCAGGGGGAACCTGGACCAATAAGTAAAGTCTTGCAAAAGGCTACAGGTCCTCTGGGCCTTTGCCTCTGGACACTCCTCACCATAAACTAGACTCCTCTCATTTTCAGTACTTTTTCGGACTCCCCAGTGCCGTACCAACTGGCCGTTCTGACCTGAACGTGAATTGTAGGGAAAGACATGCTAAAGTGACCCAAAGGAGAATTTAAAAGAAAAAACAAAACACGTGGGTAGGTTCACCCTGGCTCTAAATTGCTTACCGTTAAGTCTTGAGCCAGCTCCCGATGGAAAGATAAGGTAAATCCCTAATCAGTCAATAATTAACCGAAGTTCCATGAATGGGCCAGTCGGCCAAATCCTGCTGACACCTTCAGATCCCTGCTTTAAGTGGGATGCTTAGGTAGAACCTTCCGATAGACCCCACTCGTGGATCCCCATGAGGGGTAAAATGATGCCGATACCTGCCAGTGAAATCTTTTCTTAGGCTCACTCCTTTGGATAACATCTGCAGATTTCACTCTGGGAAATGTGTGTGTGTGTGTGTGTGTGTGTGTGTGTGTGTGTGTGTGAACACACGTGTGTCAGACAGAACAGCTTGGAGATCCATTCTGGTTCCAGGTCAGTTTGAACCAAATCCCAGATGTGTTCTGATCGTTACTCCCTTAGTCTTCCTAGAGGACTGTATCTTTTTTTTTTCCTGCTTTTCCCATCATTGTAGTTTCTTCCCAGTGCCTATAGATATTTCTGTTCCTTGTCTCTCAAGGTCAGTGTGTCTTCAATTTGTGGTAAAAGCAGAGATGCACTTTAAGTGATAAGCAGCCGCATAGCCCTACCAAAGCAGGAGAATAATTTTCAAATTTTAAATAAGTAGAAAATTAAACGACAAATAAATACTGATTTTGGTGCTTCTGGCAGGCCAGGTTCTTTTCACTTCCTACGGAAGCAAATTTTTAGTAAGGGGCTTAATTCTTAAATGGTTCTAATTTCCATTTTTTGGTTTTGCTTTGCTTTGTTATTCTGTACAGCATTTAGTGTATTATGATATGTGCTTGTAGTTATACTATTAGATGAGAAAAATCAGTATATTAAGTGTGGTTTGAATTTTTCCTAAGATCAAGCTGTGGGTCACGACAGGATGCCAGTCTATGAACTTTTCCCCTAATTTTGTCTACTCAAGCCATTTAAAAAACAGGTTCTTTTAGACACAGGGGGAGTGGGGTGCAAGAGTGTGGCTCGATGTGGTTCCATCTCCATTCTGGGAGAAAAACAACAAAAATTGAACGTTTGTCTACGAAGGTATCACAAGGGTGTTACTCCTTCATGTCAAAGATGGTCCATCCATTTACACTTCCGTTGGTTCCACAGCTCAGCCTCTGTGATCACCAACACATTGTTCTTCTCTCCTAATAGAACTCAGTAGTCTGGGTGCTCAATTAATCTTTGGCTGCTTGGGGGAATTGCCAATGAGTGGAAGTTCCGCCAATGATCTGTGACACCCTTTTCAACAAACATTAATTGAATGACATTTCTTTTTTCCCCACATCATCCATCTGTCCTTTCTTATGCAACTTGTGAGTTTCAAAAGGGCAGAAGGCAAGCTTTCTTTTGGTCACACATTTGGCCTAAGAAGACAATCTAAGAATTAAACAACATAATCTACTACAGCCTTATACATAAGTCTAGAAGATTCATTGGCCTGAAACAACATGTTAAATATAAAACCGGCTAGGGCCAGCCGTCTTTTTCTCTTTGCCCATTAAAACTTCTTGCTTTCATCAAGGTGGTAAGTGGTTACATTCAATGTTACGACAATCATTTGGGGATACAAGTGGGAATGGGAAAGATAAGAAGAAAAACAGTGAGAATTTTTTTTTAAACTAGTCATTAAATTTGTAGGTAAACCTGGGATCTAGGTAAACCTGAGATCCAGTTTTCTTGGGCTTTATGTTAACTTTTGATTGTTTTAAAATAGGAAAAAGTATCTCACCTATAAGAGGGCTGGTAAGTAAAGCAGAGGACATACATCATGCTGTCTGTGTGGTCATGTTGCTTGGATATTAAAATGAGATTTTAAAAAATGAAACTGGAATCTATTTTTCAACAGGTTGAAAGGCATTTATAATTACACTAATAATTTGTGAGTATCATACTAATGAGGATAGGGAAATGTAGACCTTGACATTGGCACGTTTAGTTACACTCACTATGAAAAAGATGTTTACCCCTCGAGAGTTTCTTAAGAAAAAGAAAAATCAATCTCCATCAATGAGCAATATTTTTCTCCCCAAGGGATATTGATTTGAACATTGACTTCGCAATGGGTGAGTTATTTCCTTCAGGCCCCCTGTTATGAATTGTTAGGTGACATGTCTTTTATGAGCCAATAAACATGTTGTTTCTAGTATAGTAATCTTGTCAGGGAGATTCCAACTTCTGAGCTGTGGTTGGTTTGGGATATTTCAGCTTTTGGATGGCTGCGTTAAGTATTTCTATGGGATATATTCCAAGTTTAAAAAGCAGTATCGCTCATCTGCCTTATTTTTTAAACGAAGAGTAGCCTTTCAGTACTTCTGAGGGAAAATCAGGTGGCAGTGAATAATTCCCTTTTCTGCTTGCTCCTCAGCTTTGTGTCCTCTCAGCTTGTGCATGGACCCATGACTCATGTGTAGTCATACAAATGTCTTCATGGCTCCCTTTTCTCCCTTTACAGAACGGTACAATGTTGGTATCTCTAATTCTGAAAATAAACCAGATTGTCCATTTGCCAGAGGAACCAGTACGTCAAGGAACATCGTGATGGGTGGAAGCAGAGGAAAGGATAAGTGGCGTTGGATGCTTGTTGACACGAATGAGCGTTTTTTCAATTCATCTGTCAGGATTTGTGTGCACTGCGTTTTCTTGATGAGCTCCTTGAAGGACGAAATTAGAATTTACATTAGATCGCCTTAGGGTCGATTCATCCATCCGTTCGTTCTTGAACGAATATTAACCTGTGCCCATATCATGTGCCACACACCATACTCAGCACTGATGATAAAGAAGACCCATCTGAGGCTTTCACAGTGTGCTTGGGAAGGCATCGGGTCGGATAGTTCTGGATACATGTTGACACAAAATACTTTAGGAGCCCTGAGGCTTATTTCGCAGAAGCTGGGAGTAGCAAGGAAGCCTTCAGGGAGAAGTTAAGCAAAAGCGTTAATTCATCGGACCATGGGCTCAGGAGAGGAACAGAAGCGTGTGTCCCCGTTGCAAAGGGAGTGGAATCCTAAGCAAGTCACTGTATCCCCCTGAGCCTTAGTTTCCTTGTCTGCAAACTGGGAATAGTGATACCTGCCTTCTGAGATTGCAGGTTAAGTGAGATTGCATGAAGAGGCCTCGACACCGTGCACAAAGTAGACACTGCATAAATGTCTGCTAGAAAGGTATGATAAAGTGACACCTTAGCACACTCTCTAATATTAATCCAGCAAATATTTGTTGGGCACTGACCAGGTGTCATGCCCTAGTGCTGGGTTCTGGGCAAAAGACCAGCAGTTCGTCAGGAGACACCATGAGGACGGAGCGAGAGATAGAATGACAGGTGGCTTCTGCGAGGCGTGGAGGAGGCACACTTCTGTGTGTGGCGGGCCTGAGCTGGTCTCTTACTGCTGGAGCCCAGAGCACCAGGGGGGGCCTGAAGGAGGAAGAGCCAGCAAAAGTCGGTCTTGCCCGACCAGGAAGGGCCTTGTGGGGCAGTGATGGCCTCAAAACAGGAAAGAGACAGACAGATTTGTTCATCTGTGATTTCTCAGTTTCCTCTAAGTTTTCCCACGGGTGTTCCTTGCCTTTCTGTAGCTGGATCGCGGCCTCTTCAGAAACCAAGAAGCCCATCTGTTTGCTGTTGCCTCTTCTAATGTGGCGCCTCTGATATACCCTCAGTGAACGTGGCTAGGTCTTTATACTTCCCTCTTCTCCACATGCTGAAATTTTCCAGTCCTTTCTGAAGCCCAGTCAGTTTCAGAGTGCTCAGATTTAAGTGCTTGCTTGTGTGCTTATTGAAGAGATTCGTGAATTGAGAGTTGTGATCGTGTCACTGCCTAAAACTCTTCATATTGCTCTTAGGATAAAGTCCAAGGTCCTGAATGTGTGCCACGAGACTTTTCATCATCTGGCTTCTGTCCTGGGCTCCTGCCTCACCTCCTGGAACTCCCCATTCTCCCCACGTCTCCACGTCACTGGCTTTTCTCCCGTTACCTCAGCACTGCTGGTACCTTTATCGTGTTGCTGCCTTTGTTTGAAAGGCCTCCCAAATCCCTTCTCCAGACAAACTCCTCTCTTTAGTTAGGGTCCCACTTAAAAGGCATTCGCTCAGGAAAGGCCTCCCTCATTTCCTAGGTTAGATGATCTAATGATACCAGCTCACATCACCTATGGTTTTCTTTTCTTCTGCTTACCCTAAGTGAAATAAGTTATTTGAGCACAGACCTTATTCACCCAACAAATACTCTCTGAGGCCTTCAGAGAATGGCCTAGATGTTGGGAATACCACACAGGAAGACAAAGTCTCAGCCCTTGGAGCTTGTAAGTGAGGCAACAAGCAAGAAGCAGATGTGGATGGGATATAATGTCAGTGATATAAGCACTCTGGAAAATAGTTAAGCTGGGTAAGGGGATGGAGAGGGCTTGAAGATAAGTTGGGAATGAAAAGAGGGAAGGCTTGTGGTTGTCTGGTTCAGTGTAGAATTCCCAATGCCCAACACAATGTCTGGCATCCAAAAAGGACCTTGCAAATATTTGCTCATTGAGAATCATCTTGGTTCAAGTAGGCCTGAAGGAATGAAGGGTTGAATTAGGCTAATGCAGTGGTGCTTGCTTCTCCCCAAGTTCCCTGACTGTATCTGGGACAGTGTAGTCTGCGTGTTTACCCAATATCCAATGGGAATCCACGTCAAACCTATGTCCCTGTTAAAGTCTATGATAGTCATACCTTTTGTGTGGTAGCCTTGCACACTTTCTTCTTAACCACCACAGGCCAAATAGCAACTGGTTGGTGAATGAAATATTTATGCTTTGGAGAAATCTTGATGTTCTAATCAGTTTCTATTTATATAATGATCAACTATGCCTATGAGGAGGAGGAGAGTTTTTTCTGTGATCTCTGTGCATCTAAGTGACTAATGAAGTCAATCTGGACTTGGCAGATTTTGCCACAACTTGGACAGACGTAGCACCCATGATGTCGTGTCACTTCTCAGCTTGCTGGTTGCCTTGTTCCCACTGCTGTGATCTCATGTTTGGCATTTTCCTTTCAAAGTGTTATCTTCCCATTTCGCATGGTCCCTCTGTGTGGCTCAGGCTAAGGCACTGTCTACCACTTGTCTTTCAACCAATCTTGTCTTCTTAAAGAATATTCTGAAGACCAAACATTCTGTTAGCTTTAGTTTGTTTTAATTTTGGAGGAGCCGAGGGGGTGGGAAGAGGAGAGGGGAATTCATACTTTCACAATTTTTTTCTTAATTTGAATGACAGAGCTGGACCGCGGGGCTGAGTTTGAATTGAGATTCAGACAAATTGGGTTCGTTCTCTATAGTCTTGGTTAAAGAAAATTTGCACAGCACGAAGGAAATGAGCAAAAGAATGGTTCGGATTCTCTTCTGTGGACCCTAGCGTACCTTTTCTTTTGTGCTGGCCCCACAACTCCCGTGAAACAGCATCTTTCCCTGCCCTGGGGGCCTCTTCTGGTTTTGCACTTTTATAGGAATTCATTGCTTTGTTTGTATCACTCTTTGGACCAAAAAAGCCGATCAAAGTCCATACTCTTAAGTTCACTTTGGCTCCAATCCCTGCTGTTTTGTCTGTCCCACCCCTTTCTGTGTATCACACTGTTTATCTCCACAACCAGATCTCAGAATCCCCAGCAGAAAATCACATAGTTTGTATCTGCCATTAACCAGCTTCCCCAACCACCCCATGCCCTAATCAGAGGCCTTCCGATAGTTGCTGCTCAGGGGTTTGGGTAAGAATAAGATCGGAAAGAAATGGAATATATTTCCAGCTTCACGCGGTTTCCTTCAATCTTATCAGTTTGTAATTATATATTTACTTATCTTTTTACGTATTGACGGCTCTACCTTCCCTCCAGCAATAAGCCTCATAAAGGCTGGAAAATGTGTCTGCTTTGTTGACCAAGGTATGCCTGATGCTGGCCAGAGTAAACATATTTAATGAATCTCTGTGGAATATAGGAGTGACTATAGAGAAGAAGGAGCTTATTCAGGGTGGATTTTCACTTACCCTTAAGAAGTGAAATGAAAGCAAACTTTGGTGGTTTTGTTTAACTGTGGGCAAATTGGTATGGACTGAGAAATTCAATTAACTGTATTCATCAATTTTTGTTTCTGGGCTAGAATCGTCAGACTGAGACCCGGAATTCTTGATTCCCTTTTGTGGCATTAAAAAAAACAACAACAAAAAAAACAAAACAAAAAACCCAACCCAAACCTTGGCATATTACACCACCCAGATTTTTTTTCTTTGTCTCAAAAAAGGCTAAGCTGAACACTAGATTCCTTACCCAGTGCAACAATCAAAAACTCCTAAAACCTCAGCTGCCTTGGATGATGTCACAAAACCCTCAAGAATGCTCACTGCTGAGTTGGGCACAGGCCCAGCAAACACAATTCTTTCTGCCAGTTATTCAGGGTCTTTGACAGATTAGGTGGTCTTTCTTATTCTTTCTTCTTCCTCTTCCCCTCCTCCTCCTCCTTCTCCTCCTCCTCCTTCTTCTTCTTCTTTTTCAACCTCTGAAAAGGCAGTTCAGTTTACCTCTAAGCAAGACATTAGCTCTGACTGCCCCCAAATAACATTTTAATTGGAATCTCAGTCCAAACAAATGCCCAGCTTCTTTATTAACCCCAACAGTGTAATTTTTCAACCTCAGACTGATTCAGGGGGAAACTGTCTCACTCAAACTGCCATGCAATGGAACATGGCAGTTTTCCTCAACCAGTCTCTCTTCTGACCTTGATTTGAACCTTAATCTCTTCTACCCGTGTTTTCTTTATTAGCTGCTCATAGCTGTGGCACAAGACTAATTTTCCTGTTTTTAGACTACCAGTTTACAGAGGTATTTCACTCCCTCTTTGATTCCCAAAAGTAACCAAGATTTCATGGACCTCGTTGGGAAAGGGAAGGTAATACCCATTCTTCACATTTCTTTTTAGGTTTTGTAATTTACCGTAGCTGCTTTGCAAAATGTGCTGTAGAATTTTAGACTGTACCTGCTTTGCAAAATGTGCTGTAGAATTTTAGATTGTACTTTTGAGGTACAAAGTTTAGGTACAAAGAAATCATACACTTAATTGTCAGAAAAAAACTAAAAAAAAAAAAAAACCCTTCTAAATGATTACAAAAGACTTTTCATCAATAGACAGGTCCACTCTCATAAAGTGAAAACTAAGGCTATTACCCGAGTAATTTAGGCAAACACAATATGTTTTTTTTTTATTAGAAATCTCTAATCTTTTGGGGGAGATACGAATTATCCAGATAATTGCTTCAATTCCTTCATTTTTATGCTGAAATATAATCAATGAGTAATGACAGAGAAAATAACTTTTTCTCAATTATACGTCTGCATTTTTTGACGTTGGTAAAATGATCCAAATTAAAAAGAAAAAAAAAAAGGCACCCTTTTCAATAACAATGAAAAAAAAAAGTGTTTATTTGGAGTATACCTTAATATAGCAGAACTGTGTAGGTAGAAAAACAGTGCTTATGATCGTGTGCTCAATTAGATTTATTATAGGTTTTTGTACTTTTTGGCATTAGCATGAAAGCATATTGGTTATTAGTTTTTATAACCTAATTGGAGGCTTTGTATCTAGTTACCCCTCTGTTCTCAGCTTCATACAATAGTTTGTTGATTGCAAAAATTACATTTCTGTGACTTTAAAGTCCTAGAACTAGGTCTGCCACTGCAAGTTGGGGATTCAGCCTGGTGTTTGGAGGGCAGGGACCATGTGCCCTCTGGGTGTGAGGGGGTAGGCAGCTGGGAACAATTGTCTGTCCCCCGCGGTGTTCAGTGGCATTAGCAGCACGTTGGCATGATAAACTTTGCCTTCATTTCACTGGCTCAAACAATTAGTGGGATTGAATCAGAGTTCTCCCAGATCATAGTTTATTATATGTTATTAAATTCCATTATTCAAGAAGTTGCCGCTCTGATTATAAAACTTCCCAGCATATCCTGCAAAGCCCTCATCTCCATCCCTGGCGCATTTCCTTTTACATTTATCTTTTGCTTCTCTGATAGACAAGCTTTTTTTTTTCTCTCTCTCTCTTTCTTTTTCTTTCCCCTTGGTACTTATTTAAAGAGCTAAGAGCTAATTTGAAAATACATCTACGAAAGGACAACAAAAATGAGATGTGAAAAAAAATGGGTGAAGATTCTTAATTAGTCCATTATTTGACACGCACGATTTAACATGGTATGCTTAGCATTGTGCATTCCCCAAAAGAACAAGGCTCTTTTTTTTTTTTTTTATCCCAATCTTTAACTCCCTCTCATTCATTATATCCCTTCTTGTCACTTTCCATTAGCTGATCATGACATCCTTTGCTGGAAGGGCGAGCAAGCAGATTACTTCCAAACTGGTGTAAGTGACACTCAAAAGACTGGCCTAAAGGGGGTTCTGTGATAGCAACAAGCTCTTCAGCCCCTGGAGTTGGAGAATGTCATTTCAATAATATATTGGAGTCCATTGTCACATCCTTTCTGTAGCAACTTGGCAACTCCCCAGAAGTGGCAGGAATGGTTCTTCTACCGTGATAGAATCTAATGTTACCACTGTTGCTGATGATAGAAATAATAATAATAATAATAATAAATTATTATTATGAAGAATTATTTATAAGTATATAAATAATAAAAATCATTATTATTACTATTTACTTAGCCAGTCTAACCCTTCATCTTGCATTTTGCATTTTACAGATGAGGAAACTGAGGATCAAAGTAGCTAAATAAATTGTCCATGGTCCCACAGCTGATAAGTAGCAGAGCTGGGATTTTAATTGTGAGGTCTGATAGACTCCAGGCTATGCCTCTTACTGCTAGAGCAGGTTACACATAACACACCAACTTTTAGGAAACGTCACCATGTCTCCCTAAGTCTAAAAGAGTAAAGAGATGATCAACAGAGCATTCATTTTAACGCAACTGAAAAATAACCTGTCACCAGCCACTTTCGAATGAGGGTGGAGAGGACTGAATGAAGCAGCCAGGGACGAAACACACATGCACAAATGGTGCTGACTAAGAAGAAAAGGGAAAGTCTGAGGCTCTGATCAGGTCAGCCCTGGAGATGCAAACTGTTCCCAGCGCATCTTCCCTGCCCCCAACAAGCCCTCTCTTACCCTCAAAACCCTGACCCTGGGAATCATCCTCAGCCTTGGAAGGGCACGGGCCCAGGAAGAGCTGAATGGTTGCAGGTAACAAGTCACAATGAACTCTGATCCGAACAGCACTGGGACCAGTCCCGGCTGCTGCTCATGCCTCGTACCGGCGTCCAGGCTTCTATGCTCCTCTGTTCCTGAGAAAACATGTTTCCTTCATTCACCAAATTTTAGCCTCTTTCCTTCATTAAGCATGTTTTATCTTCTTTTCCCACCAATCTTTGAAATATTTTCATTATAAAATAGAGAATAGGGAAATACAGGTCAATACATTAACTAAAAGTTACCTGTTTTTCTACTGTAGCAGGAGAAAATTGATAGTCCTATGGTGTATGTCTGTTTTGTTTAAGATATTTATTTATTTATTTATTCATTCATTCATTCATTTATTTATATGTATATAGTAGGCAGTAAAACAGGGCAGACTGAAATCGGACCACCCATCTTTAAATGTAGACACTGCCACCAGCCGTGTGACCTAACCTCTCTGGACCCTAGTTTTCTCGTATGTCAAGTACCTCCCTCAAAAAGCTGTTGTGACAGTGATCTGATGTGTGTGAAGTAGCTGGACCATGGGGAATCACTTCCTGCATCTCGTTGCGGTTACATACACGTTCGTCAATGTTCTTGCTCTGTTTCTGACCATGCTCCAGCCTCCTTGATTCCAAGCCTGTAGCTAACTTCATCCTCAGCCACGATTCTGTCCCTTTTCAGTCCATTTGGTGTGATCAGCTTCCCCCTTACACTTCACCAGCGGTTTTCCCGGTCTCAGTTCCTGTCCGTTTAACCCCAACTCTTAAGTAGGCATCACCCAGCCTCTTTTCCCCACTATGTGATGGACGCATTTCTGCCTGGGTGCCCTGCCTGCTCTGCCCGAAACCGAGGCAAAGCCTGAGCTCAGCCTTCCTTGTTCCAGTCTGGTTGGAAATCCTTGAAGTGAGTGCAGATGGAGGCAATATCACGAGTTTGTGATCATAAAGACAGCAGCAACATCAACCCACAATCTGGGGGCCTCTGGAATGTCATTGAAAAACTAGCGTCCAGACGTGTAGACATACGCAACGCCAAAGCAAGTGTATTTGTAATCATTTTAAATGTAAAAAATCATTTTAAATGTAAATGTAAAAAACAATCATTTTAAATGTAAAAAAGAAGGTAATTATGAATGATTTCTTTCATCTTCCCTTTAAAAGCCCTCTGTTGTCCAGGCCACCTTCTCAACGATCTTTGTACTTCTGAGAAGGGGGAAAATATGTGTGTATGTATGTATGTATGTATGTGTATTTTAACTGGGGGGAGGGGGAGTAGTGCATGTGCTGGGAGAGCGGTTGGCTGGTGGCAGGAATGGGGAAGAGAGAATTATATTTAATGAAACTGGGAGTTCACATGGACCTTTCAGACTTAAAAAAAGTGTTGATTTTTACATGCCAAAGTCTTGAAAGGGGCTTGACGGCTCACGGCTTTGGTGTATTTTTCCAGATGGCAGATGCCATTTTGTGTTTTGCATAAACTGACTAAATTTGCTTGCTCTTTGTACGTATTTCAGACGCAACCATTCTTTGCTTTCAATAGGACAGAAGAGCTCCTTGGCATCGGAACCCTCCTGGTCCGGTGAGGGAGGGATGAGGGTCGCTCGTGTATGAGGATACACGGCCATCATCCAAAACTTCCTAGTTCAGGTGGAAGGAAGAGGTTGGACCAGAACTTGGTATCCGCGTTGCCCAAAAGATGGTTCAGACGGTGTGAGTGAGTCACAGAAGGTAAGCTATGCTCAAGAACTTTCAAAAGTTATTTTCCCAGTTTGTCCATTCTTATCTCCATGGAGGACAAATAGGTTCGTTACGCTTTTTTTTTTTAATTTTTTTTTTAAACGTTTATTTATTTTTGAGACAGAGACAGAGCATGAACAGGGGAGGGTCAGAGAGAGAGGGAGACACAGAATCTGAAACAGGCTTCAGGCTCCGAGCTGTCAGCACAGAGCCCGACATGGGGCTCGAACTCATGGATCGCGAGATCACAACCTGAGCTGAAGTCGGCCGCTCAACCAACTGAGCCACCCGGGCGCCCCGGTTCGTTACACTTTTATTCCAACTCCTCTACGTCTTGCAATTGCTAGTTGTACGATCCTGTAATTTAATAACTCTGTGCTTCAGTTTCTGCAAAAAAAAAAAAAAAAAATTAGGATGATAATAATAAATAACTCATCTCTTAGGATTGTTGTGAAGATTCCATGAGTTAATCCACATAAAGGTTTCTGAACCACGTCTGGCATATAGCAGGTGTTCAAGAAATGTTGATAATTATTGTTGATATGATTCATTTCTGCGGAGGTATGCATTTTTGCCTTTATTTTCTGATGATTGACCTGTCCAGTTCCCATGGCCATTATGCTAATTCTTTGGGTTGATTTTATGGAAATAGACTGGTAACAGAGTGATTAAGCTATTGGCTTTGCCGTTGAACAGAATCAAGTTGAAGTTCTTGAAGTAACAATCAATAGCTGTTATCTCCTCAAGAAGTGACTTAATTTCTCCAGGCCTCAGTTTCTTCATCTATAAAATAGGGATGACAATAATCATACCTGCTTCATAACCTGACAGTGGTTGAACATTATCTGGCAAAGATGTAAAAGCATGTTGGTATTATTATTATTTTTGCTGCCCCAAATATACCGAATAGCTCATTATAGTCAAAAGTGCCTCTAGGAGCTTGTTAGGACCCCAGGGCTCTAGCTTCATGGCAGCTACCTCACCAGAAAAGAGAGCAAACACAGAAATAGAAAGATGCTGTGAGGCCACGACTTTACTGGGACTCTTTGCCACATAATGACACAGATTTGAGAATCGAGTCTTGCTCAACATGGATTCCAACTGAAGTTAGAAAACTCCAATTTCTGAGCAGACCAATCCCAACTCATTACATTGGGGGGGTATTCCAAAGGATGGGAACTATTGGGATAGGAACCGCAGCCTTATTTTTCTGTCCTAAACCCCCCACCCCCACCCCCGGCCCACATAAAGCACAGAGCCAGGTAGATTGTAAGGAAGCATTAGTGACCCGTGCTGGTTACCTTTCATGGAAGCGTCTGGCTTTTGCCACATTATAAATATTTACGTTTCCCATTTTCGAAAATGTTTGTTTATTTCTTCCTTAAAGCTGAAAATGGATAAAAGTTGCATCAGTGACTGAAAGAAACCCCTCTAGAGTCATGTTATTGAAAACAGTTATTGAAAACCGTCTAGATCACACATGCCACTTTCCTCCAGCAGTGACAGGTAGTCTCCATTAATAACTGAATAAAGAGAAAAACAAAGCTTTTACCCTGAAGCTAGTACAAAACCTGAAACAACCCGAAGAACATGGAACAAGGAAGTCTGAAAAGCATCACCAAACTCGCAGATACTTTGTTGGCTCTCTGACGGTTTTTGGACCGCCCCTTCCTGCCGCTGCGTCACTTCCCACAGTGAGGATAAGAGGGGACTTGAGTTGGGAGAAAAGGCACAGGAATGACTTCCTTTCTCAATTCAGACAAGATAGCAGCTCCACTTTTTGTTCCTGACCTTACGCTTAGAAATTTCTCAGAGAGTGGAATGCCACGATTCGTTATCATTAACGGGAAAATAAGAGGGGAAGGTAAGAGCAAACAAAAGACAAAAGAAAGTGCATGTCAAAAGAAAAAGAGAAGTTGGAAAGAGCACAAAGCTATATTGTTAACAAGGGGGGAAGAAAGTACAAAGCAGAAAACAAACGAAAGAAACGTCCCAGTGCTGTGCCAGAGGTGGCTAACTGGCCAATGAAGATTCATCCTCCCCTTCTGTCAGGTAGAGGTGTTTCTGGGATGTCAGCAGGAGACTGTATTTCCCAGCCTCTCTTGTGGTGATGTGGGACCAGGTGACCAGTTCTCATCAGGGGAGTCTGAGCTGAAATTCAGGAGATATGTGTCACATGGGGGTTCAGTGAAGACTGTGATAGTTTCTCCGTTCTGTCTCTGTCTCTCTGTCTCTGTCCCTCCCCGTCTCTCCATCTTCTGGCTAGATAATGCCAGGGTAGTCTTGATGTCCCCCATGCCTGGAGCCATGACAGGCAAGGAATATGGATTCCTGAATCACTGCTTAGAGAAGAGCAGCCCAGAACGGCTGCCCAACCGGGAATATCCACATTGGACTTTTTTGTGAGTGAGACATAAATGTCCATACGTGAAGCCGCTGAGCTTTTAGGGATTGTTTGTTATACCAGCAATCATTACTTACCTTGACTAATACAGAAATTGCTACCAGAAGGGAGCTCTAGAAGCAGTTGCTTTTTCTTCTCGCCTTTGCTTAAAAACCAGTTAATTATTTCCTGATATCCTCTTTTTCTTCTATTATGTTGTCAACAGCAGCCAATAACAACCAACGCATGCTATTTTTCACCTACGAGCTCCAGAGTCACATGGTCTGACTTCCAAGTTACGAAAAGCAGCAGTTTTGCCAGTATTTTTCCACTGCATGATATGGATCTGCAGCCATCCAGACTAATATATCTGCTCTGGCACCTTGACCGCAAAGTCAACGCCACATATATTAGGGTCTTGTTATAGGACACCAGATCGGGTACTGAAGAGAATAGTCAAGTTTATTCAGGAAAATAGAAGTCTCTTGAGGCAGATGCGATGTAATGTGTTCACCAAATGATTTCTTTTCCCCGGGCACAGGGGAAGACCACGAGCCCCTCTCCTTTGCAAGTTAATTGGGGCCAGAGGACCAGTTCTTTGTAAGGGAGTGTATGCAGAAGTACTGTGCCTCCTTTGGTCCACGGAGTTAAGAGTGTGTGTACGTTTTCCCTGTTTCTGTCTCCTCTTCGTCCATAGGGATCTTGCAGGACATGTGTTCCGGATGGTGTGGCTACAAGATAGAAGCCACTCAGCCTACAACATGAACAAGAAATAGCCTGTATTTTGTCATATTCTCCAGGGTTGGGGAGTTGTTTGTTACCGAAACATACCTACCGCATTCTGCCTGTACTCAAAGTGTTTCATCAGGGAGGAATTCAGTGCAAGGAATTCGAGGACTCCAAAACCAGAATCACTGGGAGAGCCAGGGAATGAAGGGAAATCTGAAGTGAAGGCACCACCAGGACATCAGCTTGCCACCGATGATCTCAGCTCCCTGCAGCACTGATGGGGGAGAGGCCTAGGAAGAAGCCCTGAAGCTGACATGGAACCCCCCCCCCCCCCACCGTGTCTGCAGTCTGTTAGTGCCCACACACCTGCTTGTAGCTACAGATAGAGAAAAATGGCTTTTGCCTCCCGCCTCCAATGATTGCAAGAGCATCTCTCAGTGGGAGGTGGTACTGAAAACCCTATTGCCAGAGGAGCCTGGGGATGTCATCACCAGGCTTTTAGCCGTTATGGTACAGAGGACAGAGGTGGTGCCTCCTGAGTCTCAACAAAAAGTGTCAGGCACAAATGCTCCTCGTCCTTCCCATGAGAAATCCAAATGGTCATCCCTCCATAACCCATTTTCTCTTGACTCTTGAGGGCAGATCTTACTCCATTCTTTATCCCCCGATGCCAGACAAGACCAAACAAAAAATTGTTCTGAAGTGATTTGGATGGAATGACAATAGAATGAGTAGCAAATCAGAAAGTTGTCTCCGTGTATTTAAGTTAGGTTTCAAGGTCTTGTGCCCATGGAATCTGATGATTCTCCTTAATGACTGCCCTAGTTTCTTCCCTGGCTTAAGCTCTTTCCCCTCCTAGTCTGCTCAGAGTGAAGAGCTTCTTGTTCAACAAGTGACCTTAAGCTTGAGCTCTGGGTCCTGTCCACATAGCCAAAAAGAGGAGGCTTTGATAATGGGTCTGGTAGAGGCTGTCTATATTCTCTCTCTCTCTCTCTCTCTCTCTCACACACACACACACACACACACACACACACACACACACACATGTTTTAAACTGAAGTATCACGTTGGTTTTGCAGAGTTAGTCCAAGTATTTCCGTATTTTATTCACTTGGTCTGAACATGACTTTTGTGCTCTGGCAGAGCTAGGACATCTTTGGGAAGGTGAGGTTTACGAGTTCACATTGGGGCAGGGTGGGGAGTATTCTGTAAGTGAGGAGAGGGTGGGGTAGACTCGGGTGTTAGCCCGAGAAAAAGATACTCAGGAAAGGGAAGGCCAGACCTTGATGTGGTTTTACCTAGAAAGGCACCAAGTTAAAACTCTGTGGAAGATTAAAGACATCCTCTTGATATTTTCATTTTCCTCATCAAAAAAGGGTAAGACTATTGTGCCTATGGTAAAAATAATAGTAGAATGACTCAGACTTATTTACAACCATCAAAGAAATGGAAGATATGGATCATGTCACTAATTAATCTTTTTATCATTATAAAGTGGTGACTGTATCTAGCTGAAGCGTTGTGTGCATAACAGCACAATTATGGGGGATGTGATGATGTAATAGCGGCTAGTGCCCAGTATTTAGCCTCTCTTTTCCATTCCCACCCACCATGATCTCTGGCTATATTTAGTTGTTTTACACAGTGTACCTGGAGCAAAGTCTATTTTACAAAATTCAAAGAATGGAGAGAAGAGATAGAGTCTTCACAGAAAAACCAGGCTCCACAAAATCTGTTTCCCTTGGTTACTCATGTTCCTTCTTGGTTAATATATTTTCTTCTACTTTGCACCCAGAATCATGGATGGAACACAATCGTGAGTTTATTTTGTGTAAAGGGAAGTAGAGCATTGAGCAATCATCTAATGAATGCAGTCAAGATGGTTAGTGAATCTGGAAAATTCCACTCTCAAAAAAAAAATTACTTTCTCTACTCTGTAGCAGATTTCCTCTTGGCCTTAATTATCCACAGAGTTGTCCAATTTTCTGATAGTCTTTACCATTGTTGACATCACCTTAATAATTTATTTAATGGATTTATTTGGGTTCATTTGGGAACCTTTACTCTAAGTGGCTGCTTTTATAAATCGTTCAATAAGCATTGGACACTATTCCAGTTATCTGTTGCTGTGTCATGAACTACCCCCAAACCTGGTGACTTAAGGAGACACTTCATTATTGTCATTCTCGATTCTTACGGTTGATGGGCTCAGCCGAGCAGCTCTTGCTTGAGGCCCTCACATGGATGAAGTCTGGTGGTAGCTGGGGCTGGAGTCAGCTAAATGTTTCCTTATTCGTGTCTGGCTTCGGGCTCCTCGGGAATCTTTTTTGCTCCCCATAGTTAGCTTGGGTTTCCTCAGAGCCTGTTGGTCTCTTGGTAATCAGCCTTCTTACATGACCGGCTTCCTCACGTGCAAGTGTTCTCGAATCCAGGTGCAAGTTGCAAAGCCTCTTAAGACCTAGCTTTGGAAGTCATGCGGGTGACTTCTACTTTCTGCTTGTTGAAGCAGTCACCAGCCATCCCAGATTCTAAGAGATGGAGAAATGGAGTCCACTCACAGTAGGGGAATGGCTTGTGCATTCAAAGAAGGAAAGAATTGATGGCGGTCATCTTAATGACAAGCTACTATAATTATCTGCTATGCAGCAGGTACTATGATGGATACTAGAGAAATGTGTTGAGCTAAACAGGCACAGCCTCTGCCCTTGTGGAGATTCAAATCCATCTTAACTTTAGGTTGACTTGACAGTTTCCACAATCCACTGCTGAGCAGTGCCAAGTGTATTTGGCTATTAAACTGGTAAACACTAACAGGATAATTTGTGGCCTGGTCATTAGCTGACTTTCTCAATAACCAAACTGAATGGAATTTGTGATTCTCTTATCCATAGCTTGGTGATCAATTTGATGAGCTGATTGATCCATGTATTCTTTTTTTTTATTAAAAAATTTTTTTTTAATGTTTATTTATTTTTGAGAGACAGAGAGAGACAGAGTGTGAGTGGGGGAGGGGCAGAGAGAGATAGAAAGACACAGGATCTGAAGAGGCCCCAGGCTCTGAGCCATCAGCACAGAGCCCGACGCAGGGCTCAAACTCACAAGCTGTGAGATCATGACCCGACCTGAAGTCGGATGCTCAACTGACTGAGCCACCCAGGCGCCCTGATCCATACATTCTTTAACGCATCATCTGAGCAAGGTTGGGATATCATCTGGTGCTTAACACATTGAGTTCCTGCTGTGCACAGAGGCTGAAACTAACTTTTAAAACTTGTGATAGGGAATACATAAGATACTGAAAAGCCAGATTTTGCTCCCGGTAGAGCTTCCATTCCTTTTGGAAGTTCGATCGGGAGCAGGTGGAGCAACTCATGACAATTACAAAGCAAGATGTGGGACCCAGAAAACGCAGGAGAAATTAGACAGGAGGTATCTTTCCATTTCCCTCCTGACGATCATCTTTTGGAGAGACAGAGAATTGATTGTTTGCCTCAGCTTTCTTCTGTTTGGTGTCATTAAAGGAAGGTGATCTAGGTTTGTTAAGTAAAAGGAGATTTCAGGACAGGAATGTTGACAGAAGAATTGGTGGTGTTCAGCAATTCTCAGGTCTTATCGTTTTTGGCATAGTTTATGGCCATTTCGCGGTAACAGCTCTGAGGGGCTGGGGGAGGCGGCTCGTGATGACACAAGAGATCCCTTGACATTTTGGAAACAAAGGTCAGAGCCTGAAAAGGTCCCAGAGCAGGTAGAATTCCTGTCCACACTTGTGAAGTTCTCTCCCATAAAGCTGGTATCATGTTGTGCCCTCTTATGTTATGTCTGTGTATCTATGTTATCTCACATAGTACGGAAGGACTATACAGGGAATATTTTAAGTAAAACAACAACAATATAATACGTGCTTTGCCTTCCTTACCTAGATGCTTCAAGCAAAGCTAAATTTTGGCTTAATTGTCACATAACAAGGTTCCTCTATCAACCCATTAACTTTAACTTTGTAATTCATACTTTATCAGTGTGGATACTTTTCTCACACTAGTGAATCTTGTGTCCCCTGGGTATAATTTGCTAAGTTAAACTTCTTTCCATTTCTCGTGCCAATTTATTCATCTATCTGAAATGTCTGTCCCTACTTCTCTGGAAATTCATAATAAATTTTAATTATATCCTTCTCTTTATTCGGTCAGTGCATACTTATTTGAGGTGTTTTTGGGTTACGTCGTTATTTTGTGTCTGCTGATACATATATCACTTTACAAATTTTCATGGGCACCTGATTAGCCCAACTTCTTATCAAGTGGTAAAGTGAATGGCAGGAGTTTCCCTATACATACAAACATAGATATACATATGGAGGGTATATGTATGCATACATACATACACAAGAGACATCTCCTGACAGCTAATTTATGTGCTTCATTCTCCACTTTACTTTTGTCAAAACCAAACAGGCTACGGAGCACCGGAGGGTTGGGGGGGAGGTCTTGGTTGGTTAAGCAACTGATTTTGGCTCAGGTCATGCATCTCGTGGTTTGTGAGTTTGAGCCCAGCATCGGGTTCTCTGCTATCCGATCTGCTCTCAGCCCACTTTGGATCCTCTGTCCCCCTCTCTCTCTGCCCCTCCCTTGCTCTCTGTCTCTGTCTCTCTCTCTGTCTCAAAAATAAACATTAGATTAAAGACAACAAAAACAACAAAAAGAAGCGGACTATTTTGTAATTACCTGATGAGCCGGATCAATACATACGTCTAGTGGATTATTCTGATTTTGTAATCACTTTTACTGCATATTCCCAAGGATGAAAATAATCTAAATTATTGCTCATCTTTTCCTCTGGGAACATTGTTTTTCATGAATTCATGTAAACATAAATACCTGAGCTGTGTCAGTACCTGTGATTGTTTGTGGCAAAAGTGATTTTTTTCTTGAATTATAGAAGTCTTACTCCTCAACTTGAGGCTACCAAGCCTTTGAAGTTCCAGGTCAACCTCGTGTGAGTTCATCAGGTTTTTTTTTTAATTGGTCTTGAGGGGGTCGTGAACATGACTTGGAGGATGTAAGCCCTTCCTCTATAATGTCTAGCTATCGTCCTGCTCTGACTTCCCAAATGAATATACAGTGTAAGTAGAAACTTGGTCTTGGCCTCAGGAAAAATCTCCTACCACGTGTGGTCCCCCTCTTCCTCTTTCTAACCAGTTGGCTCTCCCTAAGACCTTTCTATATACCAAGTTTGGTGCTGCTATGGCATATTCACTACATAAGGGGCATCCCAACTTGTCTGATTTTAGGGCCACCAGGAACCGTTTTCTATCTTTCAAATATCATAAATTATTTTGACATTCCTGATATTACATTAACGTGAAATAAAGCTTTCTTCTCATAATTATGCATATACTTAAAATGCAAATCCTGCTGGAAGCATTAATCTAATGACGGGTCCTCATTCGTATAAGATGATAATGACTGATGGCAGATCTTTTTTCGAAAATGGGTTTTGATTAGGGCGAGGTGGTGATTGAGTTTGGGACAGTGGTGGGTCACTGCATTCTTCTTAAAGCAGTGTGTTCAGAAGTAGAATATCCAGGCCCCATGGAGAATCCCAAGTGATCCCGTCATGTGCAGAAGGAAAATAGTAAATCTTCTATTTATTTTATTTTTAAAATTCCATCTTAGGTAAAGATTTTTTGAGATATATAATATATATTTGGGGGATATATACATAATATATATATTTAAGTAAGCTCTAGGCTCAGGGTGGGGTTGAATTCATGACCCTGAGATCAACTGATGCCCTACCAACTGAGCCAGCCAGGTGCCCCAGGGTGTGTGTATTTTTGATGTACACGCTCCAGTAATATGCATGGAACTTATAAGTAAAAGTACACAAATTGGATATGTCTCAAATAGTTTTATCGATAGAACTATGTGACCTAAAAGTTTAGCAACTAGTGCTTACGCAGGGTAAATGTGGATAAAGTTTTCACGATGCTACATGGAGGAACAGGAAATAGCTACAGAACAAGTGTTTGCAACCTTAGAATCCTGACTGCAGTTATTACTGTTTTCAGTTATTTGATCAATAGGGAGTTTACTAACTCTCAACCCGACGCCAGACAGTCCCTTTTAAGATGTCAAGAAATTGCTCAATTTTAGGATGTTGACCAAAGAAAGTAGATTTTGATCATGCTTCCCCCGCCCACCCCCATTTGTTTTCTCAAGGGTCTCAAGGGAACAGAAAGTTTTGAGAGAGTTTACTGTTTGTGCAAGATGACTCGTTGAGTAAAGAAGTCCAAAGGTTATTATCTGCAGAACAAATAAAGCCTGGGCAAAGGTAACTGTAACGAATGTCTCCCACCTTGTCCCTTCAGCCCGTCTAAGGGGATATTTGCGCCAACGATTGCATAACCGAGAACCTAATCTATGCGTGTCAAATGGAGAGGAGGCACATTTTAGACTCCTACTGGTTAAACATAGTCACTGACTTTTATTCTTCTTAGTTTGACAGGCAATTGAACGTGGTGTCTATGCAAAAATCATATGAAAAGTCTATTTGTTGATGAGAGTGTTTCTAAATATCCAGGTGTTGCTTGTCAGTGTCAGAGTAGCTGAATTAGAATTTTTTTCTCCTTCTCCCAACATAGACACAACACAACTCTTGACAAATACTAAAATAAGTTTACCAATTCCTGGCTAATCTGGACTTTTCTGTTGGTGGTGATTAATGATGTCAAGGACGATTGGATTGTTCTTATGAGGTCTCCATAGTAATTACAAGTATTCAGACTGGACGAACATACAGTGTGGAGATCAACGAGTCTTTTAGAAGATAGTATCCAATCCATAAATGTTGATGGGAAAGTGGGAGGTGACTGAGCGGTTGAGGTTAAGAGCTTACTATTGGAGGGGAAAAAAAGAACAATGCTTTGGGTCTCAGAGATTCATACTGACCACATATTTACTGAATCATTTCTCTTTATTTTGACTCCTTTTTTGTTGTTGCTTTTGTTGAAACTTGATGTCTGTAAAGCCAATTAAAGAGGCATTTTATATAAGACAGTCATGCATTGTTGATAATGAATGAGCCAGAAGCCAGTTATGGAAGCCAAGTAACTTAAAGAGTTGACCTCTAATTTTTTTAAAGTTATTAAAAAAATTTTTTTCAATGTTTATTTCTGAGAGAGAGAGAGAGTGCATATGAGTAGGGGAGGGGCGGAGAGAGAGGGAGACACAGAATCCGAAGCAGGCTCCAGGCTCTGAGCTGTCATTGCAGAGTCTGAGGCTGCCTCAAACCCACAAATCACGAGATTGTGACCTGAGCCAAAGTCAAGTGTTTAACTGACTGAGCCACCCAGGTGCCCCGACCTCTAGCTCTAAAATTAGGTACTGGAGAAGTTTATAAACTTTCTCCAAGTATGTTTATTATCCAAGAATTATTTTCTCAGAGAAATATTTTTTTAAGTTTATTTTTTTTGAGACTGAGAGAGAACATAAGCCGGGGAGGGGCAGAGAGAGTGGGAGAGAGAATCCCAAGCATCTATATGCTGTCAGCAGAGCCGGATGTGGGGCTTGATCTCACGAACTGTGAGATCATGACCTGAGCCAAAATGAAGAGTCGGACACTTAATCGACTGAGTCACCTAGGCACCCCTCAAAGAAATATTTAAGAAAGAGTTTAAACATGAAGAACAAAGCAATCAGAGTGAGATCCTCTGCCTAATTTTTAGATGGCTAAAGAAATCCTAATTGATTTGATGTATTGTATGAAATCCACACAGAATTGTCTCTGTCCTTGTGAGTATGTATGGGTACACAGGTAATCAAAACTAGTTGGCAACTAGATTATCTGAGTTTATGAGCATAATTGTTTTAGAGGAAAAACCCCACAGTTTTCCCGTATGGAAAAGACAAATTCCAATTTCTAAGCCTAAGCCCTGCTATGACCTATGGCTTGGAATTTCACTCATGACCAGCTATTCAAGTGGAAAAACTAATTATAGTATAAGTTTAGCTTAGACATTTGGAAATACTTCTACAGACAGAGACACTGAGCTGAGTTGTAAAGCTTCAAGACTCTTTCAAAGTCCAGAGTAGACAATTATCTTTCTGAGTCTGAAAATTTGATGTTTGGAGGGTCCATCAAACTCTAGGGTTTTTTAGGCCATCCAGCCAGGGCTTAGAACATCGAGCGTGTGAATTGTCTGTTCTGCCTTTAAAAGGAGCTACTTTTTTTTTTTATTATTAAATATTTTTATTAAAGTTTACTTGTTTATTTTGAGGAGGGTGGCAAAGAGAGAGGGAGAGAGAGAGAGAATCCCTAGCAGGTTCTTCACTGTTAGCGCAGAGCCCACTGTGGGGCTCGAACTCATGAACCATGAGATCATGCTCTGAGCCAAAACCAGAGTCCGACACTGAACCGACTGAGCCACCCAGGCGCTCCTTTCCTATGTTTATTTATTTATTTTTGAGAGAGATAGAGATAGAGATAAGGAGATAGAGAGCGCACGCGCAGATGTGAGCAGGGGAGGGGCAGAGAGAGAGGGAGAGAGAGAGAATCCCAAGTAAGGTCCGCACTGTCATTGCTCAAACTCAGGAACCATGAGATCGTGACCTGAGCGGAAACCAAGAGTCGGACGCTTAACCGACTGAGCCACCCAGGTGCCCCCAAAGGAGCTACTTTCTGAGGAGTGTTGGTGACCGTGGAGACATGTGGACATTGAGGGATAATGGGAGCCTCATGACTAGAAGTGTCAGAACAGTTTGTGATTGAAAAATGGGCTTCGAAACCTGCAGAGCCCATTAAATCAGTCAATCAATAATAATAAAAACAATAATTATGAACCCAAGAACGTTAAGGCATTTGGTGAAGAAGATGACAGAATGGAAGAGAAAAAAAAGAGAGAGAGAGAGAGCCAGAAGGGCAGAGATGAGAGAGCCAGAGCCCGAGCACACAGGAGGCACACGGCTGGCGGGCTGTAGGTGCAGAGGGCCTGGTTTTCCAATCTGGCGCTGGGCTTGATGAGTCTGTTTATTCAGCTATGGTATCAGACGTTCCCTTTTCCTGCCCGAAGAAGTCCCCTTTGAAGAACTGCTCTGCTGGGGAGTAGTTTCCCCTTGGACGGGTTACTCCTGTTTGCAGACCTAAAGGAAAAGACCTGGAAAGGCCACAAGAATGTTCTTTAAAGTGATATTCCAGCTCCACGTGAGGGGAGGATGAATAGCAGCGAAAGATTTATTTCCCGGTTGAGGTATTTTTTTCCCCTCTCCAGTGAATTTAGCAGTGAACAAAGGTGTCACATGAATGCGACGGGGGTCAGCTGTACTCGGGCACCTCCAGGTCTGTGGAGTGGGGTGGGAGAGCAGGAGCATGTCAAGCTTCTGTAGGCCTGGAGAGAGCGAGGGCACACCTGTGAGAGTCGGAGGGAATTCAGTAGGGCCTGCGGCCCAGCCTGGCAAGTCTGCATCCACAGAGGACTCCACGGCGGTGACTTATCAGGGGACCGGCCTCCGCTTTCACAGCGAAGCAGCCGAGAGAACTTTAGTGAGTCGGACGACAACATTTCATAACCAAATCGGGGGATTCAGAGGTTGAATTTTTTACTTTGGGGCCTTAAATATTAATTTCTTACAGTTCAGTGGCGCTTTTTACTTTTCAAAGAAGTTTTTCATCTAGCCCTCACGTTAACCCTGTGAAATAGCCAGGGTAGATGTCAGTATCCTGAAGTTTGCTCTTTGGAAGAGGCTGTGGCCAAAGAAAGACATATCGTTACCTAGCTCATCACCGGCAGGGGCAGGGACGACCACCCAGGTCTCTTGACTCCTGGACCAGGTCTCTCTTTTCTCTGTGTTCTTGCGACCTATACAAAGTGATGATGGGAGTTTCAGAAAAAAAGGAAGGTGACATTCTCCATCTCCTCCCAGGCATGTAGAAAGTTACTGTGACTTTGAAGCCACTGCTTTGCTGTGTCCAAATTCTCTCTCCGGGACTGGCCTTAGGGAGGAGATTCAAAGTGAAACCTTCAGAGGGGGAAGTCTCATATTCTAGTCACTGTGGCTGCCCATGCCTCTGGTGGATTTGTTCAATCTTTGCCTGTACCACATAAAACAGGAGCTCTCCAGAATGAAAGGGGTTCTTTGTTCCATCTCTGAGATGAACCCTTTGAGTAAGAGATGCCACTTCCCGGTGAGGTCTGGCTTTCCAGGAGCGGGGACGGGACCCACACGCTCCCCTTGATTCCTGGCCGATCCTCAATGACTCATGGTGACTCTGGGACCTGGAAGTGAGGTTCACGCAGAAGGGAGCCTGGAGCAGTACAGGTGCTCCACAGGGAAACTCAATGAGGTCTTACTTAAGTGCTGCCTTTTCTACTTGGCCAACACAGAGCCTTGTATTTTATCTACTTCCGGATGTTTGCCTTCTTTCTACATGTAGATCTGCGGTCGCCCAACCTTCAGCCGTATCTTCTCATTATTTGCATCCTCTAAGACTAGTTTAAAATTTCTGATGAATGAACCGGAAGCCATTTTCAGCCGAGCACTTATTCCAGTGCCCCTCCTCCGCCTGTGGTTCAAATCCGAATCACCAGGGCAACAGGCATGCGTACTTGGAAATGAGTCTCGAGACGCATCTCGTGTGCACCAAACTTTGAGAATTATTGCTTTGTCCCCTTTCTCCTTAGCTTCCAGAGCCCTTGGTGACTGCGTGGTGCTACCGGCACAAAGACAATCTCAGATTTGTGTGATGGTTCCTGATTCACAAGGCTTATTTCGCGGGGTTTGTCTAATTTAATCCTAATGTCGTGGGGGTGAACTTAATAACAGCCCTATGACGTGGATCCTTTTGTCCGCTCACTTTACAGATGAGGAGCCAGAGGAGTGAGGGGGTTTGGATCACGTAGCTAGTTCCTTGGCAGAGCCTGTGTTCGTCCCAAGTCTTGTGATTCCACGTGCCCTGTTCCTTCCCCCACAACCCCTGTGGCTCTGTACCTTTGTGGACATTGCTGTTCTTTGTGTGGAAAGTGTTGTTCTCGATAAAACTTGCTGTCCACGTAGCTGGGGACACTTACCGTGATACATATGAAGCCAGGGGAAGCCAACACCATGTGTATTCCTAATGAAGCCTATGGTGGGATAAGTGGCTAAGACTGATAAGGAAGTATCCTTTCATGCAAATATTAGGGTGCAACATTGTCATTCAGTGTCCAATTGGAAAAGCAGAACTGGGACCTAGTGAGAGATGAGGGTCCTTCCAGAGAAGGACAGGCTGGTTGTTGACCTGTGATTAAATTATATTCTCCTGACTTCATTTATCCAGGAACGGAGAAAGGGTGGGAAGCAGGCTGAGCGGGGACTCTAGATCACAGAGCAGGTGACCTAGAGTCCCCGGGATGGTCAGGCCAGCTCTACTGGGGTTGGCCGTTTTAGATATCTGTGAGGTTCACGGCTAGGGCCACACAAGACGACGAGGAAGTGGTGTGGGTGTGTAGAATGCCACGAAGGCGAGCGGGTCTCATCTCATTTCATTCGAAAGGTTCCGAACGCTCCAAAGTTCAAGATAGTGTGTAGCCATGATTTCAATGGCAATGTAATGGTTGCTAGAGTATGCTGAACAAAATTTTCTGGGAGGGGGGGGCTCTTTACTCTTTGATTAGTTGCAACATACAGACAGCCATCAGAAACTGAGACTTGTCAACTGAAAGAAAAGGTGGGTCTGAAACTTCTGCTAGAGCCCAGTTCTCTCCCACTTAGCTGGGGAAGGACCTCTTCTTTAATCATGGAGTAACAGATGATTGATATGACTGTACCCTGATTAGAAAAGGTTTCATTTTACTTGTGCATGGTACATGGAATTAGTTAAGGGTTGCATAGGAAAAGAAGTGATGGACTATTGTTCACATTAAATTATAATGACAGCCTTCCTAACCACTGTGTATTTATTATGTAAGAAAAGAAAATGTCTAGTAAAATTCTGTATAGGTTAATAACACCTTCATAATATACTCCTTCTTTTCTATTGACTTGAATAGCCCTCCTACTGACTTTTAATGGATTATTAGAGTTAATTACATCAATTGCAATATAATTGATTCTTAAATACTATGTAGAAACCTCATACAATTATGGAAAAACAAAAGTTATCTAGACATCTCAGATCAAAAAAGATTTGGAATTCCTGCACATTTAATTTCTGATAATCACTAGTCAGTTTGGACATTAAGATTGCATGGTGTCCTGTTTTCTCTTTGCTAGGTTTTGACAGAATTGATAGTTTTACAACATTTAACTCAATACGCATGGAAATATAAGATTAAAGCTGTGAATGGAATTTTTTTTTTCTAAAAAAGAGATCACTTCATGGCTTAAAAGCTGAAATGTGTTACCTGCCTAACACTGACAGAAACAAACTCAAGTGAAAATCAAAAGTGGATTTGATGTTGAGTTTTAGAAATCTCTTCTCCACAGGTGTAAAGATACCTGTGGGTCTTAGGGTTTGTCACCCGAGGGCTTTAAAATATGACAAGAGGATGATTTGTGCCTAAAGGGGCCAAAAAAATTCCTTGCATTTCATTACCTGGTCACGGGCTATGTGTTCTAATGTCAAAACCACTGGTTGAAAGTGAAGCATCGCTAATATCTGTTATTTGATGTCATACACATCAAAAGATATTCCTATAATAGGTGGTATGAATGCAACCTTTTCATTTTTAACTGATTTGGGGAAGCTAGTTTGTGGGTATTGACACAGTTATCAGTGTGAGTTTTCTAAAAGACTCTGCTGCTTCACTGACACGGATTTCTAGATCATTCTAAAACGGTTGACAAGGAAACGTGCAGTGGGTAGGTCCCCGGAATGGGAATCAGCAAACCTGATGTTTTCTGTTGCTACTTAGCTCGATGATTTAACCTGAATAGGCCTTCATGTTCTCTTCCATAAAATGAGGGGGAGAGCCTCTAAGCTTTCCTTACTGCAAATCTCCTGCCCTTGAACTCTCGTAATCTTATTTTCTATTTGATTCTTAATATGACCTACCATATCAATATGTATGTTGTGCATATCGATGTGCCTTATATGTATATGGCCATATGTCTCATCTGGTTAACTAGATTATAAATTTCCAAGGACAGAGACCATGCCACAAGTTACCTCTGTAGGCTCATAACATACACCATGGTATCCTAGTACAGAATGGCTACTGTTTGGTTGGCTGAGCAGCCAATCAAAAGGACATATTTCCATTTACCCCCCTGTAAGTCTTTGATATAAAAAGAATAATGGCAAAATATCCCACCTATGTCTTATGATAGTCTAGCTTTTCAAAGTATTGTAAAATATTTTGTTTCATGAAACTTTGTGCTCTAAATCAGATGCACTTATGATGTAAAATTCCATTCAGTTTTTTAAATCAATTACCAGGCAATCCCGGTAATAGACCTTGAGCAGTCTATTCTAAAGTTCATCCGGAAGAGCAACCACGTGACGATAGCCATGGGAAACAAACAAACAGTTAAAATGAGTGAAGACTTACCCTAGTGGTAGTGGCAGTGGTCAAAAGAACCACTCATCTTAAGCAGTAAACAGTTGTGATTCCATTACCGCACAAGCACAGTGATAGAGAAATCAAATAAAGAAAAAAGATCGCAGTCCAGAAACAGAGCTAAGACTACAGGGGAATTTAACAGATAACATGGAGACCTTTTGAATCAGTGGCTGAAAAGCGGACTGCTCAGTAAATGGCATTGGGACAGCCGGCTCTCCATCTGGACTCATACCATACACAAAAGTAAATTCCAGATGGAATAAAGCTCTAAACATAAAAATCAAATCTATACAAGCATTGGAAGAAAATATGAACGAAATCTTTTTTTTTTAAATAATCTTGGATTAGAAATTCTTTGTAAAAACAAGATGGGAGGGAAATCCAGAGATCATTAAGGAAAACCCGAGTTTGTAAAAAAAAAAAAAAAAAAAAAAAAAACATTATAAAGAAAGTTAAAAGAGAAATGACAGATTGGGACAAAATATTTGAATTACACATTACAGAATAAAGGATGTTCGGTCCATTATTTAAAGAGTGCTCCCAAGTTAATTAGAAAAATATAAATAATGTACTTGAAAATGGCAAAAGATATAAAATAAGCAATTCTCAGGAGAAATTGCCAATGGCTAACAAATCGAAAAATATGTTCGATCCCATTAGTTTTAAAGAAATATACAGTGAAGAACATGAGCTGCCATTTTTTTACCTATCAGATAGGCAAAAAACTAAGGGAGCTGATTTGATATATCAGTTAAAATGAATGAACCTACTGTACAGACCGTCAAGAATAGATGTCAGTAATATATTGCTAAATGAAAGAAGCAAGTTGTAGGACATCGTACATTATATCACGTCACTTTCATAACGCTTTTTAAAAAGCAAACATGAATGAACTTTGTTAATTATTTATGCATTACAAAGACACAACATTGTCTTGTATAGCCGTTATCTCTTGGAGTGGCTACAGCAAGTATAAGTATACAGCTCTAATCTTTGGATTACTTTCCTGCTGGAAAACGTTCTTTTATTATGCTTTATTTAACACCCATCAAGCTGAGTAACTGATCTTTAGGAGACAGTGTTACAAGTCATTAGTTCAGGGGTGTAATTGAATTGAGTATTACATTAATATAGTGCAGTATTTTATGGAATTTCAGTCAGCTCCGATTAAATTCTTCAAATCAATCCTGTTGAATTGGGTTATTTAAAGAGGGTTCTGGCCCTAACTCATGGCTGTGGTAGGATCTTGTCAGGACTCCTTCAGTCTTTAGGTTCTCAGGTTTTGTGCAAGGGCTGAGATAGAACTGCCTCCTCCATCAGCTGTGATATCATTCTAAATGACATCCAAGGACGCTCCCCACCTGCCCCAGGAACACTCAGTTAACTACATCACAACACCACGGAACCCAGGCCATCAGCGGGGTTGGAGCATGTCAATGTAAATAAGGTCTTGTGATTAGTTTGAACTTGCTTCCAAGTTGTTTGTTAGCAAGGAGTTAACAAGTTCAGACCTTTGGTCGTCTGGGTCTTTAAGGAAAGCTTTTTTCCCCATTCCAATGACTTCCTGTTCATGGGAAAATGAGAGGAAATGAACCTCTAACAGAAGGATGGACCCACCCTTTTCCAGTCGTGTGGCTTAATTTGTCAGGTGTAATATTGGCACCTGGTGGCTTGTATTGGCTTCCTGCCCACCCTTGCTGGGGAAGTATCCACATACTTGCAATAGGCGGTAGAAGACTTCAAAGCCATTTGTAAGAGAAAGGATATTGTCATTAAAGAACTTAATGGTGAATACTCCCATTTAGTGATGTCAAGATAAAAGGAAAATTTTAAAAACACATTATCTAGAATTTTTTTTTCTGATGTATCATAGGACCTGTTTAAACAAAGTAATGTGGTTGGTTTAATAACAATATATTTTCAAGGATATATATTTATTGACCGGGTGTTTAGTTTTCCTGTTTTCGAGAAATTAGCAGAGGTCTCAATTATTTATAAGAAGATAATGAATTGCTTCTTTCTGGCTATAATTCTCTTTGCTCAAATTCACCTTTAAATAGGTACTCTCTTTGTGTCTACTAATGGAATCGTTTCCTTTGAATCAAAAGGGAACACTACAATAATATCAAGTGGATCTGATAAATGAAAAAGGATGATATGGGTTTTCAGAATTCATTAGGAATTTTGGATGGGCACAGCTGGTTCAGTTCCATACCTCTCAATTTTCAGCTAGAAATAATTACTGCCTTTTGAACAATGGTATAGTTAATTGTCCAGCAATTCAAGGTAAATTTGTCTATGAATGAGGATTAACCAGACTATAATCAGTGGCCATTAAACCATAATGAATTTTACATAACAATGGAACTTATTTTAGTTTTTTAAAATTAATGTAAACTACATTGGCTTAGTAGATCTAAACTCTCATGGCAGAGTCAGCATTCAGGGATATGGAGAACAAGAATGATTAATCTCCCTAAAGCATATGTTCGTGTCTATCGCTTGTAAACCTTAATCGGTTAATTGTCATCAAATGATTAACAAGTTTTTATTAAGTTTGTATTGGCCCAACACAGTATCACAAAGTTTTATAAGCCATCGATTGAAGAGGTATTTGTTGAATGTCTATTCTGTCGAAGAGTGTAGAGTTGGATTTACCCTGGCAGAGACAGAAGACTTCTGTAGGGGGAACACCGAGGGTACGTTAGGGTCCCTCAACCCGAGGAGCTGGTGCAACTTTCCACAGATCTTTCCCTCTTTTACGGTCTACGTGGCTGGCAATCCTGAGACACACGAATAGTTAGAAATAGCATATTTTGTTCTATAAACTGTAAATGGGGTGGGAGTTCGGAAAAGAGGAGATCGATGTTGATTGAACAGCCTTTGAGGAAGATGTTAGTTTACTGAATCTTAAGGGTGAGTAGTATTTAGATAGCCAGAGAGGAAAACAGTGGACTTTTAAGCGAATGGGAGCTAGGCATGAACGAGTAGTTCCTTTGGTAAGCACAGAAGACTGCAGGATTGCCTGCAGGTTCCTGTGTGGTGAGAAATAGGGTGGTTCACTTTGGTAGCAATAATACGAAAGTTCTTGTAAGCTCAGTAGGAGAATTTAGGATTTGAAGTATGAGGTGGGGGCGGGGTAATGTGATTTGAATAGTGATCTAGGAAGGTTTTTCTGGCAGTTATTTATAGGATGACTATAACAGGGGAGAGGCCATCAAGAGGGAGATTTGTTAGGGGACTCCTGCGAGAGAGGGTTAAAAAACAACTCCAGATGGTGATGGTGGGAGGGCTAAAGAGAAATCAACTCAAAGGACATTTGAAAGGATGGAAGGATGGGCCAGGGTGGCATTGCATAGAGGGTTTGGGAGAGGAAAATTAAGTCAAAGATAACCCCACGATTTCTACTGTAGAAGGCTGGATAATTGATAACACCACTGATCTCTTGATGAAAGAAAATACTGACTTCTATTTTTAGACAGGTTATATCTGGGATCAATTGGGATACCCGGTGGAACCATCCTATAGACAATTATAAACATGGGAGTAGTGAGTAGCCAAGGGGCCAGGAGAAGACACGAAGAATTGATGATGAAGAGCTCCATACTACCTGTAGATCCCAACCTCACAGCCTGATTTTCAAGGCTGCTGTCACCTAGCCCCATCCTACTTATTCAAATTCATCTTCAGCTATCCCGCATTCTGTGTACCTCCCCTCCTGGTCCAGTCAGTTAGCAAACTGCATTTGCTTTTTGGTCTTTGTGTTTAAATGCTTGCTCATTCCGTAAATGTCTAATTATTAACATCTCTCTGCGCATCAAGGCTGCTCAGGTCCTTTCCATGTGAAGATGTTTTTCAAAAACTCCAGTGCATACTCTTCTTTCTCTTTGTCAAACTCCCGTAGCGTTTACAGCATGCACTGTTTGTGAAGCACTTGATCACTTACATGTCTGTGTTCTTGTTTAATCAGGTCAAACACAAATACCTATCTTGTTTCGTTAGTAAAACTATAAATGCCTCGAGTGTAAGGATCAATGTTCCTCTTGCATCAGTTAGGAATTCTATTTTACTGGTAAGAACAGAAGCTCCCACACAGTGGCCTTAAGAAATTAGGAGTTTGATGTTTTTCTCGTTTATGAGAAGTATGAAGGCAGGTAATCCTAACCTGATTTGGCAAATCTTGATAAGAGCAGAGACCCAGCCTGCTCCTACCTTTCCACTGAGCCGTCCTTACCATGGATTTGTCACTTCAGAATCACAGGCTGACTGATCTTTTTCAAGTAAAGCATCTGAGCTGCAGATCGGCAGAAGGGGAAAGGCAGGGAATAAATGGGCTTTCCAACCTAATCAGCCCCACTTCTATTTTATGTTTAATGTTTATTTATTTTTGAGAGAGAGAGAGAGTGTGCGACCAGGGGAGGGGCAGAGGGAGAGGGGGACGACAGAGGATCCAAAGCAGGCTCTGTGTGACAGCAGCAAGCCCAATGCAGGGCTCAAACTCATGAACCATGAGATTATGACCTGAGCTGAAGTTGGGCGCTCAACCGACTGACCCACGCAGTCACACCTGTCCTACTTTCAGTATGCTTCCCTGGACACTCCATGACACAAGTACTGCTTATATTTTGCTGGTTGTCAGCAGTTGGATATATAGCCATTCCTGTTCACAAGCAATGCTGCAAATATTTTTTTTTAGGTGGACATATTGCCTTCTCCAGAAAAATCTGGGTTATTTTAATGAACATAAGGGCTATTGACAACTTGGAGGCAACTAATTATCTGTGCTCTTTGTCTATCTGTCTGTCTCTTTCACTCTGTCTCTGTCCCTAAATATAAATTCTTGTTTGGATACACGCACACACACACACACACACACACACACACACGTAAATGGTGAAAGACATAGATTATGCTATGTCTCTGTATCTTTACCTCTATTTGAATCATATAAATATATATGAATATATATTATAAATGTGCATATGCACATATGTATGCACACACACATAATAAAATGTTTTTGCACTTTGCAGAGATTCTCTCTTTTTTTTTTTTTTTTTTACAAATTGAAGGTTTGTGGCAACCCTGTGTTGAGCAAGTCTGTCGGTACCACTTTTCCAACAATCTTTGTTCACTTCATGTCTCTGTGTCACATTTTGGTAATTCTTGCAATGTTTCAAAATGTTTCACTATTATTCTATTTAATATAATGATTTGTGATCAGTGATTTGGATGTTCCTATTATAAGTGCTTTGGGACACCAGGAAACATGCCCATGAAAGACAATGAACTTCATCGATAAATGTGTGTGTTCTGACTGCTCCACCCACCAGCCATCGCCTCGTGTCTCTCCCTCTCCTCAGGCCTCCCTATTCCCTGGGATGCAACGGTATTGAAATTAAGCCAATTACTAAGCGGATAATAGCCTCTAAGTGTTCAAGTGAAAGGAAGAGTTGCACATCTCTCACTTTCAGTGAAAGGCTAGAAATAACGAAGCTCAGAGGAAGGCATGTCGGCAGCCGACATGGGCTGAGAGCTAGGCCTCTTGTACCAGTCAGCCAAGTTGTGAACGTGAAGGAAAAGTTCTCGAAGGAAATCAAAAGCGCTGCTCCAGGGAACACATGAATGAGAAGATACGGAAACGGCGCTTTTGCTGATATGGACAGAGTTCGAGCAGTCTGCGATGAAGATCGAACGAGCCACCACATTCCCTTAAGCCAAAGCCCGATTCAGGCCCTAACTCTATTCAGTTCTATGCAGGCTGGGAGGGGTGAGGAAGCTGCAGAAGAAAAGTCTGAAGCTAAGCGAGGTTGGTTCACGAGGTTGAAGAAAGAAGCCGTCTCGCAACATCAAAGTGCAAGGTGAAGCAGCAGGTGCTGATGTAGGAGCTGCAGTAAGTGATCCCGGAGATCCAGCTCAGAGAATTCATGAAGGCGGCTACGCTAAACAATGGATTTTCAGCGTAGACAGAACAGCCTTCTATTGGAAGAAGATGCCATCTAGGACTTTTCATAGCTAGAGAGGAGAAGTCCATACTTGGCTTCAAAGCTTCAAAGGACAGGCTGACTGTCTTGTTAGGGGCTAATGCAGCTGGTTCCTTGAAGCTGAAGCCAATGCTCACTGACCATTCTAAACATCCCAGGAGTTTTTACCATTTAGAACGGTAAGAATGATGCTAAATCTACTCTGCCCATATGCTCTGGAGAGAAAACAACAAATCCGGATGACAGTGTACCTGTTTACAGCATGGTTTACTGAATATTTTAACCCTACTGTTGAGACCCACGGCTCAGAAAAAAGATTCCTTTTAAAATATTACTGCTCGGGGCGCCTGGGTGGCTCAGTCGGTTGAGCGTCTGACTTCGGCTCAGGTCATGATCTCACGGTCCGTGAGTTCGAGCCCCGCGTCGGGCTCTGTGCTGACAGCTTAGAGCCTGGAGCCTGCTTCGGATTCTGTGTCTCCCTCTCTCTCTGCCCCTCCCCTGCTCATGCTCTGTCTCTCTCTGTCTCAAAAATAAATAAAAACATTTAAAAAAATTTTTTAAAATAAAATAAATGATTACTGCTCACTGATCATGCACCTGGTCACCCAACAGCTCTGATGGAGATATACAGTTAGATTAATGTTGTTTTCATTCGTGCTAACACAACATCCAGTCTGCAGCCCATGGATCAAGGAGTAATTTGAACTTTCAATTCCTATTTTTTAAGAAATACATTTTGTGAGGCTAGAGCTTCCACAGATAGTGATTCCCCTGGTGGATCTGGGCAAGGTAAATTGAAAACCTTCTGGAACTCTTGGATCATATGGTACTTCTATTTTTAAGTTTTAGAGGAATCTCCCATACTGTTTTCCACAGTCAGTGGCTGCACCAATTTACATTCCCACCAACAGTGCACGAGGGTTCCTTTTTCTCCCCTTCCTCACCAACACTTGTTATTTTTTGTCTTTTGATTTTAGCCACTCTGATGAGTGTGAGGTGATGGTTGAAGGGGAATGGGAGCTGCAGGCTTCCAGTTATGGAGTGAATAAATCACGGACATAAAAGGCCCAGGAGAGAGAATCTAGCCAATGATACCATAACAGTGTTGCATAATGACAGATGGCAGTTATACCTGTGGTGAATACAGCATAACATACCGAGATGCTGAATCACTATGTTGTACATCTAAGATTAATGTAACACTGTATGTCAACTATACTCAAATAAAAAATTTGTTCAATATTAAACATCATATATATTATATGTGTGTATACATGTGTGTACATACACACACACACACACACACACACACACACACACACACATAAATGAAAACCCCTGGAAAGGATTCACCATTCTAGATGCCAATAAGAACATTCATGATTCACAGGAAGAGATAAAACCATCAACTCTAGCAGGAGTTTGGAAGAAGTTGATCCCAACCCTCATGGATGACTTTGAGGAGTTCAAGTCTTCAGTGGAAGAAGTCACTGCAGGTGTGGTAGAAATTGCATGAGAGCTAGACTGAGAAGTGGAGCCTGAAGATGGGACTGAGTTGCTGACATCTCGTAATAAACCTATAGTGGATGAAGAGTTGCTTTTTATGGATGAGCAAAGAAAAATGGTTTCTTCATGGAATCTACTCCTGGCGAAGATGCTGTGAAGATTGTTGAAGTGACAACCAAGGATTTAGTTGATAAAGTAGCAGCGGGGTTTGAGAAGATTGGCTCCATTTTCGAAACAAGTTCTACTGGGGGTAAAGTGCTATCAAACGGCATCACATGCTACAGAGAAGTTATTCATGGGGAGAAGAGTCGATCAATGCAGCGAGCTCCATTGTTGTCTTCTTTTAAGAAATTGCCACAACCACCTTGACCTTCAGCAACCGCCATTCAGCATCCACCAATACTGAGGCAGGACCCTCCACCAGCCAAAAGATTACAACTTGCTACAGTTCAGATTATAGGAGTTTTTGGGCAATGGAGTATTTTAATTACGGTATGTACATTTGATTTTTTAAGACATAACACTATTACACACTTAAAAGACTAGAACGTGGTGCGTGCATAACTATCATATGCGCTGGGAAAACAAAAATTAATTTGACTTTATTGTCATACCTGCTTTATTGTACTGGTCTAGAGCTGAGTCTGCAATATCTCCAGAGTATGCCTGTTACATGGATAGATAGATAGATAGATAGATAGATAGATAGATAGATAAAGAGAGAGATTTACTATATCTATCTCTATTTGAGAATTCACACATACACATTGTTAAAACTGAACAAAATCGAATAAATATCACTGTAAAAATAATCTGATATGGGGGAGCCTGGGTGGCTCAGTCAGTTAGGCATCCGACTTCAGCTCAGGTCATGATCTCATGGTTTGTGGGTTTGAGCCCCGCGTCGGGCTCTGTGCTGATGGCTCAGAGCCTGGAGACTGCTAAGGATTCTATGTCTCCCTCTCGGCTCCTCCCCTGCTTGTTCCCTGCCTCTTGTCTGCCTCAAAAATAAATAAATAAATAAATAAATAAATAAACCTTTAAAAAAATTTTAAAAAAGCCCTGATATGTTAAATATGATGCCAATTACCATGCTTGTTGTAGTTACACATAAGTGCAGATATTTTTGCTTAGGTAACTACTGGGATTATTTGTGCAAAATCATATCAATTTTTTTCCATTGTATGGCAGCTTCGATTAGTTTTCTCATGCCTGTAGTCAACATCACTTTTGATAGGAATGTCTGAATGATCATACCCTCACATTTCTTAGAAGCTAAATGATTTAGTGATCCAGGGTTTAGTTTAGTTTCTGGACTTTTTAATTTTTTTTTTAATTTTTTTTTTTAACATTTTATTTATTTTTGAGACAGGGAGAGACAGAGCATGAACGGGGGAGGGTCAGAGAGAGAGGGAGACACAGACTGAAACAGGTTCCAGGCTCTGAGCTGTCCGCACAGAGCCCGACAGGGGGCTCGAACTCACGGACCGTGAGATCATGACCTGAGCCGAAGTCGGACGCTTAACCGACTGAGCCACCCAGGTGCCCCTCTGGACTTTTTTAAAAGTAGGCTCCAGGCCCAGCATGGAGCCCAAGGTCGGGCTCAAACTCACCACCCTGGGATCAAAACCTGAGCTGAGTCAGGTGCTTACCCATCTGAGCCACTCAGGTGCCCCGAGTTTAGGCCTTCTTAAGTTTCACCTTTTGTTCTCTTCCACTTCCATGATTTAATCAGTAACTTTCAAACTGTGCGTGTGACATATTTTTGAATCTTATCATCAGCAGATAGGAAAGATAAAGATTACACCAGAGTAAACTAAGAAGAAATCGTGATAATTCCACACGATCATGGGCGTTCGGATGGTGTCACAGAGTCTCTAGAAGCATCCCCAATACTGGGTCTTTCAGTTGTCGCTGTTCATACTGTTCATACTGTCGCTGTTATTCATAGTAACAATAAAACAACGGCAACAATTAATGTTTTTGTAGAACTGTACAGAGGGCCTCACCAGGCATGCACGGCAGACGGAGCAAATATTATTGATCCTTTTTAGATGAGGAAGCACTATACAAAAATCACAACAGGTAGTGGGTGATCAGTAATTGGGATGCTCTCTCCTACTCAGTGGTCAATGGAGGAACTTTCCCCCACCAATTACAGATACTCAACTGTGAGCTGTTAACCAGGCGAAGAGATCACAATGCCCCAATCTGGATCCCTTGGGTTAATCGCTTGGGATAAGGTGACATTTGCTCGTCGTGACATTTCTTAGCCACTTCCCCTGTCATTTAGTCTTAGCCAGTGTAATTATGTCTTGGTAGTGAAACAACCAAATCAGTAAGAAAAATAAAAATTTACTGTAACCACTTGTTACACATCATTGCCTTCAATATGGCACTTGAGATTTTAATTTTCTAAGACAACATTATCACTTAGGGTTTAGGCATCTCTTAATCTGCTGACTGATGGAGTGTGTGGCAGGCATTTTCACACCAGGACCATATGTGATATAATTACCTAAGCATTACAAAGGAGATAGGTATAGGAGCAGTTATAGATCTATTACGGGCATGACGACGCTTGGGATAACAGGGGTGGTAGCATGGATCGATGGTGGTGAAATAGTTAAAGGCAATCGATATTAATTGGAACTCCCATGTTTGTTTTCTTTTGAAACCTTAAAGTTATCCAAATGGAGTGTTAATTTAAAAAAAAAAAAGCTGTTTTCTTGGGAGAAGACAATATTTTGAAATGTTTTGAATTTATGAGAGCCCGTTTCCTTCAGTCTCCCATTGCCGCATGAGGTTGAACAAATGTTAGCTGCAACTAATTAATTAAGTTTGCAGAAAGTAGCAGCAGGGGATTGGAAACTTGAAGTGGAAGTGAGCTTTTTGACTGTAAACATGTTGCCTGCCTGAGAGACTATATCTGGACTGAGCGGTTGCTGAGTTATCCAAAGAAATGCAGTATCTCTGGGAAATTCAGGCTTGGCAAGGAGGAAGCATAACAATGTCTCTTGCTGGCAAATCCATTCATTTATTTCCTGGGTTCATCTCATGTGTTTTGCTTGGTTCTGGCCATGCGCTGTGGCTCTGCTATCCTCTCTGTGTATGAAGGTGGCCCCACAGACTTGCTCTCAGGAGAAAAGGAACTAATTTTTATGAGTACTTTTTCTATGCCAGGTTCTTTATATATGTTCTTTCCTTTCTTTCTGTAAAGCTGATATAACTCTCTCCTTTTACAGATAAGAAAGGTAAGATTCAGAATTTAGGAACTCACTTGGGATCAGTTTATAGGCAGTGAAACTGGGATTTGAACCCTGACTAATCTGACACTGGAGCTCTTTCACTCCCAGGATGCTGAACTGCCATATAGGGTGGGGAGGGGCTGCAGGGGGCCCTCACAGCCTCTTGGCTGGTTTCCCTTATGGCTGAGGGAAATGCAACTCAGGGGAAAGATGTAGGGACGTGGAATGGGGAAGGGTGATTGCCAGGCCTGAAGGTGATCTACAGATCACACGGAAAAGTACTGAGAGCAATTCCTGAGCAGGATTCCCGGGACTTGGGTCCTTATGGTCTTTAGACTACACTGGGCTGGTCACCTCCCTTCCCTCAAGAATTTGAACTTAGACATCATATCAGAAAAGGTGAGGGGATTAAAGCTGAAAGGTGATGATACAGAGAAAGGGGCCCGCATGGCCATAATGGACTCTGGGAGATCTGAGGTTAGGAGGGAGTAGCACAATCATGATGAATCACGGGAAGCTCTTTTTTTATTTCCCTCCCAAACTCCGTGTCTATCATGGGGCTGGAACTCACGACTCCGAAATTAAAGAGTTGCATGCTCTACCAACTGAGCCAACCAGGTGCCTACACAGGGAGCTTTTTGTAGAGAGGAGGTGAGAGCAGAGGGAGAGAGACAAGTAAGGGCAAAGCAGATTGAGATAGAGTCAACTCCCAGCCTTTAGAGCTGCTTCGGTTCCAGGGCCTTGGTCTTCCGAGCAAAGCATGTTGGTCTCGCCATTATGGGGCTACCACTTAAATTTCATCACTTTGCCAATACAGGGTTCTACGACCATACAGAATAGACACTTGTGGAAGAAACGTGTTAGAAATGCAATAGACCAATTCAGGATGCCAGACGAATTCTAGAAGAAATTTGTCAGAAGTGCAATAGACCAATTCAGGATGCCAAACAAAATCTGGACTATCTGAGAGGAATTACACACAGTTTTCTCAGAGACTCAATAAGACTTCAGTCATATCATCAGTCTTGAGTTTTTAATGGATAGTCCTGATAAAGATAATCAATACAAAGTAAAAATTATATCACCTACACCCACACTTGGTAAAATATATTCGTCTAAAGCATGACTGAAAAAGTGAAATGTTTTTGACAAATGTTAGATCTGCAAATTTGGAATGAGTAAAATTAAACTTGGGAGAAACTATGGTTGCAGGGGAAAACTCACAACGGCTGCTGCTGTGAGTGATATAATTTCATGTGGTCAAAATACTGATCAATAAATCAAATCTTGGTTGTAAATTTACATGGAAAAAATTGAACTAGAAAAAAATCATGTCAGCAAATAAGAATGAAATGGAAAATACCAGTAAAGCTGGCCTATTCTATATAGAAAATGATTTATGGAATTAGTCTGGGCTAATGGCAACTTCTGCTCCTGAGTAGTACGTCCTGGTAGGCTATTGGCTCCTGCTGTCACAGCTGAAAAAAAGTGGGATAAATTATAAAACTATTTTTAAAGACGTTGGAGAACTGAGAAGCAAAAAGTATCAGATAAAGTCAAATTCCAGCGGGAAGTTCCCTTCCTGGGTTAGCTGAGATTATTGGCCATTTTCTTTCCTGCGGACGATTTCACATACAGTCACAGGCTGAGGGGCAGTTGGATTTGGCCCAGACAGACGGGTTCTGCACAGGAAAGACAGACCTGCCAAGGAAACTGACAAACTAGGATCTAGAAGAGCTCTAAATGTCCTAGCCAGTTTTCTCAAGGGACATTTGATGTTTGACTCTCAAGAGTCAGGGCTCAAGAGGCTGGGCTAGGAAAGCAGAGTGCAGTGTCTTACTGCCTTAAAGGGTCTTGAAACCCACCCTCCCTCCCCCACGGAAGGTCCTACAGTGAGCACACAATTGTCCTTGAGGTATTTGAAAACAGAGGTGGGCTTTTTCTAACTGAAGCTTCAGTCTGGCTCCAAGTTAGCTCAATTCCTCATGAGACGGAGGTGATCAGTCCTCCTCCCTATCTGCCCTTCAGAAGAATGTACAAACCTGCCGGGAGAAATAACAAAGACTTCAGTCTCTAAGACACTTTATGTCTGAGGTTACCTCTATTAAAAAATATTATGAAGCATGTGAAGAAGCAGAAAAATAAGACTGACAATGAACAATTAAATGAGAAGCAAGGGATAGAAGCAAGCCCAGAGATGACCCAAATATTGGAGTTAGTTCAAAGACTAAAATAGCTAGTATAAATATGCTAAAGAAAATATAAATATGCTAAAGGAAAAGATGTACAAAAGAGATGGACAGATGGGAAAGGACCAACTGAGAGTTTGAATCTATGTGGAGGAATCGATCAGATGTTCTATAACCTAAAAATATTATATCTGCTCTTTTAAAATTTTTTTTAACGTTTTATTTATTTTTGAAGGAGACAGAGACAGAGTGCGAGTGGAGGAGGGGCAGAGAGAGGGGGAGACACAGACTCTGAAGCAGGATCCAGGCTCCGAGCTATCAGCACAGAGCTAGACGCGGGGCTCGAACCCACGAACTGTGAGATCATGACCTGAGCTAAAGTCGGACGCTTAACCGACGGAGCCACCCAGGTGCCCCAGTATATCTGCTCTTAAGAATTCACTGTCCAGTAGCTTACTGGATGCAGTAGAAGGCAGGATTAATATACTCAAAGTCAGGCCCAAACGGAAAAGCTAAACTGAATCACAGGGTAAAAAAACAACAACAAAATACTGAGCAGAAGAGATACATAGGACATAGTGAAATGTTTTAACACACATGTAAATTGGAGACCCAGGAGGATAAGAGAGGGACAATGAGGAAGGAGAAATATTTGAGGAGATAATTGTCGAGTATTTTCAAAAACTGGAGAAACACATAAACCTATAGATTCAAGAGGCTCAGCAAACTCCAAGCAGGATAAATACAAAAAGAACACACAAAAAACTACACTGAGGCATGTAATGGTGAAGCTGTTAAAAGCTGAGATACACAGGGCCAATAGGGTTTGCTCTAGAAAATAGCTTCTCAGTGAAAATTCGTTGATGTTGGTATTCCTTTGATTAAAATGTTTACATTTACAAATACTAAGTCAACATGTTCCTGAGGTCAAGTCGGAGGAGTAAAGCCAAATGAAAACAAAAGGCAGGGTTAAGGGTGCCTGGGTGGTTCAGGTGGTTGAGCGTCGGACTCTTGATTTTGGCGCAGGTCATGATCCCAAGGTCATGAGATCGAGCCCTGCATTGGGCTCCGTGCTGTTAGCATGGGGCCTGCTTGGGATTCTCTCTCTCCCTCTCCCCGGCACTGTGTTCTCTCCTCCTCTCTCTCAAAATAAATAAAATAAACAAACAAAAAAAGGCAGGGTTAAAGTACCATCTTTTCCCTGGCATGAGTGGGTGAGTTTGTTCCTTGCAATCAAAGAGCCTAACTGAAATCCTCCTCTGGGTATTTCTACTTTACCAAGCCTCTTCTTCCCTTACCCGATCATTTTAGCTTCTTGGCTGAAGGTAGGGTTTTTAGGTCTGCTTTTTTGCTTAATCGCTGTCCTGAATCCTGGAATTCCTAGATTTTCAAAGTTACATTTCTGTTGACATTGCCATTTCACCAAGCGAGTGAACAGCCTGGAGCGTCCTGATGAGAGAACCATCTTGGTCCCTGACCCTGAAAAGCAGTGTCCAGTAGTCAATCACTTTTGCCTTTGGGGTCTGTTTTCTATGTTTGGAGCAAGCAATCAGGAAGGAACAGTGCAATGGATTGTACTTACTATTCTGGGTTTGCTGAAGTGATTTTTTAAAAATAGATACTACATGCATGCTACAGAACAGGTAGTCCCTTAGAGACAGACGGATAGTGGGAGCATACTTAAAACACCTGCAGATCGATGGATTTCAACCAGTCGCCTATCTTTTCCCATAGATGAAGAGAGAGATGTGTCTTATCTCCCTGGAATATTTGTCAGTGTCTACGTTTTCTAGCTCTGCCTTGCTGCAGGTCTTAGGGTGGTTCCACCTGCTTTCTCTTCCCTGTCCAGTTCTTGAGCCAGTACTAGTCAAACCAGGTACTGGATCAGGATCCCCATGACATGGCAAGTGCAGCCTAGAACTGTGGCTGGCTGCTTAAATCAAGAATCAGGTGTGCACAGATGTAGCCCTGGTGCGTAACCTCCCTTGTTCCTGCCAGTCCTCCCACGGATTCTGGGGCACCATCAGGACTGTGGTCCTTTTATTTGCGTCCCAGATTTCCTTTTTAGCTCTTGCCATTCTCTCTCCCAAGAGATAGATGCTGATCTGATGCTCCTGGATGTTATCTGGGGTTCACTGCCACATACTGTGACAATCGTTCACGCGTTCGTTATTTCCTTTAATGTTTTTATTGATCACTCGCTACGTGTTGCTACCATGCTAGGGGCTGCAAATGCAGAGGTGGACAGAATGGTGTAAACCTTGCTCTCAGAGAGTTTACGTTCTACTGGGGAAGAAAGACACTACACAAATAACCAGACAGATAAATATCTAATTATAAATTGTGATAAGCGCTTTGAAGGATGAGAACCAGATTCCAAAAAGAAATGCCAAGCAGGATCTAACGTAGATTGGGTCAGGGGCCAGGGAAAACCTTCTGGAGCCAGCCAAGTGGAGATCATGGAGAAGAGTGCTCCATGCCGAGAGAAGGCAGGTCTCATGGCTCAGAGGTAGCGCTGAGCTTGGCCTTTTTGGTGGCTTTCGTGGTGGCCAGTGAGATTAGCACCGTGGTTGCCAAGCCTGGCTTTATGAGTTTCCCGTGGCTGCCATAACTAATTGTCGCAAACTTAGTGCCTTAAAACAATAGAACTTATTTTCTCAGCGATCCGGAGGCCAGAAGTGCAAAGTCACTATCACTGAGCTGAAATCCAGGTGTTAGCAGGGCAACGCGCCTTCCAGAGGCTCCAAGAGAGAATCCGTTCCTTGCGTTTTTCAGCTTCTGGTGGCGGCCGGCATTCTTTGGCTCGTGACTGTATCACCCCAGTCTTCAATAGTGCAAGACTCTGGATCTCGAGATCTCTCTCCGTCCCATCTTCATATTACCTTTTCTGAGGTGTGTGTTCACTTTCCCTCCGCCTCTCTTTTATTAGGACACTTGTGAGCACATTTAGAGCCCACCTGAATAATACAGCATTATTATAGCAATATGGCATCTCAAGATCCTTAACTTAATCACATCTGCACAATCCTCTTTTGCCATATAGGGTACCATCTGTGGGTTCCAGGGATTAGGACCTGATAGCTTTGGGAGTCCCTATTCAGCCCCCTACCCTGAAATGCATTCGAATCTCTCGGGGGAACTTTTAAATATGCACTGCCTGGGCTCCACTTTAGAAGAGTTACATCAGAATCTCTGGGTGAGGCCTGGGCATGGGTGTTTTTTTAATGGTTCCCCAAGTGACTCTAGTGTATAGCCAGGGCTGAGAGCTACTGGGCAGAGCAGAATGAGGGAAGAGTGCTTACAGTGGCAGGCAGGAAGTCACCGCCGTTTAGAGACCTCTGCTGCCCTATTAACCCTCAGCTCTCAGTGCTATCTGAATGAAGCCCTCACTCACTGTGCCTGTTTGAAAGGAAAGGTCACCTCCTTGCAGTTCTTGGTCCTGCCTCTTTCAGTTCTTACTACTTCTTTCCATCCACCTGACACCAAGTTTCTAGACTGTGTGACACCTGAGCCCAAGTCCAAATTACGAAGGATATGTGGAACTAACAAGTCAAAGGAGATCTAACTTCGCTGGGCTCTCATAAGTATAGGGTTCAGTGCCCCGGAGTTATAAGTCCAAGTCTGAAAGGCATGTGCTGGCATACATTTGTAATGTGTAAAAACAATTGACGTCAGTCTGAACTACACACGAGAGTTAGAGGCAGGCTCAGAATCGGGAATTTCAGGCTGGGACCCTGGGCCCTCCGGAACTCGCTGCTTGTTTTAGCCAGTAAAGAGAATTTTTTTTTCTTTCTCACTGTACCCACTCAATCTATGAACATTTGACTCTTTTTTCAGTGAATGTATTTGAGGGAAAATAAGAATTTGGCCTATGAGGATCCCCCTGGTTATCACTAGCTTTGGCCCTAAGGATGGACCTAGTCCCACAGCCACATAGGCACGTCACTCGGGAGCTATGAGAAAGACCATGTAATTTGCTGAGAATTTGATAATCTGGGGGAAAAAAAGCCAATTTCGGGAGTTCCTATAAAGCTCTTTATTTGCTGGTGGGTCAACATTTTCAAATGGCAGTTTGAGAGACATTCCCAAGCCCACTCATTACCGGGCCCTTTGGGATTAATTTGAGGGTGGCCATCTTTGCCTCCACAGCCACTCAATTGTCTCTGGGGAGATAAAGATGCAGTGATCTCACTTTGGAGGCTGTAGTCTTTTCATGGTCAGATCTACTAATAGGCTTCACCCACAAGAGAATGGCGGTCATGCCTGGAAAGTGTGAGTAGCATTTTTAAGCCCTGGGAATGTTTGACTGGAAATTCTTCACGGACGGGTCCCGGGTCTGTGTAGCATCACCCTCCTGACCCTGTGTCACACCATCTCTAACACAGGGCCACGTTCAGTTTGTTACTATTTATTGCCGACAATCACCTTGACCAGGGCTGGGCATCATGACGAGATTCAACAGAAGCATGGTGCTTCTTTTGGGACCTTCCTCCCCCTAGCCACCCTCTCCTTGTTTCCATACCTGTGTGCACTGGATGACTTCATAACACTGGGTAAAAACGTTAAAATGTGGGTGCTCTTTCAATTTAGGGAGGCCAACTGGTGCCGTTTTCTCCTGGGTTCTTAGTGCTGAGCCTCCACAGTGCTCAAAAAGGTGTTTGAGTTTGTGATGGCCTCCTTTTCAGAACTCTTTTTTTTTTTTTTCTAAACTTTCTATTTAACGTATCCTTCCTTTTCCAAAATGCTACTTGTTAGGGGCACGTGGGTGGCTCGGTCGGTTAAGCCTCAGACTCCTGACTTCGGCTTAGGTCATGTTCCCACGGTTGGTGAGATCAAGGCCCATGTCGGGCTCTGTGTTGACAGCGTGGAGCCTGCTTGGGATTCTCTCTCTCTCTCTCTCTCTCTCTCTCTCTCTCTGCCCCTCCCCAGCTTGTTGTCTGTCTGTCTGTCTCTCTCTCTCTCTCAAAATAAATAAATAAACATTAAAAAAATTGGGGGCACCTGGGTGGCTCAGTCGGTTAAGTGTCTGCCTTTGGCTCAGGTCATGATCTCACTGTTGGTGAGTTTGAGCCCTGCATCGGGCTCTGTGCTGAAAGTGCAGAGTCTGCTTGAGATTCTCTCTCTCTCCTCTCTCTCTGCCCCTACCCTGCTTGTGCTCTCTCTCTCAAAATAGATAAACTTAAAAATAAATAAAAATAATAAATACATAAATAGATAAATGAATGAATGAATGAATGAAGAAAACAGAATGGCAGTTGAATGTCTTGTGAATCTCTTGCCTTTAGTCTTTATGATCCCATCCACGTGGAAACCTATGAGTCACGCGTTAAGCAGAAAAAATTCTTTCCTGCTGAGATCTGGCAGGTGGTCCCGGTAACACCTTTCTCGTCTAGGAAGTAGTTCAATTATTTCCACCTTCGACAAGGTGCTGGCCTTACTCGCGAAGAGGACAGAGGGATTGGAGTTGCCAGCGCCCCCACCCCCACGTGGGGTGCGGTGTCTGCAAACAGCCTTGCTCTCAAGTATAAATTCCCCTCTTTCTCGGAAGAGCAGCAGTGTCCGAGGCATTGGCATGCAAATACTTGCAAAGTGAAAATGGATACACTTCCACGGCTCCTCATCGCTGGCCTCCGAGGACAGCTTGCCAACTGCGCATGCATGTTGGGTTGGCACCGCGACAAATGTTCCCTGGAGCATAGACGGAAACCACCAAACTGATACCACGTGGGACGCCAGCCAAATCCTGACCTTGCTCCCTGTAGGTGAGCGGCTGTGGAATTCACCTGTGATGGTCTCCGGCTCCCACCAGGTTGGTGGCCGGGGTTTTTGTTTTCGTTTTTTTGTTGTTTTTGGTGGAACGTTTGAATCCTATTGCTTTCCTTACTCCCCTGGTATCTCCTCGCCCCCAAATCACTTTCCTGGTCTTGGCTTGTGAACAGTGGGCAGCTTCTTGGCTCCAAGAAATGGGCAGACCACACGATTTCTTCTTGCCCGGTGTCTTCTCGCCTTCCGAGAGACAAGGGCCACTAGCGGACTGTTCCGGAATCGTGCCCTGGGTGGGGGGGGGGGGGGGGGGGCAGGGCCTGCGGGCTGGCGTCGCCGGTGGCCGTGATGGCTGCCTGTTCCTTTTGCCTCCCCCTCCTCCTCCTCTACGTTTCTCCCATTTCTCTCCAACTCTTCCCATCCCCTTGTTTTGTTTCCAACCCTTATTTATTCAGAGCTTCCAATATTCTAAGTTTTTCATGAATTCAGGGCTTTAATTTAGCATGTGGGGTGCTGGCTCTTCAAGCAGGCTGCTTTGGTCATTATTTCCAACTTGAGGGAATAAAGAGGCAGCGGGGTGCAGTGGAGAGAGTGGGGGCTGGAAGCCAGAAGGCCCAGTACTAGTCCCAGCCCTGCTTCGAACTAGCTGTGGGACCCCGGCCGCCGGCCTCAGCGTCCTCTCCCATGTGGGGATGCACTGATTTCTGAGGCTTGTCCCAGTCTGTCATTCTGTGGAGCTCACTGTCTATGTGGGATCCATATGGGGCTGTGCCAATCCCACTTTCTCTTTTGCAAAACTTTGTCGTGAAATGAGTGAGTGAAGAGAGGTGAGCAGAGTCCCTAAGCTAGATTTCTCAAACGCAGAATATCGAGGGGAAAATCTTTGCATCAGTGTCCAGAGGCTCACAGGCTAGAAATAAAATTCACGACACTTCCTGTCTTGAAATGTGAAGCCGTATTTTTTGTTTTTGTTTTCGTTTTTTTTATCACCAGGATAAGAGAATGGTTCAAGCGGTATTTGCTGTGTGTGTGTGTGTGTGTGTGTGTGTGTGTGTGTGTGTGTTTAAGAATCCCATTTCTGTACTGTAGCATAAACACATATAATTGTTCAAGTAAAATTGTACTTTTGGGAGGAAAAGGTTAAAGTTGGCTACTGATATTCATCAGGAGATGGATATTTAATCTTTAATCTCTTGTCCTAGGCCTCTACTTTGGATCAGCTCATTATCCCGAATAAACGATGTGTCATTCCCATTACTTATGTCTCACTGCAGCCAAAGTATCTGGACCGCGTTTTAGTAAGCGCCATTCATTTCGACCCATTCAGTATTAATCTCCCTGCTAACATCTTTCCTGTTCCATGTGCTGTCCCCTATTTGCTTTTATGTTTTCTGCAGAGTGTTTATAAAAGGATAATCTTTTACAAAGCAGACAGAATTTTTGTGTATAAACTGCTCTGTTTGAATGCCTCATTGATATACCATCTAAAAACTGAAGTGTTCAGCAAGATTAGCAAAGCCCTGAGCTATTGAGCTGGGGGAAAACATGAGAACCAGTCCCTTCTCTACAGGAGGCAAAGGTGACGAAAGATGCCTTTGCCTTTCGCGGTAGCAGCAGAAGCAGAGCCATTTGCCCACACGGGCCCCGATAGGCCTGGTTGCCTGGAAATTGGAGCACAAAGCGAGCAGCTCAGAAGTCACTCGGAAAGGGATAACAAGCGCGGCGGTCTTCTGACTTCTTTCCTAGAATTTTCCCAGAAAATCCCATGGCTCTCCCAACGCTGAATTTGCACGTGGTCCCCACTTCGGCTTAGTTCTTTTCAACTTGCATGAGGTATGGGCGTGCTGTTGCTCAGCTGCTCGTGGAGGCTAAATGATCTGTGTTATCCGGGTCAGCCCCGCAGAAAGGGCAGGAGGCGCGAAGCTAGGATCCGAGGTGGCTGACGGTCTCCCCTCCCTCTTCCATCTTTTCTCTCCAGGGATTGGGATCTCATCCAAACGGCTCTCTCTTGCAGAGACGAGGGAGAGATCACTTCATTTTACAATGGACAAAGAAGGTTCCTTTGTGGAATTTTGCATGGCATGGGGTCCCAAATATGCCACCGATAAAAAGACTTAACAGATGGACTCTGAGAATAGGAATACGTTCAAGAAAAAAAAAAAAAGGTTTTAAAAATCAGTGGAGGGGGGTTGCGAGTCTGGCCACTGTGGGAGCTGTGCACGGGAAGCTGCACTGAGCAAATGTTTTGTACCTTAGACAGGGCAAGTGCTGCTGGTAGCGATGCATGGAAGCATCTGAGGCACAGCCTGTGCTTGGGCTTCTGGTTGGCAATGCTGTGGGGAAAAAAAAAAAACCCCAAGATGCACAGTGCCAAAAATTATACGTGCCTTCAAAGAGTAATTGTTTCCAACAAATTGATCACTTGTTTACTCAATAGGAAGGTTTGTGATTTTCTAAGGAGCGCCCTTTGTATACATGAGAATTTTGCCTACATTCCACGTTTACTGGGGAAAAGTTCAAAAGGGACACGTGGTTGTGCCATTCTCATGACATACATCCTTAAATGCTAAGGGCCTGCCAAATCTCTTCTGAAGATCTAAGCTATTAAAAACACTCCAAGTGTATCCGTCAAGACTCTGTCAACAGTCAAGCGCTGTTTAAGATTTCGTTTCAGCTCACGGCCACCATTGTTGACCGCTGATGAAGGCATTAACGAGGATGGGTGCCCTTGCCTGAATCTGTGGTCCGCCCCAATAGGAGGGGCTGACCAACATTTGGGAAAAACTTGAATCCAATTCTTTGGGGGCACTCTGTGTGGCCTTCAGGAAAAGTGACACCGAACGACAGTTCTGTCTCACCATGTGGCAAGAAGGCCCTGTACTGGGAGGCGGGTGGGGGGGTGGAGGGACTGGGGAAATGGCCAATTGCGATGGCCAGAAGAGTGCAGCCATGAGGTTCTCCTGACAGAGAGCCACCCTCTTGACGGTAGGAAGATCTTGGTGTTGGCTCCTTTGGCTTTGAAGAGCCACCTTAACAATACACAAGATGAGCTCCTCACGTAGAGGGGTTCCATCGGTTATTCACAGTGTTGATCTCAGTGGAGCCTAGTTTGGAACTTCATTTCTTCTATTTTCTATTCCTGTTTTTGTTTTTTTTTTACACAGTTCTTTTCTTCCCTTTTTTTCTCTTTCATTTTCTTTACTTCCCTTGTTCCTTTCCTCCTTCTCTTTCTTTCTCTTCCTCTGCCCACCTTTTCCTTTCTTATCTCAAAGCTACCGGGGACAATAAGAGTTTACCCTTGCTCTGAAAGGGTAACAATTAAAATCAGTAAATTTGGCCAGCACAAAGAGTGTCTGACGTGAGGATGGCCAGTTGAGTTCATTTTGCATTTCAGCACCTATCACTTAGTAGCAGCTGCCTGGAGCCCTGTGTCGAGAGGATTCTGAGTTCAGAACTGGGCTCAGAGGGCATGACTGTCCTGATCAACTAGATGTGACAGCAAAGGACACAAGGGGAGTGGAGAGGCGGAGCACTCATGGCAGAAACTTGCCATCCCGGGTCTAAATCAGGGTTTATCAACCGTGGCACCATTGACATTTGGACTAGATAATTCCTTGTGGTGGGGGCTGTCCTGCACGCTGCAGGATCTTTAGCAAGATGTTTAGGCTTCTGTTCACTAGATACCGGTAGCACCCCCACTGTTGTAACGACTAAAGCTATCTCTGGATATTGCCAAATGTCCCCTGGGGGTAAGAGTGCCCCCAGTTTTAAAACCATAGGTCTAAATAATTACCACCAGACTAAACATAGGGAAGCAAATGAGAAAGTTAAAGGGGCTGGAAGGATACAGAGCTTTTGGGCGTAGGTGAGGCTGTGTGAGAAATGTGGGACGTGTGATAGCAGAGAAGAGAATCTCAGTCGCTTCTCTTGCCTGACAGGCTGGGCGTCGTGCAGCATGTCCACAATTCTAGGGTCAGATGTACGAGCAGACCAGGACCCTGGGGATTAGAGCCTGAAATCATAGCAGGAAGGATGGAAGTATACTATAGTTTGTCGATCATTAGATTGGTGGATCATATTGGATGATACTCTGGATCATAGTATTGCTGTAGGTCGAGTTTTCAGAGGCTGTCTCAGGAATTGGTAGGGGGTTAAAAAAAGTGTTAGCTGCCTGCCTTCTCTCCCTTGTCCCTCTGAGACTTGTCGTCATTCTTCTCCTAGTTTAAGACAGTGGGAGAGGACAAAGACATCTGGTTTCTGATAAAGGTTTCCTTGAAGCTGCCTTCGACCACATTCCACCCACTTTCAGAACACTGACGGGTAATGAACCATGTGTTAGCCTCAGGTTGGACTTAAACTTTGGGTGCGTGTCTGTAAACCTGTCCAGTATTTTGGAGCATCCTTCCTCACCTTGTTCATATATCTGTGCAATGGGCAGGCATGATGTGGACCCGTTTCTCTAGCCCAGTAAGTTTCTTCAGAGTGAATACAAACCAGAAGTCATCTAAGGAACCAAGAAGAGAGAATGTATCTATCATCTTAGACCATTTCTTCCCAGAAAGCCTGAGTATTGAGACAGGAAGGGACTTCACTGAGGACAGGAAGTCTAGCTCATTCTCTCCCCAGGCGGTTCTCTAGAGCCCGGGGAGCAGGGACTCACCCGACTGGCATGGCCCTCTGATTAGAAGGGGTCTTGGGACCAGAGCCTGGGCCTCTTTGGATCTGAGAGCTCAGCCCGAGCTCACAGTGTGATCCTGTCTGCATTGAGGTGCTTGAGTTGTGCTGTCCTTGACCAAATGAAAGTTGTTTATCGCTTCTGCCCTGGTTTATGGATTTAGTCTTTCCTCCTAACCAGGCCAAGGGCACACATTTACTCAACAGCACTACAGTCATTTGCGGGTATTCATCTACTGTATCCATATCACAACCGTACCACCTTGCCAGCTCGGAGGCACCAGGCAGTTTACTTAACTATATGAGCCTTGCATTAGTGAAGCTTTTCCAAAAAAACAGAACCAATAGGAGATGATTTATCCATCTATCTACCCTATATTGTCATCTATCCGTCTGTGAAATAGAGACATATACATACACATATATATTCATATATACATGTATATATATGATACATATATATACATATATATATATGAATTGGAATTGGCTCACAGGTCACAAGGCCTGCAGTTGGCAAGCTGGAGACCCAGAAAAAACTGATGTTTTTTAGTTTGAGTCTGAAGGCAGGAAAAAACAAAAAACAAAAAAAACAAACCCTGATATTCCAGCTTAAAGGCAGTCAGGCTGGAGGAAGTCCCCCTTACTCAAGGGAGAGTTAGCATTTTGTTCTGTTCAGTACTTCAACTGATTGGACAAGGCCCACCCCGTGGGAACGGAGGCCTATTCATATGTTAATCTCCTCCAGAAACACCCTCACAGACACACCCAGAGTAATGTTTAACCAAGTATTTGGGCAGCCTGTGGCCTGGTCCAGTTGACACATAAAATTAACCATCACAAACCTCCCTCTCCTTCCTCATTTGCAGAATGGGGGGAACAATAGCATTTATAGGGTTAATGTGCACCTTCTCTTGATCATGTGAGTTAATAAAAATAAAAGTTGTGAGCGCCCTTACAGTATTTCAACAAATGCTGCTGTTATTGTTGTTATCGTTGGAGGCACCTACAGAAGTGGAGTAAGTTCCAGAGAGAAGGAGATGCGGGTGCTGGGGAGGGCAGAGGGAGGCGGGGCTTCCCGGCTGTGTGACCTGTGTAGTCACACTCGGCCCCAAGCTTCCGAAAGGCCCCATGCTTGGTTTAATGCGCTGTCATTGCTGTCTCAAAAAAACGCTTCATAATTCTGAAAAGACCCTGCATTTTCATTTTGCACTGGACCTTGCAAATGGTGTAGCTGGTCCTGGAGCGAGGGATAGGAAAGCTTTTAAAAATGCCCAACGAGGTGTTAGTGAGCTATCTGGGCTCTGCTGCATCCCAGATTCCTCTCCCTCCCCCGCTGAATTCTGCGGGCATGAAAACTGCCACAAGACATTCATTTTTAATGCCTTGTTATGGGCTTCTTAGCAATATATCTTTGGGTATTAAGGTGTGGAGTCAGAGACTTAAAATGATTGATGTCTTTGCTGCACATAAGGGGTCTCCCACTCTTACCTAGCGCCAGATATCCACTTGGGAAATTTATGGGGGCTCTTGGCAGCCTAAGCGGCCATCAAATATTAATCAAAAATATGTAATAACTAATATATACTTAAAGAATTGAAGAAAATTAATATTCAAGGGAAGCATTCAGGGACCCATAAAAATAACAAATGCTAAAGAGACTCAGTCAAGGTTGGCAGGTTCAGGGCTCACCCTGTTCTTATACTTGCTTGGAGATTCTGGGTTGGCTGGCTGATTCTCAGATGCTGAGATGGCACAAAAGGGGACTTCGTGCTTATTTCATTTGATCCGGGCTCCTGCTAATGAAAGGAGTGAACTCCGACTTCAGGACCCTGCATTTCTACCCCCACCCCCTTTCGTCTGTACCTCTTAGCATCGCACACCCAATCTACAGCTAATTCTTTTTTTTTTTTAATGTTTATTTATTTTTGAGAGAGACAGAGACAAAGCTTGAGTGGGGGAGGGGCAGAGAGAGAGGGAGACACAGAATCCGAAGCAGGCTCCAGGCTCTGAGCTGTCAGCGCAGAGCCCGATGCGGGGCTCGAACTCACGGACCGTGAGATCATGATCTGAGCTGAAGTCGGACACCCAACTGACTGAGCCACCCAGGCGCCCCTACAGCTAATTCTTTATGGGATTCTCTCTGGCAGCCTCTTGAGGATAGACTGTGTCTCATCTCCGTATGCATCTGTAACACCTAGGGCAACGGCTTGCACAAAGCATTAAGTTGGACCATAAGGTATTTCCTCTTTGGGAAGTAAAAAACAGGCAAGTAACAATTTTGGTGTGTTTCAACTTTGAAAATCCTCAAGGGTTGCCTGGGTGGCTCAGTCAGTTGAGCATCTGACTCGGGCTCAGGTCATGATCTCATGGTTTGTGGGTTCGAGCCCTGTGTCAAGCTCTGTGCTGCCGGCTCAGAGCCTGGAGCCTGCTTTGGATTCTGTGTCTCCCTCTCTCTCTGCCCCTCCCCCACTTGCACTCTGTTTCTCAAAAATAAATAAACATTAAAAAAATTCTATAAGAATCCTCAAACTGGACCCGGCCTTTCTAGGAGAACTTTTTATTAGAACTGAACAGTCTCTACAGAGCAGGCTGGGAGCATTCCCTTAATTCTCAGTTTCAATGACTGAAATTTCTCTCTCTCTCTCTCTCTCTCTCTCTCTCTCTCTTTTAATGTTTATTTTTGAGAGAGAGAAAGCATGAGCAGGGGAGGGGTGGAGAGGTGGTGGGGGGGACAAAGGATCTACAGTGAGCTCTTCGCTGACAGCACAGAGCCCAATGCAGGGCTTAAACGCACAAATTGTGAGATCATGACCTGAGCTGAAGTCAGATGCTTAACTGACTGAGCCACCCAGGCACCCCAAGGACTGAAACTTCCTATTATCCCACAGGCAGGAGGCGAATGTCAAAAGCTGCCTTTCCTGAGCTGAAGTAAAGGGGTGTAGGAGTAGATCGGCCTGGGTATCGGCAAGGTTAGTTCAGTTTGTCCCCCGTTGCTGCTTTTGATTGAGAACTTCTGGAGTTTTTTTCTCCTCTCTTCTGTTTTTGGTCTTCAGCTCCTTCTCCCCCTTAGTCAGCAGTGGAACTCAGACAAGGAGGGCTGCTCGTGTGCGTGGCTTTCCCAATGCTGTCCTTGGAAAGACAGGCTGCCCAGCGTCCCCAGGGACAAGGGATAGTCTTTAATCCCAGAGAGGAGTGGAGATGGGCTGATCGCATCCGCTTGGAAGGGAGTGGTTGGTTCGGATGTCGGACCACCATGGCAGTTGCTGGTCTCTTCTGTTATTATGGAAAATCAGGAGCGGAGCCTGTCACTTGTCATCTGTTCTTCGAGTGTAACCAACTTTTCTTCCATGGGCCATTTGGTGTGACTATGAATGATGGCTCCGGCTAAATGACACCATCCTGATGGTGGAGTAAACAGAAGTGATGTTGGAACAGGCGCCTTGGATCCAGCCTGTGTTTTTGGAGAGCTGCAGAAAGGGTCTGGGATGGCAAGGGATGTGCGGTGTGCTCGGGGCTGAGGCCTTGCGTGTGTCTCCTTTAGCGTCCCTGAGCCAGTGAGGCTCAAGCCAGGCGACTGGAGAATGACCCTACCATACCCCCATCCACGTCCTCTGTTCTTGGGTACCGTTGTTTAAATAACAACTGCTTGTTTTTTGGAAGATTAAAAAAAAAAAAAACAACCCTCTGGTGCTACGTTAAATGTACACATTCGTTGAAAATCTCAATTTAGAAATATTAAAAGGGGGAGCAATGCATTGAGAGGTAGTATGGAGTGATGGATAGAAAAGCAAGTTGTGGGGGGGCGGGCACCTGGGTGGCTCAGCTGGTTGAGTGTCCGACTCTTGATTTCAGCTCAGGGCATGATCTCACGGTTCGTGAACTCGAGCCCCACGTTGGGCTCTGTGCTGTCAGCGCAAAGCCTGCTTTGGATCCTCTGGCTCTCCCTCCCTCTGCCGCGTCTAACTTTGTCTCCTCTCCTTCTAACTCCTTCTAACTCTCCTTCTAACTTTGTCACCCACCTCTGATCTCAGGCAGGTTACTCTCCACGCCTCAGGCGTATCATTTGGGGGCTAAAAATAGCATCTACTTCCAAGGGTCGCCGTGATGAGTATGTCTGACCCTCTGTAACATGTTTGGCACGGTCTCTGGGACATAGTCGGTGCACAATGAATTTGGACTCTCGTTGTTATCTGTGTATGTGGTTGTGTACCTCTGTTGTACCTGTGTATGAGGGAGGTGGCACAGGCTTCTTCAGAGGGGGGAGCAGATGCCATTTGGGGGGGATGCCTGCCTGGTTCTCGGTTTCAGTTTGCCTGTGAAGATATTTTCTGACACGTGGTGAATTGCCATAACCCACGATTTCCGAGAGCATTTACTGGTCGGGCTCTAAGCAACGCTGAAGTCTATATCTCAGTAAGATACGCTGGGGGCGCCCAGGTGGCTCAGTGGGTTAGGCGTCCAACTTTTGATTTTGACTCAGGTCATGATTTCGGGGTTTGTGAGTTCGATCCCCGCATCGGGCTCTGCGTGGACAGTGTGGAGCCTGGTTGGGATTCTGTCTCCCTCCCTCTCTCTCTGCCCCTCCCCTGCTTGCTCTCTGCCTCTCTCTCAACATAAGTAAAAATAAACTAAAAAAAAAAAAAAAATAGAATACAGCATTTCTTATGTTTTCTGCACCCTTCTTAGCATTCTCCTCCAGGGTTTAATAAGAGTTAAAGGAGATGACACGTGCAAAGTGCAACAAAGTACATTTTGTGTTTATATATATTTGCTTTGCGCATATGGGACATGTAGTAACTGCTCAATAAACATCAGTGGCTGCTACTATGATACAGAGCCTACTGTGGAGTCCTATGAGGGGGGAAAGAACCAAATATAGTGGATTTCACAAGCAACTTTTAGCTCATCTGTCTGGATGGCATGCAAGTCCCCCAAGAACCCTCACAACCCGTTTGGGAGGAGTAGGATGTGTTCTTTCCATTGTACAGATGGAGTAACCGAGAGATTGCAAAGTGACATCACCAACAGGCGGTGACCTAAGGAGTCAGGGCCAGAACCAGGTCTGGAATACAGACTTCCTGGCTCCTGACCCAGGTTCCCTTCTGCCATGCAGCCTTCACCGGGAGGCTGGGGGACCAGGGAAGTATCTGTTTCAGGGCTCTCTCAGCTGCCCTTGGAGGTTTATCATCTATCAACTGAATGTTGACCAAAAACATGCTAATTCCTGAAGAGACCTTACAGGATGTCCTGTTGAGACTTTTCCTCCTTTTTTTTTTTTTTTTTTTGTCAGTGCTTTGCTGGCAGATTAAAATTCAGTGGACCCCATTTGTAGGAAGTCTGATAAAATATTCTCATCTCAATTGCAAACCATTTCTTCCATCTGCCACTTGGCTGAGAGGATCGGACTCAAACACCCTCACGAGAGAAGAGAGTGATACTAGCAAAGGAGGGGACAGGAAACAGCAAGGCAAGGGTTTGTGTCTGAACACAATTTCTACCTGGTCTGTTGTCTGACCGAGCTGATTAGTCAGCTGGTCTGCAGCTGGTGTCTCTTCACCAAAATGACTGAATCTGCCTAAAATTACTTTTGCTTGTTTTGTAGCCTCTTGTAGATGCAGTTCTATATAGGCAGTGCATGGATGTTAGGAGAAACAACAAATTTGGGGTGGGGTTGTGGGGCATGGATGGGTAGGGGAGGAAAAGACCGGAGGCTATATGGAGCGAGGTGAGCAAAGCTGATCTGGGAAAGGTGATACAGTGTGCAAAAGAGATCGACGGAGGTCAGCACAATCCACCTAAGAAGGCGTTTATAGTACCTACTCTTGGCAAAAAAAAAAAAAAAAAAAAAAAAAAAAAAAAAAAAGAAAAGTTCTGGGGTGAATAGGAAATGAAAAAGGCCTGATTCTAGATTTGAATTGGTGAGGGAAACATTTCTTCCTTCAACAGTCCTTAGTAAATGTCAGGCTCTTTGCTGGATCTTGGAGATATACTGGTGAGCAAGAATGACCAGGAGCCTACCTCTCAGAACTTACGTCTTAGCAGGGGAAAGCAACGAGGAAAATGTGACCCTGGCTTGTCATGAATCTTAGGGAGGGCGTAAGGAGGGTATGGTGATGGAGAGCATCAGGGTTGGGCACATGCTGCTATTTCAGATCAAGGAAGACCCTAGAGAGGGGTATTACAGGCTGAAGGATTTCAGCTGCAAAGATAGGGGAAGAGACATCTTGGCACATTCCAGAAACTACCTGAAATACTACATAGGTGGAGGGTAGTGGGGAGAAAGATGGCAAAACTAAAACAGGAATCTACATGAGAAATGACAGTGGTCACACTGGGACGCAGCAGTAGGTTGGAGACAGGTGGAGAAGTTCACGACCTTTGGGATGAAGAGTGGGGGGTAACAAGGTCAATGGCTTTGGCTGAAGGAGGAGACATGGGATTCAAAAAACACCCAGGTTTCTGGTTTTAGAGTTTGGTATGTGGTGGTGCCACTTCCCGTGACAGGAAGCACAAAGGGGGAATATCTTTGCAAGAGGCAGAATAAAGACTTCCATTTGGGGGCCATGTAGTTTGAGGAGAAGGTCCAAGGAGACATGCTAAGTATGTGTGGTTAAATATGTTGGTCTGGAGCTCAAGAAGAGGTTTAGGTTGAAGACATCAAACTATTAATTTAGAAAGAAACAGACAAAGTACTATGTGTGTTTAGAGAATGAAGCAGTTCATTCAGGTGAGGGAATATAGACTCTAGGGACAAGTCAAGTTCTAAAAGGCCATAAGCAAAGGAGCAGAGAGTGGCTAGAAAGAGAATTAGAGAAATGCCTTTCTTTACATGATGAAAAGGAAAGGGTGATGATTAGTGATATCGAAAGAACTATACTCAGTCCTTCTCCGGAGAAGTTACCTGGGAGAAGGGACCAGGTGAGGCCTGCTCTCTCACTAAGAAAATGAATAGTCAAGGCATAGACTGAGAAAACACATTGCAATGTAAATGTGACCAGGATCTCCTACTCGTAATATATAAAGAACACCTACAAATCAACAATAAGAAGACAAACAAAAAGAATGGGCAGAGGTCTTGCACAGACATTTTGCAAAGATCGTGTACAAATAGCAAGAAGGAGATGGAAAGTTGTTAGTCATCAGGGAAATGTACGTTAAAATCAGAGTGAGCTAATACTTGCCATGGCTAAAACCAGAAAGACTGTCAATACCAAATACAAACATGTGCAGTAACCAGGACTTCCTTTGATATGTCTGTTGGTAGGAATGTAAAATGATACAACCACTTTGGAGAAGTATTTGGTAGCTTCTTTAAAGAATGGAATGTAGATCTACTTGCATGACTCAGAAATACCACGTTCTAGGTATTTCCTCAGGAAAAATGAAAACTTGCGCACAAAATTATTATACAAGCATGGTAGCAATCTTAGTCATAATGGCCAAAGGCTGGAAACAGCCCAAATTTCTGTTGATGACAGAATGGATAGGCAAATAACTTATCCACACGATGGAGTATCATTCAGCAAAGCAAAGGTACAAACCACTGATTAAGGCAACAACATCTCAAAAGCACTGAGTGAAAAGAAGCGAGACATAAAAAAGTACGTGGTTTAGGGTTCCATTTCTATTAAGTTCTAGAACAGACAAAATGAATCTATAGTAACGGAAACCAGAAAGTGATTGCCTGCGAAGGGGCATGAGGAAACTTACCGGGGTGGTGGAAACGGTCTATATCTTATTTAAGTGGTAGTTACACGAAAGTATACAGCTGCAAAACTCATCAAACTGAATGTTCAAAATCTTAAGATCTTGCATTTTATTGCATATAACTCATACCTCAGTTAAAAAAAAAATCTGGATAGTCTAGCTGCAGAGCCTGCGTTCTGAAAATATTTCCCAATTTTAGTGGCAAGAACAGGAAACACTGGAGGGAGGAAATCGATTGAAATGAAATGAGTGAATTTAAATAAGCAGGATCCAATGGTCTTGGCTTGTGAGTAGTGCACAGTCTCAGCCCACACCTTCTCAGGTGGATCTGTCTTTATGTGCATATGTTGATATTAGATGAACATTATGTTGCTGAATTAGAGATCTGAAATTGTTTTTGTGGGTAAAGTTCAGTACGGCCTACATTTATGTGGCACCTACTGAATGCTAGGCGCTGGGTATGCTGTGTTTCCTAAAGTTGCCTGTTGGCTCCCCAGGAGACGGGTGGCTTGGCTTCTATTTCTCTGGTTTCTTCCATGGGAGGGCTTTGCTCTTCCCTTGACTGCTCACAGAATGATGTCTGCACAGAGTGGGTGCCGAATAAATATTTCGTGACAGAGTGGATGAAGCAATGAATAATGAATATGCAAGTGTGTGATGCTCTATATGCATGTGAGAAGTCAGTGTTTAATTTCTCTAAGATGAATGTTACCATATATCCGACGTTAAAAAACAAACAAACAAATACAAAACCCTCACCAGTTTCTTTTTACTCTCTGTGAATCAGACTCGAACAAGTGAAAAAGATACAGAATATAAAATGGTCTCATTTTCTGTCCCTTTCACTTCTGGTATTAAAGGCCAATCTGATGACAACTGGTCTAGTGGTTGGACTTTGGATTATTAAAAACTATTTTGCAAGAAATAAGCTTGGCTTATATGACCCAACAATGAGATAACCTACTTTGGTAAGAATGACAGCAACAGTTGATATTTCTTGGGGAAAACACTAACCAAAACAAGAACCAAAACAACCCCTCCCAATCTCAAGAGGCAATGGGATATAAAGAAGGTTAAATTGAGTTGCTGATGCCAACAGAGAGAGCCTTTGGGAGATGTGTGTCGTGAGGATATTTTATCAAAGTTCACTAGCTGCCAATATTTTTTACTTGGCATATAAAGTGGCCAAATAAAGCATTTAATGATTTTAAATCTAGAATGTATTTATAGAAATAAAACAGAATTAACCTGGGTCAAATGCTTCATCCTTTGAATGCTTCCCTCAACACTGTGAATTAGCTTAGTGATAAAAGAAAATAAGTTTAAATAAATCACTATGTTGAAAAATAGAATGTAATGGATAATTTGTAAGCCAACAACCTTAACTTTAAAAAGAAAATCTAGGGGCGCCTGGGTGGCGCAGTCGGTTAAGCGTCCGACTTCAGCCAGGTCACGATCGTGCGGTCTGTGAGTTCGAGCCCCGCGTCGGGCTCTGGGCTGATGGCTCGGAGCCTGGAGCCTGTTTCCGATTCTGTGTCTCCCTCTCTCTCTGCCCCTCCCCCGCTCATGCTCTGTCTCTCTCTGTCCCAAAAATAAATAAAAAACGTTGAAAAAAAATTTTTTTAAATAAAAAGAAAATCTATTCTAATTATATACATTTCATTTTAGATGGCAGATGGAAGCTTATTAAATATTTGGAAATTTTTATATGAAATTACAATTTATGCTCTGATTCTAAGATTTAAAAGCCCAGGTAGTGTGTGTTTACTGAATATTTTTATAAATTTGAAAATTTATTTGTTGCAAATTAAAAAAATTTTTTTTTAACATTTATTTATTATTGAGAGACAGAGAGACACAGAGCATGAGCAGGGGAAGGGCCGAGAGATGGAGAGAAACAGAATCTGAAGCAGGCTCCAGGCTCTGATCTGTCAGCACAGAGCCCGACGCGGGGCTCGAACTCACAAACTGCGAGATCATGACCTGAGCCCAAGTCGGACGCTCAACCGACTGAGCCACTCAGGCACCCCTGTTTGTTGCAAATTTAATGAAGAAAAGGATGCATTTCATTTGTCTCTGTTTTCCCATAGGATTTATGATTTCTTGCAAGAGTTCATAGTCTATTGTAAAGTGGAAAACAAATACTGTTGTCTTGAGAATATAAATAGGATAGAGAGTGGGGGTGTGATAAGAGGCAGAGTACCAAAAGAGGGAGAATTTGTAGATACGTAGACTTTCACATCTTATCCTGTTCAACTGACATTGAACCACAAGTCTGGTTTTGAGTTTCCTTATGACCAAATCAAAAAGAGAAACACAACTTAAATTGACACCATGCATAAGAAAATTTATATTAACTATATTGACCTTAAGCAAAGAGTATCTTAAGGAAGAAAGCCACAATTCTTAGGGCTAAAAGAGAGAGGGCTGTGTGTGTGTGTGTGTTGATTGTTGATTGTTGATTTCGGGAGATTGAACAACAAAATGGACAATATTCTCAACAATATGCCTTTAGTAAATGTAATAGAGAGTTTTGTTCTGAAATTTCTTCAGTGTGAACTCAAAGCACGTAATGCTATGTATGAGGAGGACCAAGATCGAGGAGGATGGTTTGGAAACTAACTGCCAAGTCATCCGGAAGGTGCTCCTCAGGTAGGCTGCGCTGTAAAGAATGTGGAGTTTTCTTCCCTGACATGGGTCTAATGTGAAGATGTTGGGCAGTGATCAGTCAGCTTTAAACAGCCATCGCCTTAGAGAAAGCGTATCGGCAGACTTCAGTGAAAATTGAGAAGCCAAACTAGGTGGGGATGTGGCACACGGGGAAGGGTAGGAAGTGGCCGATGACCTTAGTGAAGATGAAGTTCTGCAGTCCCCAAGAGTCAATCTGCGTAGATGACATGGCATCTTTGGGTGTGGCGGTCCAAAGACTTGACATCACCTTTTACTAATTGGGTGTTATAGGCGAAATCTCTTAATTTCTCTCTGTGCTTTTCCCCCTCATCTCTGTGATGATATCGGGCAGGAGGACATTGTTCCCGCTCCTGATGTTTCTTTCCATATAGAAGGTGTGGCATTTTGGACCCTGTCTATTCCTTTACATCATCTGTTCCAGGGGAGTGACTTATCTGATGGATACATTTAGGAAAAATCAACTGGCTGTGTTTGACTCACGCCTCCCCTCTTCCTTCTTGGGAGCTATCTGCCTGCCTGGAGGCAGGAGTTGTCTTCCCCTCTCCGCACTGCACACGCCATCTTGCCCAGTTCAACATGCCCTGTGCCTGGGAGGGCAATTCTGCCTAATTCTGTGGCGCTCACACCAAGCAGTGCCCTTCCAGTTGGCCTTTACTGGTCATAAAGAATTGATTTTGGCTTCCATTTGCCACTCTTGTTTTATTTATCAGTTTGTTCGGATTTTAGGTAGAGAGGGGTACTACTTGTTGGCCCCCTCCAGAGACCCCAGCAGGGTGGACTAGTTCTTAATCATACCCATCTCATATTGAGTGTGAGGTGTGAACAGGATAATGGCACAGTGGTGGTATGGTGTTCAGTGGTTGGCGTGGAGAGACACTGCTGGTTAGTGCTCTGTTGGCTGTTTTCCCTTTAGTCTGGAGGTATATTGAGTAGTGCCAATGACAGTACCCATCGCAAGACACCACAAGAGAATCAGTGGCGTCTTGGGCATTTTCCCATCAAATCCTTACGTCCTGGTTCGAGGGGCTTGCCAACACTTGACAAGTGCTCTTCTTGAATAGCTTTCTGGGGCTACCTACAGTGTCTTGTCCTCAGGGTGACCCATCTGTCTTGGCTGCAGATGTGGGTCCTGTCTCAAGATTCTTTTCAACACCAGCATCAGGCCAAAGCCTTATCAGGTGAAAAAGCCTTGTTGGCTTTAGGCTGAAAAATATGAGGTCTCTAGAAGCAGGTGCCAAATTAATAAATACTAGGAATGGCTAAAGGTTCAAGGTCCTGTTGGACGCATGTATTGGGTACGGAGGACGCGGTAGATGGCTCCCCTGGGCAGCTCTTATTGTTGAAGAACAGGGCTGACACAAACACCATTTCTGGGAACGTGGTTTCCCAGCATGGCTTCGTGCACCTTCTCCATCTGCTCCAGAAGCATTATTCTGGGCATCTTGACAGGAGGCCTCCCAATGAAAAGGGAGAACAAAAAAGTGCATTTTTTATCATCTCCAAATACCTACAGCTCAGGGATATGAATGAAAAACACTTATCTTGTGACCTTTCAGGCCCTATTGCAGGGGAAGGACAGGAAAAGCAGACCAAAATAAACAAAAAAAACCAAAAAAACCAAAAACAAAACAAAAAAAACAAAACCAAAGCCCAACTATTAAAACAAATACAAAAGGCACCATCTTGTTTCTTTTCTGTCCTTGTTTGCTCTTTATTGAAAAGGGAGGAAAGAAGAAATCTGCTATTTACACCAACCTGTTGACAGACGGTTTGCTTTTATTTGATTTGCACTTCATTTGCATGAATAAAAAGTACAGGGAGTGTTGTGACTTAACAGAGAAACTGTTGTGACTTAACATAGAAACTATTAGAGGGGACTTGACCAGTAGCTTCATCATCATAGGGCAATGATGTCTTGCTTTCAATCACCGAATGCCATTTAAAACAAAGCTATAGAGATTGATAGAATATATAGATTCCTTCACTTCAGGGCATGCTACATCTACTACAGCGTCTGGGTAAAATTCACCAGTTCCTAAAATGTAAAGGAAAGCGACTGCAAGATAATTAGTGTCTACTTGGTCAAGGACAAAGGGGGAGGGCACAATACCATCCATCAGCCAGAGCAACTCTGCCTTCTTTCTCCCAAAGGAAGCTCACCCTATCCTGCCACTACCCCGTGGACAGGACACAGGAACTTTGTGGAACTCACCTGATAATACAAGTGATTCTTCCCTAGTTCTGCCTGGGTTCTGGTAGGGGTTCTGCCCGGAAGCCCCTACTGGCCTCAAGGCCAGCCCCAAATGTAACGAGAGTGTTGAAGTTTAGCAGGTATTCATGGTAGGGTCGCTTTGGCAGGATTTGGTCTGGGTCTATCCTCAGGCTTATGGGTTTTCATTCTAGGGGTATTTATATTTTAACAAGGATTGAAACTTTAGCTTTTTCTGAGAGTAAGCATTCAGGAATCTTCAGGACTGTGGGTGGAGAAAGGTTTGAGGCAGGGAAGACAGGAGTACTTAGAACCTGCTGAAGGCTCACTACACAGGACAGTTTCCATAGTTTCCTAGCTTTCCAGAGGCCAGACATTCATGTTGATGATGAACAAGTCACTGGATTTGAAGTTTGATAAGTAATATTTGCTAGGGTATGAATTTGGTTGCATGTAACAGTGGCTTAGACAAGATGCAAATCTTTCCCATAGAACAGTCTGGAAGAAGGTGCTCCAGGGCTCATATGACAGTTTTGCTCTTTGAGATTTTCCAGAGGCCTCATGCTGATTTCTTGCTTTGCCTCCCCAGGGTATGGCACATCTCTCCTTGATCCAAGGTGGCTCACCATCACGTTCACAATGGAAAAAAAAAAGAAGAAGAAGGGGAGAAGGACAGGGAAAGGGGGCGCATGCCTCCCTTTAAAAACATGACTCAGAATTGCACTTGAGACTTTCACTCACGTCCCCTCAACCAGGCCCTTCTCATATGGCCACATCTAACTGCACAAGGGAGGTTGGAAAATACCATCTTTAACTGTGTGACCACATGCCAGGGTTTTGCCTCTGTTCCAAGAGATGAGTTGAAGCTCTTGGAAAGCAGAAGTTGCTCCCCAGGGAATGAAAAGAGGGGTGTTTGTGTGGGGTTGAAAGATGAACCAGGCGATAAGAAGTCTGGACGATCGTTCTCCCGTGACTTCACTTTCAACAGTTTGGTTTTATGTGTTTTTATGACTGCTTCCAGTATACTTACCCCCACGTGCCCTTGTACTTCTCAGACTGGTTTTTAACATTGGGTTAAAACAATATAGTTACAGTCCATTCAGTTGGTTCAGTTGAGTGACCACCAAGTGAGCAAACACTGTGGATTATATGACATGTGAGGTGTGGGAATATAATGCTGAAGAAGTTGTATGTCTGCCCTTAATTAAGCATCTTACAGTCTATAGTAGGCTTTCTCAACCACGAAACTATCAATGTTTGGGACTGGTTAATTCTTTTTGGGGGGGGGGTGGTGTCTCATTAGATATCAGTAGCCTTCCCCCTTCTGGCTGTGGCAACAAAAAATGTCCCACCACATGGCCAAATGTCTTCTGGGGGTAGAAATCACCACTAGTTGAAACCCCTTGGTTTAAAGAGTGCATTGGATCACTGGATCTCTGCGTGTGCATCCTAGGCCAGGAGTATCAGTGAAATGTCAGAATCACCTGAAACTTGTTAGCAGCACACATTTTCAGACCCTCCTCCAGAAGGACTGAGTCAGAAACTCTCGGAATGCGGCTTAGGAATCTGTGCTTTATTTAACAAACTCTCCAGGTGACTCTGATAATTCTGATTCTAAGGCTTGAGAATGGCTAAACCAGATCATTCAGCAGCCTGGATTTCAATTCAATGTAGTAAGAGGGATAATGACGGTATATGCTGAATGCCATGGGAACCCAGAGAAGGGCAGCTAATCCAACCATAGAGGTCAGAGGAAACTTATCAGAGTAGGCAGAAGTGTTATTTGCATCTGGAAGCTTTCTGTAGATTGTAAGCAGTTGAAGGAGTGGAGGAGGAAGGATAAAGAACATTCAAGAAATCTACTTGGTGGCCTGAAGAAGTATGGTGCATTCGATAAGTAAGAATAGTTCAGTACTGCTGGGTTGTGAAGTCCTAAGTCAGGAAGCCCTGGGCTTTGGGACTGGAGGGGCAGGCAGGAATTTGTTTAAGGGGTGGGGGGGGATATAGCATGGTATGTTGGACAATTGTTTTTAAGATGCTCAGCATCTGAACCCCTTTCTAGCATCTAGTATCCATGAGGATACTGTATTGATGCAGGAGCCTTGGTGGGAGGCCAAACTCTTCCTGCATTAGAAAAGTTGAACTTCCAGAAGCTAGCTTCCTGCTGCCCCGTGGCAGGTAGGGAGTGGGCATGTACCTTAGACCCGCCAGTCAGATGCCCCCTTCCAGGCTGTGATTCTGGAATGAAGATTAAAAGACAGTGGTGGTGGAGGTGTTGAGAGCAGTGTCCACCGTGATTTGTGGCAGGGACGTTCTCCCCAGGTGGGTTTTCAGGCTTGACTTTGCCCATGGTTCTGGCTGTCTGGGCTCCCTGGATTCTTGCACATTTTCTTGCCCGGTTCTTCAAGCCTTCCGGAGAGTCTGTGAAATACTTGTTAATAAATTCCTTCCCTGTTTAGCTCTTCGCAGATCATCATCAGCCAGAGGTGATGTCTCTCAGAGGGTGTTCGCATGTGGGAAATGATGAGCCTTTGCAGAAAGGATATTTACCACCCGCCATGTACAAAGTGAAAGCACATCATAACCCCAAACATTTATTAAGCACTTTACCTAGATTATCTCCCAATTCCCCAGCCAGCCCTTGAGTAGATACCATTATTGCTGTCCTTATTTTATACATAGCAAGCTGAGTTTTGAACCCAGGGGTTCTGTCTCTAGGGCCTGTTTCCCTCAAAATCATGACCAAAGCCCAATCCGAATCCAAATCTGAAATTCCCTTCAAGGCCTGTAGCGGCCATCAAACCCCACCCACAGAATGACATCCTTCATCAATCTTGCCTTGAGTACCTGATGATCCTTCCATCACTGTGTCTGCTGTCTGCCCCACATCATCAGGCACTTGTTTTCACATCATCCTAGATTCACTTCGTAGCTGTCTTCCTCTTCTATCTATACCATAAGCCTGACTTTGCCGCTCCCTAGGAGGTGGTCACCAGCCAGATACTTTAAGAATGTAAATATGACCTTGCAGCATTGCTGTGGGGAAGGGTGGTCTCCAAAATGCTGCATTTAACAACTGGCTCATAAGGGTACTGGCCAATCAGAATAGCCAGTGGCTGCAAATATCTGGAGAACACGTACCCTGCAGACAATTGAACATTAGCTCTGGTTGTAGAACAAAAAATGGATGAACTTCTTTGTCAGTTGTACAGCATGACAAACATCCCAAGCATTACTGTTTTGCCTGGCGTGTCTCTTTTAGTTGCCACAAAGCCTAGGGTGTTCTTATGTATTTGGTGGGTACTTGATAAGCTCTGAATTAATGGATGAATGACTGGGAAATCACCCTGGTTCAATCTCCCCCACCTCCCACGGGTGAGTATCAAAAACCAGTAATTCCCTATTTTGGTTGAATGATGACACCCCAGATCATCTCTTTGATTGCTTGGTAGTGAGGAGGTCACGGGCTTTTCAAACAGTTCTCCCACCGTACTTAACTTTGATTCACTGACCGGAACACAAAGTGATAGGGACCATACTGCCCCTTCAGAGAGATGGAGACCGGGGCCTTGAAATCAAACGAAAGCAACCGATGAGGCAATTCTCCAGCGAAGGAAGCAGCTCCTCGGATCACTCAATGGATCGGCCTCGATTGCCCCGGAGCCCACCCACCTGCCTGGCACTCAGAGCCTGTTGCCGAAAGTTCTTTTCGTCCTTCTGTTCCGTCTTCCATTGCTATCACACCGACAGCTGCAGGAACACATGGAGGTTGCTTGGCAGCTGCTAGACACAGATGCTGGGCTCTGTAATGTACTTTTCCCTCCTCTGCTGCTGCTTCTGAGTGTTTCTCTGGCTGCCTGGATGTCTTCGTTCCTGCCTGTGGGAGGGGTGTGCTTCGAGGTGCCAGTGCGGTGTGAAGCCTTGGGGGATTGGTGCTGCTGAACAGGCAGGATGGCTGGGTCCTCAAGATCGTCTTTGCCTTTTTTTACATGCAAGTGTCAGTGTGTAACTGTTCTGCACGCCTGAGAATGGTTTCCAGCTGGCCTAGAGGAAAAGAACGTTGGGGTGTCTTTTTCTCCCCACCCTTGGAGCACCTGCTTCATCCAGGTCTTCATTATTTCCTGGATGCTTTTCTGCAGCAATCTCCTGGTTTAACTGGCCTCTTTGCCCCTTTTCTTTCTTCCTGGCGTTTCCTTCCATGGTTCTACCAGGGTGATTTTCCTACGACCAAATCTGACCACATCTCTCTGCCTCTCTCCTTTAATCCTCATAGCTGGCAAGATAAAATATGAACTTAGTGCGACTAAAAGGCCCTTCGTGACTCATCTTTTGCTGCCGCTGCATCTATTTTGACCAGAACAAATCAGCTGTTTTTTTTAACGTTGCGTTCGCTAGGCCTAGGAATTCCTTCCTTCCTCTTCTTATCTGTTCCCCGGGTTCACTCTGTGTGAGCCGGAGAGATTTCTCGAGTACTCTCTTCTGGGTATAGCCTCTCCCTTGCCCTGATCCTCGGTGGGCCAGACTGGAGAAGTCATCAACCGAGCCACCTCCATTTGGAGACAGTCACTCAGGCAAAGCTGCTGATTAAGTAGCCTATTCGGTACCAGATACCGGGACCCAGGCGTGCACGGGAGAGACAGCACAGTCCTCAAGGAGTTCATCGACTGTTGGACAGATGAATGAGAAAGCACACGATTACAATATAGAATGAAATGAGCCTGATAATAGAGGTGAGTTACAGGATGTTACAGGAATTAGTTGCCCTCCCTTTGTGCTCCTGTACCATTCCTGAACCTCGTCCTATTAGCCCTGTAATACGGTTGACCCTTGAACAACATGGGGGTTAAGAGTGCCATCCTACCACATAGTCCCAAATCTGCATAGAACCTTTGGCTCCCCCCCAAACGTAACAACTAATAGCCTGCTATTGACGGGAAGCCTTACTGATAACATAAACAGTTGATTAACACATATTTTGCGTATGTTTTACATACGCAATTACATACTGCATTCTTGCAACAAAGCAGGCTAGGAAAAAGAAGATCTTGTCACTAAGAAGATCAGAAGGAAGAAGAAGTACATTTATAGCACCGTCCTGTATTTATTGAAAAAAACCCACGTGGCAAGTGTACCTGTGAAGTGCATACCAATGTTGTCCCAGAGTCAAGTGTACTTTAGTAGTGTGTTTTCCACCCATCTCCCCAACAATCTCTGAGTTTCTTGAAGGCAGAGACTGTTTCTTATTTAAATTGCACCTGTCACGGTCACTCAGTGCCCAGCACAAAACTCAAGAAATGTCTGTTGGGCATTGGCACCTGCATGATTGTGTCCTCGCGGTGACGGCCGTGTCCTACCATGTGTATCGGGGTGAGTGGCAGCCCCAGGGAAGTGTCCTGGAATCCTTTTGGGCTGAAGGACACAGGAAAGAACATGCCTGGGGGGGGGGGGGGGCGTTAAGAGGGCGATTGCAGGTTCTGGAAATTTTCTCCCTTGTTTTGGAAAATGAAAGCCTTATCTTTCTACCAGGTCCTTGGGCCTGGCGATGGAGATCTACAGTCACTCTGCTTAGTCCTCATCTTTCCCCTCTCCCTGAGAGCCCCTCTCCTCTGCTCTAATTTTCTTCTGCTTTTGGTCAGAGAAACCCTTTATTAAAGAAAAGTGCATCTCCTCGAAGAGTAATATTTATATACATTTAAAATAAATTAATTTGGGGAAATTGACAAGGAGGAAAAACAAAACCCGGAGTAATTCCACCACCCAGAGCTGTCCGATACATTGCTGTTGACGTGTTGGTGCACATTTTTCCAGACTTTTCTCTACGTGTATGTACAGAGAAGTGTTTGAGTAAAGACTCCGGATTCAGGCTGCCTGATTCTGAAGACAGGCATTGTTTTAGATAATGTTTAACAGCTTCCATTCTGGTTTAACCACCAAATATGTTAACTAGTTTTGTCGTTACAAAGACTATCATATTATACGGTGTATGGAATCTGCTTTTCTCATTTACAACATCTTGCTATGCATTATATGACATTTTTCTATGTCATGAAACCTTACATTCTTCCTTTATTTTTATTTATTTAAAAAAATTTTTTTTTAACATTTATTATTTTTGAGACAGAGAGAGACAGAGCACGAATGGGGGAGGGTCACAGAGAGAGGGAGACACAGAATCTGAAACAGGCTCCAGGCTCTGAGCTGTCAGCACAGAGCCCGACGCGGGGCTCAAACCCATGGACTGTGAGATCATGACCTGAGCCAAAGTCGGACGCTTAACCGACTGAGCCACCCAGGCGCCCCTTTACATTCTTCCTTTAATAGGGATAGAGGAACACACTTTAATAGTGTGTTTTCACTCACATGAGATGAGGATATTTCATTGAACGGATACCATGCTTCATTTACCAATCTCCTTGTGCTAGGTATTTAGGTAATTTCTAATTTTTCACTCTATGTATCATATATCATAGATTTCATATATCACCAGTACGATGTCTCTACGCCCTTACCTGGGTATTCCATCAAGATGCAGAGCTGGAAGTGGCCTTACGGATCAGGGGTGTGCTCCTGTGTAGGGCTTTTGGTAGAGGTGGCCTCCTGTGAGGGTTACGTACCAGACTGCAGTCCCTAATGTTGTGGGAGAGAATCCCTTCCTGCACACTCCCATCCGAACCAACACTGAGCTTTTAAAGTCTTTCTAAAAGTTGCATGTTAGGGCAAAAATTACATCATGTCGTTTTTATTTGCATTTCCTCAGCTTCCAGCGAGGCTGACTTAATATATACACTTCATTGGCTCTTCGTGTTTCTTATTTTCTGAGTTGACTTTTTGTGTCCTCCAGAGCTTCCGTTCCACCTTTGATGATTCTGGATGGGGCTTAGGTCAGATGGCTTTTCTCTGTGGAAGACCTAAACCCATGTTAGCTTTGTGAAGTAATGGTCTCGAGGGGCCTGTGCCCAACCTTCTCTGCTATGTATTTGCATTTGCTACTAAAACTGTCTAACGTGTTATAAATGTGACTCTTCCGCCTGTTGCCAGTGACGTGATTTTAATGCTAATGAACACTTTGGGCACCACATCTCAGTGAGAGCAATGGCCACTTTTGCAGACTTGAAAAATGCCGCATGATACCTCGTGGTGTGTATGGATATATGAGCTGCTGCATTCCTGGATTTTCCTCCATGGTAGGCGCTGGCATAGCTGAGAACACGTGCATGTCTGTCTGTGTACATGTCTGGGTCTTGAGCTGAGGTCGGGAAACAACGTGTGTGTTTTTGGGTTTCTGCGAAGTTACACAAGTGCCTTTGTATGCTCGTGACCTGAATCTGTCTCCTAGGGGACATTAGGTTCAAAATTTACTTTCAGGAAGACTGCCTTGGTTATCCACCCATCCTCGGGTTACTTCTCTAACTCTAAACTTCCTGAGCACATGCGTTTCACATCTAAACTTGCTAACGCATTGCTGAAAATGCGCCCTCAATGTAATTCATAGGTAGTTGTTCTCCCACGAGAACCCTCTGCCTTTGCCTGTGACCGTTTTGAGGTCAGACTCCAGGCTTTACCACATCCCCTCAAAACAGACCCAACCCGCAGAGCCTCAGTGAGTAATAACGTAAAACTGGCTGGGACTTATGGGGAGATGAAGGAGAACGCTACATGATACAACACCCAGCAATAAATAAAGGCCGCCATTTTCACCTTCTCTTGGTGAAAGCGTTCCTCTTCAGTCATGGGCCTCTGGGTCTCCCTCTTCCTCTCTCTGAAACTTTCCCTGAAGTGGCCGCTGTGTATCTCCTCCTTTCCTTTTCAGAGAAATTTCGCTTTCTTCCGAATTTCTTCAGAATTGATCCTAATGCCCGGGAAGGCCAGGATCTTTTCAACAAAAGTGAAACTCTTTCAATGGGAGAGTGCATTGCTGAAAAGAGTAAGGTTTTCTTCGAGCCATTCCACCAAGCTATATATCACAAGGATTTGTTTCATCCCTTCTTCGGCCAGTTGGAAGACCAGGACCACATCTGTCCTGCCTCAGCCTCCATTTCTCTCAGTGCGTCCTCCAGGGCTGTGGGCAACATAGGTTCTCAATTAATGCTTGCCAACCAGTGGGGAATCTTCTGTATGTTTTCATTAGTTAGCACAACACATGCAAGTTAGAAGGGATATGAATACACAGGCAGATAAATGATGAAGGCTTGGTCTGTGTACATCATAATGCAGGGAGTGAGGTGCTGTGATTAGCTGGCCCCTGCCCTGCTGTGGTACCCTCTGCTCTCTGGGGGTTGGACGTCAGACCTGCAAGCCTCAGCCATTTACTTCCTTCTACTTCTCTTTTTACTGTAGTTGACTTCTCTTCTTCTCTAATTCCTTTTGTGTCTTCCTTCATGCAAAGTTGGGTCAATCCAGGAGGGGATTTATGAGATCCATTTCCTAGAATATGACCATCATGGCACCCTACCTCCTACCTCCGCCCTCAGTAATGTGGTTCCTCCCAGCCTCTCTCCTACATAGGACCTGAATTATCTGGGGCCTGTTTCTGAGGTCCGACTCCTCCCCATTTCTCCATTGACCTCCTTCGACCACATGTAGGTCAGGAAGAGGAAGGTTTCAGGAGACACAAGTAGAGATATGTTGATTGCATAAAGGGTAGAAGGGTCAGGACAAGGATGTAGGAAGGAAAAGAGGATTCCACAGAGAAGAAAGGTAGGCCTGTTCTACCTGGAAATAAAGACAACTGGATGATTGAGTCAAATCTGTTGGATTTTGCTTTGTATGGCTCCTTCCTGTGCCATGGCATTTCCTCCTGGCTTCATTGTGTTATTTTTTGGGAGACACACAAAATGATAAATGCCAAACAAGGATGAAATGGTGGGAAGTGACTGGGAGTCAGAAAAGAATTTCAGGGTATCTTTTTACCCAACACCAAAGGGAGTCTGGAGACCAGTCTAGAAGATGGGGCCCATCACCCAGATAAAGAATCAGTCAAAAATCCCTACAGATAAAGAATGTCTCCTGGCTAACTCTCACTTGGAAGACACTGTGCTTTTCTTTCTTTTTTTCTTTTTTCTTTTCTTTTTCTTTTTCTTTTCTTTTCTTTTTTTTTTTTTTTTTTTGCATCTTCATCAATAGTTACATGGTGGAGAATTAGAGGGATCGTGAATGAATGGTAAATAAAGATGAAGGTTTTCTTTTACAGGGTTTTTTAATGACCACGGGTGTTTTTGTTTGCTTCTCCAAGGGCCTCTGCTGTAGGAGTCGCAAGCCAGGTGCATCTGCCCTTTGCCTGAATCAAACCCATCCCGTACCTCTTCTGCCTAAACCCGTGCTTTCTGAAAAACTTATGTGATTGTGGCAAGAACACTTGACATGAGACCCACTCTCTTAACAGGTTTTAAGGTATACAATACAGTATTGTTCGCTACAGATACGATGTTGTACATCAGAACTCTAGAATTTATTTATCTTCTTACCTGACACTATGCAGGTTTGTTAGTAACTCTCTATTTCCCCCTCCCCTAGTGACCACCGTCTGAGTCTTTGATTCTGTCAATTTGACTATTTTAGATACCTCATATAAGAGAAATCATCATATAAGACAAATCATCATTTGTCCTTCTGCGACTAGTTTATTTCACTTAGCAAATGTCTTCAAGGTTCTCAAACCCATGCATTTGAGCCCCTGCCTGTTCTTTTGTGACAGGGTGTATACAGAACTCAGAGTCCTTGCCCGCCTCTTTTTTGTTCCTATTCTACACTCTTCCTGATAATTCACTGGCCTCCTGGACCCTGGAGTCCTGTTCCCTAAACCCACGGTGCTCCCCTAAGCTTTTCCCTGAGGCTCCCCAGGCCCTGCCTGTCTGGCCCTGTGAACCGCACCTACTCCTTGGAGTCCGACTGCCTCTTCCCTGCCCAGCTCTCCTGCCTCTCCAGGCACCCAACCCTCACCCCTCCTGCCCAGACCTGCCCCGCTGAGGCCCCTGCCTGGCAGGACATGGTGCCTCTGAGGACTAAAAATAGGGGATGTATAAAAGAACGGTAGGACCCAAATAAAGTCTGAAGCAGGAAATATAATGATCCTCCAAAAATATGATTCTGGTGCTTCCACAGGAGCCCTGTATCTGCTTCAAAGCATGTGAACTATCTTTATTTTGCATTCAAACTATCTTTTGGGGCCAGGTTTCCTTCATAACACGGCTTATTGCAAAACGGATCTGAAGCCCTAGGGAGTTTATCTGTAGTTAGGTGTTTTTTTTTGTTTTTTTTTTTTTCTTTCCAGTAACTGTGGGTCGGAGGTATTCCAGCCATTATTAACTAAAGGACTACTCTGTTTTATGACATCTAATCAGGTAGATGTCCCACTGGGAGAACAGATTGTGTCCTTTTTTTCCCCTCTGAACCGAAGAGATAAAGAGATAAAACTCATACGTTGTTTTTTTTTTTTTTTTTTTTTTTTTTTAAATCAACAGCCTAGTCCCCTGTGAGAGCTTCACGTGAGCCTGTTATGCATGTGAGTCTGGGCCTAATGGGGAGACCTGAGGGCTTGTGAGTAGGACATTTTGTCCTCTCAGTGGCGGTGCATGGTCTGGTCCCTTCTTGAAACACCTCTTAAGACCACTCTTGTCTTGAAGTAGGATTATCTTTTATTTGCCTTGAAACTTCCCCCTTCAAGCCAGGAGGTGTCCCCTGGGTTTAGAGCTTTGGGATTTGTCAACAAACCTGTGTTCACTCTGCCTGTACTTTTCTCCATGGAACACGTTCCCCCATATTCCACCAAGGGCTTGCTTTTGCCTCAGAGTTGGACAAAGTCCCCTCCATCCCTGTGATCCTTTCAGAGTCTATCTGAATGCCTTCTGTCCATTGGCATTTCCATATGCGCATCCACAATTGTCCTGTCTTCCTTAACTGTAGGGGCCCAAAGGGCAGAGAGCCCTTTCCTCGTAATATCTCAGCCCAGTGTCGGCCATGGAGCTAACTATGCCTTTTAAGCACTTCAAAAATTGATTTTGGTGAAAAATTTACAACTAGGACTCTAAGGCAAGTCTGTCAGTTTCAGTGGCTCTGGCTCATTGGACCTCAGGGCTCTAGAAACCTCTAAGAAGAGACTCCAGTGCTGCCCAAGCTTTGGTGGGAGAGTAGGACAGAGATTTCAGAGTGAGATTTAAGAGACTCAGAAAGGTACTCTGCTCACAGCTCTTTGATTTAAGGCGTATCTCTTGTCGGAGGGAAGGCCCACCTGGTATCGTGGGTCATCACACCCGCTCGGTGGCTGGGCCACCTGGCTTGAATCTTGGCTGTGCTGTTTCCTAGATGTGTGACTTGACCTCTTCGTGCCTCAGTTTTCCTCTGTAAAATGGGGATAATAATAGCAACTACCTAACAGGGTTGTGAAGATGAGCTGAACTGATACTTTTTTTTTTTTAAGTTTATTTATTTTGAGAGAGAGAGAGAGCACTTGCAAGCGAGGGAGGGGCAGAAAGCGGGAGAGAGAATCCCAAGCAGGCTCCGCACTGTCAGCGCAGAGCCCGATGTAGGGCTCAATCTCATGAACTCTGAGTTCATGACTTGAGCTGAAACAATAGTCAGATGCTTAACCGACTGAGCCACCCAGGCGCCCCTGAATTAATATTTCTAAAGTATGAGAAGATGCCTAGAGAGAATCAGTACCCAATAAACAGACAAATGTAGTTCCTGGGAAAAACACGGATAGATGCCACACTGAAAAATACCAATATGAATGAATGGCTCTCTCCCACCTCATGCAGGAGAATGGAGCTCCTGGGAGCTCAGACCAGTCAAAAACAGCCCCAGGGAGGGCTTTCCGGCCTGAGAGCAGAAGTGACCTCCTCAGAAGTAAATAATAAAAATAACAATGAATACTATCGTGTACTGAGCACCTCCTCTAGGCTGGACCCTGTGGTCAGGGTCCTACGTTACCTCGTTCAGTCTTCCAGCAACTTTGTGAGAAAGAGGTTGTTTCATTGTCCAGATCACACAGCGGAGACTTGGAGAGACTGGTTAACTTGCCCAACAGCACATGGTCAGCAGGGGTAGCACCAGGAGTCCAAAGCCTGTGCTCTTAGCCAGTAGACCCTCTGTCTCCGTCTGCCTATCTGTCAGCCCAGCTTCTGATCTTAATTTCGTTTCTCAAGTGGGGATCAACCTCACTGGGGATGCTGAAGTTCATATTATCCATTAATAATTTGGCTTAGGGGAAGAACGCTGGATTAGAAGTCAGGAGACCCAACTTCTGGTCTAGCTCTGTCACCTACTATATCAGCCAGGACAAGCTAGTTACCTGTGCTGGGCCACAGCATGGGAACTGATCGTGCCTGCCCTGCCTATCCCAGGAACTAAGATGAGGCACCAAGGAGATGATTCACATTCAAATTCATTAAACAACGACTGCTTACTACGGGCTCCGTCCTAAGCAAACTGCATTTACCTATATTTTTCATTATTGTAAATCAGCTTAGGAAACACTTAAAAGGCAAGATAGCATTGTTCCTGTGAATTAGGACTTCGTGAACCACTTTTTTTTTAAGGTGCCCGATTGTCCCCCAAACAGGCGAAACGTCAAGGCTCCAGAGCCGGGGGGACCAAGCTGTCTATTTCAGAGAGCCAGCCACACTCTCCAGACCTTCCCTGCTTTCATGAAACAATAAGCGTGTTTAGAACTGCTTCAGAACCAGGATGCCAGCGAAGGTGGGAAGCCTAGCTGAAGACCTGCCCTGAGGACCTCCGTGAGGGTGAGGGCCTCCTGTGGCCGTAGGCGCCTCCTTCCCTGCGACCGTCTGACCGTCCGTCCGTCAGCTCGCCGTGGTGGGATGCTGGGTCGGTTCTGTGCTTTCGCTAAGAAGGGGGTGTCAAGATGGAGACGAAGGACTTAAGAGCTAAAGCAATAATAAACAAACATAAACCCGGGGTCTGTTCTGATCGGGCAGTGTCCACGGTGAGACTCTCACCCCTGGATAGAGTTTGCCCGCGTTTGGTTTCGCGGAGGACCTACTCAGTTCTGTGCTCCGGCAGGTGCCAACTCTTCCCATCTGCCTCCTGGGAGCATAGTGGTGGCACAGTAAATAACATGTGGTCGAAGGGCTGGCGCACCGCAGCTGACATCCGGGAGGACCTGAGGGAATGTTTCCGTCTGACTGGCTGACCTCTGAGAACAGGGGCCGGATCCTCTTTGAGTTTTCACCAACAACAGTCCTGTGCTGATGTTCAGAAGGTGCTCAATATGCGTTCGGTGAATGGATGAACCCATCAGAAAGCGTCCACTGAGTGCCAGCTGAGGGGAGGTGCTGGGTTATTTATGGTAGGGAGCGAAGGAAAAAGACTAAATCACACCTCTCAGAGAATGTTCAGCTTATGGCAGGTGATCCCACCCCTACGTGACAAATAAAAAGGACCCACGGATACCAGCGTTTTATTTGTGCGAACGAGGAGATGCGATTTTTAAAAGGTAAGGGGTATCGCTAAGTAAAATAAAAGAACCAAGGGACACGGAGGGCGAATAGAGATTTTTATTGGACGTAAAGGCCCCAGGAGAAGCAAATTCCTTTGGAAATGGCCCAACGAGAGGCATTTCCCATTCCTTCCTTTTTCAAAGGCTGGTTTTGTTGGGTTTTTAACTGAGAGCCTCAGGATGGAGGGAGAAGCTATCTTCTCAGCACAGAGTTTTCTCCCCCTTTTCCAGAGGGAAGGCAGATTTGGGAAACTGGCACTGCCCCTGCCCAGATGGCAGCCAGCAGCTGGCTCTGGCAAAGGGAAGTTCTCACTCTGGGCTGCTGGCTGCCGGGCCCCTCCCGTTTCCCCAGCAATGCCGGGCCGGGGCCATTGGAGAGGAGAGAATGTGAGAGGCCGGCCATGCCAGCAGCTCCTCGCCACCCTGACCTGCCGGTTCTGGCTCTGACACCCAGGCCCGTGGCCGGGGAGCGGAGGGAGCAGGCCCAGCAGCACTAGCCAGCAGCCTCAGCCTCCCTCCTCCTGCCTTGGCGGTGGTTGGCCCTGCGCTGAACCACACAATGGCTCCTGACGACTTCGGGGCTGCAGCGTCAGGGACAAAGGGTGGTTGGTGGTGATTTCAGAGAGAGTGGCCTGGCCACGCAACCGTGGGCCGATGTGGGTTACAGGGCTCCAGAAGATCCTGCTGGCCCACGGCTGCCCCTTCCCACACCAAACACTGCCCTGTCTTCTAGCAGACCCTGTGGGTCCCGGTTTCTTCCACCCCAGGCGTAGTTTTCTTTTTTCCTCCCTCCCTCCCTTCCTCCCTCCCTCCATCCCCCTTTTCCTTTCTTCTTTCTTTCCTTTCTCCTTCCTTCCTTCCTTCCTTTCTTCCTTCCTTCCTTCCTTCCTTCCCTTTCTCTCTTCTCACAATGCCTTTCTCGCACTTTCTTGCTTTCCCCCGCCCCCTCCTCCTTTCTTTTATTCTTCAAACATCTATTGACTGCACATTCTGTATCACTCTGCTAGGTTCTGAGAGTGCACAGATATAATAATACTTGGCCCTGCCCCCGAGGAGCTCACAATTCAGTGAGGACATCTGTGCCTGAGATGGGATGAGTCCATGACAATTAATGACAATAGAGCGTGTTAAGTACTATAAAAGCACACAAATTGCTAGGAAAGCAGAGGAAAGAGCCATTAATTTCTACCTGACCCATTTTGGGGAAAAGTTAGCTGAGGTTCTGCCATTTTTCAATTTAGTTGCTCACTCCGAGTCTTATGCTCCTGAGGAAAGGTTTTATGTCGCTAAGTCTCGTTGGAAAAATGAAAGGTTTGCTTTTTGTTTCAGTTCCTGCTTATGACTCAGGTCTCGAGGCTTTGAATTTTTATCAAGTCCAATTTTATCCATTTTTTTTCTTTTTTGCTGTTGGATCTAAGAACTTTTTGTCTAACCCAAATATTGCAAAGATTTTCTCCTTGATTTTCTTCTAGAAATTTATAATTTTACAATTACATTTGCATTTATGATCTATTTTTGCTCATCTTTGTATATGGCATGTATTGGGGGTTTTTCTTCTTTTTTTTTAGTATAAAAAAATATTGTTTCCAGTATCAATTATTCCAGAACCATTTGTTTGAAAAGCCATCCTTTCTCTATTGAATTGTCTTTGCACCTTGGTCAAAAGTAAGTTGACTATATTTGTATGGGTCTATTGCTGGATTCCTTGAGAGGAGTATTTTTATGTCCAATATATTGTTTCATGCACTCTCTCTGTCCCTCTCAAAATAAAGGCATTCCTGCCATGCAAACAGCACCCTATATATCAACTAGAGTTATGACTTGACTAGGCAAAAGAAAAGAAGCTTGGCCAACCAAGATTAGAGTTAACTTTGCCACAGATTGCTGTGTGACTTTGGCATGGGGGGCTTTGTGATCCTGAAGAAACACAGGTGAGACTCAATAAAGAGTGTCACAAAGATTAATGAGGGCCGTGGCTGGGAGAAGAGCTGGGCTTTGCCTCCTCAGCATCCACATATTTGTGTAACTCCTTCTGTCCTGTTTTACAATGAAAATATTTGGGGGGGTGGGGAACAGCAGTGGGCTAACTGTGAGGAGAAGCGTATGGTTAATTACAAGCACTTTAAAGGAAGGTCTGTCTTCTTTTGCAGAAATGAAGCTCTTCCCGTCACCCCCGAGAGTCGGTGGTAAACACGTCTTCGCTGTGTCTTGTCACATACAACAGTTACCCAGGGGATCCTTATTCCCGGTTACATTCTTTGGCTCTCCTTCACCAATAGAATGATTCTTTTACAACTTTGGAATGAAAAGCATGCAAAATGGTGTCTTCATACTGCTTAAATGCTTTCCACCCATGCCTCTCATTTCTGATTTTTCATGGCCTTAAACCACCATCTGCTGGGAGGGTGGGAAGGACGCTCCCAAGGTTGTTACGCCCTTCCCTCCAGTCTCAGACCCCGCTGCGCTTGGGCCACCAAATGAAAAGCATTTTTTTTTTTTTTTTTTTTGGTGTGTCTTTCTCTCAAGGGTTTTCAGAACTTAGTCCCCATCCTTGGAAGTTTCCTTTTCCGGGCCATGCCCAGTTCCCTCTTGGGGCCTGTATTTCCCGGGTGATGGACAAGGAGACTTCATTCATGCCAAGCACTCTGGAAAGCTCATACCATGCTAATCATTTTGTGTCTTTGATTAACTTTGCTTTCTTTTCCTTTGTAAATTGCTCTAACACTTTAAGTCCAAATACTCACACTGGGGACAGCTTGTGATTAACCTCTCTCCACTCCAAGAAGTAGCCAGCATCAGTGATTCTTCCTTCTAAAATAGCTTAACCAGTTTTTAATACACCAAAAAGACTTTTTGCCCATAGCCCTCTGGTCATCTATTTTCCTTAATAGCCTTTTATGAGGGACCTTATCAAAAGCTTGCAAGGAAATCCAAGTAAATTATGTTCCTTGGTTCACCTTTACCTACTATTTCATTAACTTTTTCAAAAACAATATGACATAGTTTTCAACATAATTAAAGGGGTTGGGAAAAAGGGAACTTTAACTACCGCTTGACAGTTTCCATAGTTGCTTAGGGGAGCTGGGTCACTGCTCACATTCTGCCTCTGCTTAAGGACACTAATTCATTTCCCAGGCTGTCTGGCTAGGTCAGCCACTGGTTCAAGGTGGAAATGACAAGTTTTTAGGCTTTCAAGTGTGCAGTACTCAGCTCTCCAGAGAGCTCGAAGGAAGGAAACCACAAGTTTATCCAGGTCTGGCCCAGAGAAAGAGGAAATGATGGAGGAAACTAAGACGAGGGCAGAGGGCGGTGTCTCTGTGGAGGGGAGAACTCGGCCCAGGGAGAGTCTCAGATATGCCCAAACAACTCTTCATTGTTTGCATGAGAAAGGGAGGGGCCAACCATAGAATTTGGGAAGACTCTCAGGTCCAGGGGAGGTATGTAATGCCAAAATGGAAGGGTGGACAGAGGCTGGTAGAACAAGGGAAGAATTACATATGAAATTGCTAATACCAGCAGTATTAAACATATCATCATCATAAGAATTGCAGGTGTATTGGGGCACCGTGGGTGAACTCAGCTGGTTAAGCGTCTTGGTTTCAGCTCAGGTCATGATCTCACCGCTTTGTGGGTCGAGCTCCACATCAGGCTCTGTGCTAGCCGTGCAAAGCCTGCCTGGGATTCTCTCTCTCTCTCTCTCTCTCTGCCCACCCCACTCATGCTGTCTCTCTGTCTCTCAAAATACATAAATAAACTTAGAACTTTTTTAAAAAATTGCAGGTGTCTTTGTTAAGTTTCTCTTGTGGGCAGGTATGTGTTGGGCGCGTGCACATGTCTGTCTCATAGAAGCGTTAACAACTGGAAAGGAAGATAACATTACCCTCATTTGTAAATGAGAAAAGTAAGGTGCAGAGAGTTCAAAGGACTTGAAGGTCACGCAGTTAATAAATGATCACATTTGGGAGGCAACCTCATCCTTCTAATTCTGAAGCACGTGGGTTTTCATGATACCAGCTGGTCGATTCTTAGCTCATTCAGTCGCCAAAGTGTCCCGTAAGTCAAGTATTCTGGTTAACTAAATGTTCTAAACATTCTAAATATGAATTACCCGTTTTCATAAAGTAAGTAGCATTACTCAATCATTCAAAAAATGCCAGACGCTATTTAATTTGTATCAATGATGCACAAAGGCATTTCAGGTGACAGTCTTTAAAACATCTTTATGGATCTCCATTGTCGCTGGTCTGGGAATTTGGAGGTATTTGTCTGCAAAGGACTCTGGCTGACAAAATGCTAGTAAAATTGGCTTTTAATGTAGAAAGGAATAGTAAGGAAAAGCAGAAAAGCTTTCATTTCTTTCTGGCTTACTTCGTGGTTTCCACTGGCTCGATGCCTATATTTCCTTATGTCCTGAGGGATTGGCCATTTTTAGTCTTTTCCACAACTTCAGAAAGCCCACCATAATTGTCTTGCCGCATGCTTCAGGCTCCACAGGATGCGATGCCTGCATACTAGAAAGCATTTTTCTAAGTAGCTTCTGAAGACCTGCCTGCTCCCCTCAAATGCTCCTGTAGGTTGGTGTTGCAGGTCGTCCTGGCACCTCACTTTCTGGTTTGTGCACGCTTCTTGTGAAATGTCCAGCATCGAAGGGAACAGGTAGGTATCTGAAGGCACCTGGGGGAGGCTGAGCAGCCCAGCTAATCAGCTCCCCGCTCCTGCTTCTGATTTGTCAAGACAATGGTCTTTAAGACAGGAGCCTGAGAAGCTGAGGGATCAGAAAAGCAACTTGGGCTTGTCTTCAAAGAATGGAACGCACTAATTGGAACGGACGCAAGAGTGGCCATCAGAGAGAAAAAGGAAATAATTCTTTTCATCTACCATCAAAATAGGGAACCTGAAGGAAAAAGAAAAAGTCTCCTAACTTAGGAGGGCGATAGCGTGGGCTTCTGGTTCTCGCTACGCCAGATAAATTCCGAGGCTGGCAGTTTTGGTAAAACATTGCGGTGTCCATTTCCAAGGGACAGGAGGCCATCAGCCTGCTGTATTCAGCAGGGGTGTCGTCATCAGGCAGGTCTCTGTATGAAACGCTGGGCAGAAGTGTGAGACCCTGGGCGAGGCAGTGGAACAGAGAGGGTTCTACCGAGGTCCTGTTGGTGCGTTCCAATACTAGTTCTGGGACCTTCTAGCTTTGGTGGCCTTGGAAAAGTAAATCTTGATTTATTAATCAGAGTTTCAGTGTCCTCATCTATAATATGAGAATAACACCTGATTTACCTGGTGGTTTGAGGGATACATAAGAGAGTGCATGCAAAGTCTCCGACAACATGTAGCAAACAGTGTCTTTCCCGTGACTTTCTGACGTGTTATTTTTCTAAATGACAGATCGAGATTCCTAGCACAACCACGTGTATGACTTTATGTTTTTTGTCACAGATGTGTCTAGGAGATACTGTGGACTCAGTTCCAGACCATCGCCATAAAGCAAACAATTCAATAAAGTGAGTCAATTTTTTTTTTGTTTCCCAGTACCCATAAAAGTTATATTTATGCTATGCTGTAGTCTATTAAGTGTGCGATAGCGTTATGTCTAAAAACACCCCCAATGTAAATACCTTAATTTAAAATGACTTCCTTGCTGAAAAAACACAAACCATCATCTGGGTTTTCAGTGAGTCATAATCTTTGCTGATAGCGGGTCTTGCCTCGATGATGATGGCTTGCTGAAGGCTGGGATGGCTGTGGCAATTTCTAAAAATAAGACAACACTGAAGTTTGCCACTTTGACTCTTCCTCTCATGAATGACTTCCCTGTAGCACATAATGTTGTTTGATAGCATTTTACCCTCAGGAGAACTTCTTTCAAATTTGGAATCATTCCTCTGCAACCCTTCCAATTTTTTTTTTTTTTTTAAGTAGACTTCATGCCCAGCAGGGAACCCAACACGGGGCTTGAACTCACGGCCCTGAGATCAAGACCTAAGCTGAGATCAATAGTCAGATGCTTAACTAACTGAGCCACCCAGGCACCCCCCCTTCTGCTTCTTTATCAACTAAGTTTATGTAATATTCCAAACTCTTGGTTGTCATTTCAACAATCTATACAGCATTTTCACTAGGAGTGGACTCCATCTCAAAAAACCCTCTCATGCTCATTCTTAAGAAGCACCCTTCATCCCTTAAAGTTTTGTCACGAGATTATAGCAATTCAGTCCCATCTTCAGGCTCCACTTCTCATTCTAGCTCCCTTGCTGTTTCCACCATGTCTGCAGTGACTTTCTCCCCCGAAGTCTTGAACCCCTTCACATCGTCCATTAGGGTTGGAATCCCTAATGATCAAACTTCTGTTGATCTTGATATTTGGATCTCTTGCCATGAATCACGAATGTTCTTAATGGCATCGAGACTGGTGAATCCTTTCCAGAAGATTTTCAACTTACTTTGTCCAAATTCATCAGGAGACTCATGATCTGTGGTAGCTATAGCCTTAGGAAATGTATTTCTTAAATGGTAAGACTTAAACATTGAAATTGCTCCTTGGTCCATGGGCTGCAGAATGGAAGTTGTGTTAGCAGGCATGGAAACAACATGAATCTCACTGGACATCTCCATCAGAACTCTTGGGTGAGCAGGTGCATTGTCAATGAGCAGTAATCTCTTGATAGGAATCTTTTTTCTGGACAGTAGGTCTCAACGGTGGGCTTCAAATATTCAGTAAACCATGTCGTAAACAGATGTGCTGTCATCCAGGCTTTATTGTTCCGTTTCTAGAGCAGGCATCGTTCTTAAGTGCCCTACGATTTTCAGAATGGTAAAAAAAAACATTGGTTTTAAGAGAAAGTTGCCAGCTGCCTAAGCCCCTAACAAAAGAGTCAGCCTGTCCTTTGAAGCTTTGAAGCCAGGGATGGACTTCTCTCCATAGCTGTGAAAGTTCTAGATGGCATCTTCTTCCAATAGAAGGCTGTTTTAATCTACACTGCAAACCTGTTGTTAGCGTGCCCACCTTCATTAAGTAAGTTAGCTGGATCTTCGGGTTCACTTACTGCAGCACCCACACCAGCACCTGCTGCTTCACGTTGCACTTTGACCTTGCGGAGACGGCCTCTTGCCTTAAAGCTCTTGAGCCAACCTCTGCTAGCTTCAGACTTTCCTCGTGCAGCTTCCTCACCTCTCTCAGCCTGCACAGAATTGAACAGAGTTATGGGCCTTGCTCTGGATTAGGGTTTGGCTTAACGGAATGTTGTGGTTGGTTTGATCTCCTATCCAGACCGCTGACACTTTCTCCGTATCAGCAATAAGGCTGTTTCCCTTTCTTATCATTTATGTGTTCACTGGAGCAGCACTTTTCATTTCCTCCAAGAACTTGTCCTTTGTATTCACAACTCAGCTAACTGGTGCAAGAGGTCCAGCTCTCAGCCTATCTCAGCTTTCAACATGCCTTCCCCACTGAGCTTACTCATTTCTAGCTTTTGATTTAAAGAGAGAGATGTGCACCTCTCCCTCTCACTTGAACACGTCGGAGGCCATCGTAGGGTTATTAGTTGGCCTACTTTCAATACCGTTGTGGCTCTGGGACTAGGGAGGCCTGACGAGAAGGAGAGAGATGGGGAACGGCTGCTGGGTGGAGTAGTCAGGACATGATAACATTTGTCTGTTAAGTTTGCGGTCTTGTCCGGATATGGATCACGGGAGCCCAGGACAATTGCAATAGTGATGTCAAAGATCGCTGAGCGCAGATCATCATAACAAAGGTAATGATGGAAAGGTTTGAAATATTGTGAGGGTTACCAAAATGTGACACCGAGACACGAAGTGAGCAAATTGTTGGACAAATGGCACCGAAAGACTTGCTCTATGAGGAGTTGCCACAAACCTCCAATGTGTCAATGATGAAATATCAGCGGAATGCAATAAGATCGAGCGTGCCTCTGTTCTCTCCCCTGAGGGTAAGGAAATAACAATTCTTAAGCGGAAATGCGGTGACTACATCTTCTCCCTCCAGTTGGATCTGTGATGTAATCAGAATAGTTTTTTAGGTTTAACATTACAGGGAAAGCCTTACAAAACTATAGGACGTAGATGATGTGACACGTATTTCTATTCACCTGCATGACGTCGCTTAAAGCATGGGGAGGGCTTCTGGGCGTTTTGACCAGCAACTTTGCATCGTTAGTAGAGTCGGGGTTAAAAATCACGTGCCCTACACTCAGCTGCGTTAAAAGCACAGGGCGTGTTGCTTTGGGATGTAATTTACCATGTTGCTCGGATCCCTCGCCCCTTTCTTGCGTGGAAGTGGAGGTGAACCAGACGGGACTTAAACCTGACAACTAAAGGCAACCCTTTCTTGTGTTAACAATAGTCTTTTTTGGGGTAAATGTCAGTCTTTCAGGGTTTCTCTACTCCGCTCCCACCTGCAAGCTATAAGTAGCATTTGGGCTTGGGAGGAGTCTTACGTAGCACTGCCATGGTGGGTGGGGGAGAGAAGCTTGGGTTGGCTTACCTCTAAGCTGCAGTACCTCCTTGCTAGTCTTTGCTGCAGGACAGGTCAGGTCTGTTCCCTGGGTACCCTGGGCTGGTGGCCACAAAGAAGGGGCTCTTCCGTTTGGTCTCTTGGGGTTTGTGTTTAATCCTGCCCCTGGTCCTGGCCACTCGCTTCTGGTGGTGGAGTCCTCGCACTCTGTGGCCGTCTTGTCCCAACTACAGATCCCTGCATGTCCTCTGGCATCTCAGTACCACTGTAGCCTCTCACAGGACCATATGGAACTTCTGGATTCCACGGACACCAAGTACAAGGCTTGGGAAGCCAGAAGCTCTACTTCAGGGCACCTAAACAACCCCTTCAGCCAGGTTAACCCACCTGCCAGTGGTACCATATTGCTGAGGTTTCAATACAAAGGCAGACATGGGGGGAGGGGAGAGCAGGATTGAAATTCTGGTATGTTCATGGGAAGGCAAGAATAAGCCCTATTGCTCTGGGGAATTTCTAGTGTGGGTAGCATGGGAGGTCAGGGATATACATAACTGGCTAGTTTCCTTTTTGCTGTTGTTGTTGTTGGGTTTTCCATTTCTTCCTCCTCCCTGCTCCAGAATAACTTCCAATTTTCTCCCAAGCAGGTAAGAATGCCTCTTATGTCATATTCTAAACTCTCTATTCCTGTAAAATTCCATATTGTTACTCAAAGCATGGCTTTGCTCATGTAAAGGGAACTTTTGAAATTTAGAAGTCCCTTTTTCTCAAAGCTTAGCTTTCAAGGTTATCATTTTATTAAGCACATACATACACAAAAAGAAATACTAATTTGATGATAAATGCTGGGCAATGACTTCCTTTTTCTTATTGGCATTTACCCATCACCTAAAAACTGGGAAGCATTGATTTGATGGTGGCAACCATAAAGAATCGTAGTTTAAAGGAAGGGGGAAAATTGTATCACTTTAACTGAAAAAAATGACACCTGTTAGATATGGGTTGGAGATCACCCACCTTGGTTATCTTAAGTCATTCAGTCGTGAAGTGGAACTTAGGAAAAGCGTTAGGGAAGGAAGATGCTTTGCTGAAGGACCTATCAAAGCTTCAAGTGCATCACCAGTGTGTGCTGAGCCTGGGAAAGTGGCACTTAGACAATGACTATGTTAAAACCTTCAAAGATGAGCTTTTCCTGGGCTGTCTGCCTTTCTGGTCACTAGATATCATCATTCAAAGCATCTACTAATTTCCTTCCTTGTGCATTCATATAAACTCCATGTAAGAGTTGATCAGCAGTCTTCACTGTCTCGTTTTTAAGGAGGTAAACTTCTACTCACTCACCTTGCCTGATTTGAAGACTACAGAAAAGCTGCAATTCTGCCAAGCAAAACTTTTTCAGAACTTTACCAAACAACTTAACATTTAACAAACATTCTTTGGGTGCCTACTATGTGCTAGACCCCTGTCCCAGGTACTTGGCATGTCTCTGTTGTAGTAGCATGTATGGAGTTGAAAAGAGAACGTTTGAGAAGAGAAATAGGAAAACGAGGATTGTTGCATTGGAAAAACACCCAATATACCATACCTTTTCAAAATTGTACAAAAGGTGTACATTTTAACATTTTCCTCTTTGTACAAATGTTTGCAATTACTGGAATCCATTATGGCTGTGTTCCTGTCAGTACCCTCTGGAAATGCAATGATCTCTTTGGGATGGGGATTTTGCCCTTTTTGATATAAAAATCAAGTACCCATTTTACTCCGCACGAATGTGCAGCACTGGTGATAAAGTTCATTTCTCTTTAGTTGCTCTCCTCTCCTGTCTGATTGGTCTCCTTGGTGTTCTCTACTTTACCAATCTTTATGCAGAAGCGTCCCCCCAACCTCCAGCATCCTCCAAACTCATGGAATCACCTTCTCCGTGGAACCTTCTTTGACTTGTGCAGCCAATGCTCACATGAATTCCCTCTCTGAGTTCCTGCCACATTTCTAGTTACCTTCACATGGTGGGCCCCGGGACTGGGTTGAAGACCGGGTCTACGCCTTAAATTAAATTTCTTTGTATCTTGCATAATGCCAAGAAAAATGATAGGCCTGTTGTAGGCCTAAATAAATAAGTAGGTAGGGGCGTCTGGGTGGCTCAGTTGGTTAAGTGGCCAACTTCGGCTCAGGTCATGATCTCATGGTTCGTGAGTTCAAGCCCCGCGTCGGGCTCTGTGCTGACTGCTCAGAGCCTGGAGCCTGTTTCAGATTCTGTGTCTCCCTCTCTCTCTGACCCTCCCCCGTTCATGCTCTGTCTCTCTCTGTCTCAAAAATAAATAAACGTTAAAAAAAATTAAAAAAAAAGAAAGAAAGAAAAAAAAATAAATAAGTAGGTAGGTATAGACTTATTCAGTACACTCAGGGATGATATTAAAATAGCCAAAACCTAGTACAGCATGAACACTGACCATTGAGAATACCACTACCAGCTCATATTGTCTGAATGTCAGCCATGCTGTGTGTGTGTGTGTATATGTGTGTGTATCTCAGATGCTCACAATAGTATACAGCATATCCCCCATTTCACAAATGAGAGATGAGGGAATTGAGTTTCAGAGAAGTTCAAATTACTTGCACAGGATCCTAGATCTATTTCACTCAAAACTGCTCTTTCCACTACACTGCCACACTGATTACTACTTGTTGGTGGATCAGGTCCTCTGTCCCCTTGGGCTGAGGTACACTTGAGGAGAGTTGGGTGACAGGTGAGTGATTAGAGAGTGCCGATAACCAGTTCACTTAGACTAAGCCATCTCCGTCATGCATGGTCATGACTAATTGTCATTTACGGCCAGTTTACACACTAATTGCTTGTGTTATACAGATTTGGTCAGAGAAGGTTATCTTTCAAAGCCAAAGTTCTGGTAGCTTGTTGGATGATCCACGGTGGGTCTTGTGAAACCTCTCACTATTCTAATTTTCTATTGTTTATTAAGTGGGAAGAAAATTATATTTGCCTTAAATTCTTCACAAATAATTTTAAAGTGCTTTGAACTTTTTTATTTTATATAAAAAATTTTAATATAATGTATATAATTTTTTAAAAATATAAATTGTGGGGCACCAGGATGGCTCAGTCGTTAAGCATCTGACTTCAGCTCAGGTCATGATTTCATGGTTCGTGAGTTCGAGTCCCACACCTGGTGAGCTCGAGCCCCACTTTCAGTGAGCCCTGCTTCTCTCTCTCTCTCTCTCTCTCTCCTTTTCTCTCTCTCTCTGCCCCTCCTGGGATTCTCTCTCTCTCTCTCTCTCTCTCTCTCTCTCTGCCCCTCACTCACTTGCACCTTCTCTCTCTCTCTCAAAAAAATAATAAATTGTTTTTATTTTTAATATAAAAATAAGATGTCCTATTGTCCAAGATTCTTGTTGGTGATGGAGAAAAGACAAGTAATCTCTTCTCAGTTTGGTCAATCATCAGTAGGGAGTCAATGACACGTTTCAAATAATGACACATTATCATGCAGGAAGGAGAACGATAAGCTCATCAATCCCATTTCCTGGTCCTGCACACTCAGGAACGTTTTATTCCCTCCTTGTTAGGTTGGGGTCATGTGACAGGGTTCTGGCCCTCCAAAAAAAAAATTAGGACAGAAGAATACAAGCTACTTCTAGTCCTGCCCCTTCAAAATATCTTAAACAATAGCCCAGCTTCACTTCCCTTCCGCATTATTTTCAGTCACCACTGGTTTCAGATTCTAGCACCACAGAATGGAAGGACTTTGGGTTCCTGAGTCACTACCTGGAATAGAGCCTCCAAGGAGAGCTGCCAGAGTTGGGCTGACAGTGGCCTGAGGGAGAAATGAACCTATGTGTGAGATCATTGAGATGGTTATTATGATAACAGGTATTTATGGCTCTAATATGGAAACTGCTACCAGAAATGGGGTATTGACATAACCAAATCATATTCCCTGACCGTTATACTATTTTAACTTTATGTATTTAATTTTTTTTATTTTACAGAGAGAGAGTGGAAGAAAGGGGCAGAGCAGGCTCCATGCCTGGTGCGGAGCCCGATGTGGGGCTAGATCTCACGAACTGTGAAATGACCTGAACTGAAATCCAGAGTCTGATGCTCAACTGACTGACCGACCCAGGTGCCCCTATATTCTTGGGTGCCCCTATACTGTATGTATCATTGGTTTACTAGTTCAGCAACAGGCAGAAAGGCATTTAATACCAGAAAATGGAAGACAGAAATTCAAGTTATGCAGTGACAAATCATTTGGTATACCTATTGCCAGATATTAATTAGAAGGCAGTCACATGCACAGTTTATACCTTTAGGGGACATGGTTAAAAAAAAGAATTTCAGCACTGTTTTTAGTATTACAAGAAATCTAGATATGTATTACAAGGAAGAGATGGTTCAGGAAAGCATCATGATTTTGCGAGTGGAAATAGAATCCAGAATCCAGAAATTTGGGCTCTAGGGTAGGAAACAATAAATTTATTTTAGATTCAGACAGTAAGACACGGTACCAAAAAGGGCTTGAAGTGACAAATATCTAGTAAAAGTTCTCAACTGAACGGAGTCATTTGAGGCAAAAATCAAATCAGGGGTATGGTGTTCCCATCTCTTATTTCTGAGACCCTCAATGTATTTAGGTAATTATGTTGAGAGAGAGGAAGACATGGAGGAGAAGAGTCAAAGAAAAAAGGTGGATTTGATAACAGTGTCTAGAAAATAACTCTGGGTGTGATTCCTGGCACATGGACCTGACTGGAAGCAAATATATCATATACCTTCTAAGTTTTTGAGGATTGCATTACCAAAGACACCACGGCCCTGGACCTGAAAAGTCCTTCCTTGTTCGAAGCTTAAAATAATTCTTGAGTTCCCAGCCCAGGCCACACTGAGCAGAAGTCAAGCTTTTAAAGTGGCGCTGCTCAGAATGAAGGGTGTTCCCCCAATTTCACCTCACGTGGGGCCAAGGAGAAGCACAAAGAAGGGAGTCCTTTCTAGGGCAAACCCCACACCCCCCATGTCTGGAGGGTATGGACTTCACAGTGCTGACCCGGAAGGGTTTTAGCATGGCTGTGAACCATAATGTCACATGTTGTCCATTACTTCCCTCTTGAAATGGATAATTTGTTGTTCTTTTCCTACCATTATAAATGGGTTGTGACGGTGGGGAAGCTGACACGCAGATAGCTTATCTTTTTAATATGGAGGTGGTGATTGGATGGGACCTTGAATTGACCTTATTAGGGTGAGGTGAGTGTGCTTTGTGAGTGAAAGGAAGAGTAGAGTAGACATTTGATGTCCAGAAGTGCAGACTGTGGGAAAAAAATCTTTCACTGCTCACCATTTTGAGTTTCTTCTTGAACACAAGGAAGGTTACATCTCCCAGGCTTCCTTGAAGTTAGACGGGCCATGTGCTCCTGAGCTCTGGCCAATGGAATATGAGCAGATGACTGTTACTTCGAGGCCACTTGTATTAAAACCTGATATGTCTTCTTTACTTTTTTTTTTTTTTTCATCTGAATAGCTGGAAGCAAAGGACTCCAAGATGGGAAAAGCCACACAATGGAGGGATCCCAGCATGCACCAGATGTTCACAAGTAAGTAATAGCCTTGTATTGGGTTGTAGTATTCATATTTGGAAATTGTATTTTATAGCAGCCTGCACTGATTACCTTAACTGAGACCCTGTTCTAAACTGAAAACCGGTTGTAAAAGGTGGAAAAGCTCTTTATTTCTCTGGAAAGGAGTGAAATCCTCCTCCTTCCCCGTCGTCATCATCACCATCTTCGTCATTGTTCACAAAAATGCTTTTTGAGTATCTGTAACTTGCCAGGCACCGCGACAGAGACTGGAAGGCAAAAAGGAAGGAAACATTGTTCCTGGTCTTGTCCATAATCTGGTGGGAGAAACATCTAAATAAACAAAGAATGACATCAAGAATTATATCCTAAGTCTAACGCCGTTAACATACGACACAGTTAATTCTGTTTGGAGGTGGGGTGGGGCAGTGAGAGGTACAGATCTGACAGAGGTGACTTACGTATCAGGTGCTAAGGGATGAAGGGGGATTTTCTAGGCAAATAGGACAGGTGGAAGGCATTCTACGTAGAGGAAACAATTAGTGTGAAGGCATGCAGATATGAAAATCAGGAAAATGAAATTGATTTCTATACTTGGAGATGAAAAACATAAATCACTCTTATCATCATCGTCAAATGTATCATCCTACCATCAGAATTATTCATTAATTTCCATACAGAATGACCACGTGGATTGGATCCCGTTCTCCAGAGGATCCTAGCCTGAGAGACCATAGGTAACAGATAACACACTGACCAGGAGAGTTGCCCTGTAGAATGCTTCAGAATTTACTTGATGTGTAATATGGGGCAAATTCCTTGACTTGTCTTTATCTTACTAGTACTGTTGTATCAAAGAGAGAACTCATGTTTATCCTTTCTGACTTGGAGAATTGTTGTGCAAATCCGGTGAATAAAATATGTGAAATCTGGTTTGAAAAAGACATATACGTACCCTAACATAGACGTCCATGTTTTAAAAAGGCAGTCAGTGAAGGAGGGTTGGGGTGGCTCTGGCCGGGGTCATGGCAGTTTCTACTGACATCACATTCAAGGGCATAGTTTGCTTCTTTCTGGTGGCAGTTGACTGGTATCCTCAAACAGACCCTACGGGGTAGCGTACCTGTGGGCTGTGGCACACCTGGAGGGAGAGCTGCTCTCGACGGATGAGGACACGCTGACATAGAGAGGTCGAGGGGGCAGTCCAGACCAGGTGACGTTTCCTCAGTGTGCACGAATGCAGTACAACCAGACCAGGAACTGGGATCAAAGTTTAGGAAGGAAATCAACATTTTAGTCAGAGGGTGGCTGGTTTCGGGGAGAGTGGGTAAGGCTCTGAAAAGGAAAACAAATAGATCTGAGGCCTCGTCGGGATGTAGAATATAAGTGAATAGGGGCAAGTGGTTCAGAACTAAGGTTTTAAACGGGGAAGGCACTGGAGGACCGGCCCACCTGCCAAGCTGGTCTGCAGGCTCCCTGTGGACAAGCGTCTTCTCGGTGGGCTGCCGGATCCAGCTCCTGCTGGTGCTGATTGTTAAATCTTTAGGAAGTTTGCAAGCCAGTCGTTAAAGCGCTGGTAGCGTGTAATCAGAGAGTGTGTGCTCTACGGAAACTGGCAATGACTACAAATCAGAAACTTTTCTTTCCCTGGTCAGCTAGTACTTTTTTAAAGTGTATTTATTTATTTTGAGAGAGATAGAGAGAGGGAGAGAGAGAGAGAGAATCCCGAGCGGGCCCTGAGCTGTCAGTGCAGAGCCCAGTGTGGGGCTCGAACTCACAAAACGAGATCGTGACCTGAGCCGAAATCCAGAGTTGGAGGCCTAACTGGTTGAGCCACCCAGGCACCCCTCGATAGCACATTTTTTGGATAGCACCTTTTTCTATGGCAGGATAGCACATTTTCATGTATACATAGGCATCGAGGACACAACAGAGACTTACGAACCTCAGTCCTTAAACTGAGAGCTCCAAGTGAAATAAACACTGGTTAGTTGCTTCCTGCCATCTGCCCTTCTCCTCGTTTTTATGTGTGGAGCACACTTGAGAGATTCAGCATGGCAGTGACTCTCATTCCATCAGTGGCACCTAAGGAGGCTATGCAGCAGGCAGCAGGATACCATCGGTCCCCTTGATTGGAAATAAGTGTCTCAAATACCCCATTTTCTCCTGGTGATCCATCGTAGAGCTGCAATCCATGCAGTTCTCTAAAACCTTCTTAAGCCTATTTAGATTATCATAATCTATAACCTTGCAAGGACACAAGTCCCCCATAGGCAGCTACTTTGTAAAGGAGTATTTCCATGTCTTTGAGATCCTAAACCTGCCTCGTTGAAGCATGAATGCTTCTAGTATTTTCTTTTGTCATTGCAATAGACATTTATCTAAAGTAATACGTTTGCAGCTCAAGTAGTTCTAAATTGTACATTTCCGGTTTAGCCAACTTCTCCAAAATATTTCAAGGCAGCCGCAACCACAGATTTCCATTCCAGGATTCTTTCTTTGCCCATTCTTCTCTCTCTTTCCCAAGTTACTTCCTTCAGATGCAGTTCGAGATAGATTTTACCCTCCTTATATTTTGTCCACTGCTCTATAGGCAAAATCTGCTGCCTCCTGGTCAGATCCAATGCTCTCTTTACACGAAACATCTTGCCGTTATGAATTTTCTCAGGAAGACTTCTTATGGCCTCTCATCATCATTCTTGTATAGTATCATCTCACATGAACTGGACTTTCTTGAACCCTGGAGCATTGTAATACCATTTTCAAATACCCTCCAGCCACCGACTTGGTGCTGGGGCAGCAGGCCTGCTCGCCATTTTGACCTAAGACTGAAGCACTGAATGCTTCCAGTATTTTGAGATGGGGTAAGCCACTTTGTTTTTACCTCTTGAGAGCTTAAAGACTGTGACTGAGTTCTAGAACTTTCTCTTCATGATCTAGGCCTCTCTGGTATTACCTAACTAAAAGTCGCTAGTGATGCACCTGAGGAGTTCGTGCCGAACAAAACCCAGCCTAGAGACTTGGGTGACATTGTGGCCCATCCAACCCATCGATAAATCCTTCAAGCTTTAACCCTGCCCTCCTCCTCCCCCCCCCCTACTTTACAATGCCCTCTCTTTTAGGAGAAGGATGGCAGAATTACTTTGCATTGGAATTAATGGTATAAAGAGCTACCTTCTCATCTGAGTAATGCTAATTCACCTCCATCCCTGGTCATTTGCTACCTATTAGAAATATCCTGACAGCCTGCATCTCATTACCATTGTAGCAGGTCGGACTCCCAAGAATAACCTTCTAAGGAGGATGAAATGTACGCCAGTGGCATCTAATACCAGGGCATTCACATTCATATTTTTAGCAGCATATATCAGTTAGCCCAACCTTTAGTGTACTCTATGTACTTTTAATAATCTCCATAAAAGCCTGATTTCCAATCCCTGGGCTCAAGCTGACAGTGTAAATAAAATCACCCAAATCCACAGGGTAAGAGAAATGAAAATGACAAGGATTAAAATTTGGTCAAACCTCTTTCTTTTTAAAAATTCTGCTTCCCTTCCAATTGGATCACGACCCTCTGTGTGCTCAGCTTAAGACCAGACGGTATGCTTTCACTTTTATTCCTCTCTGCAGCAGGCTTACAGTATTTAGTGAGAGTCTGTAAAGAATGTGTGCTGGGTAGAGAGTTAATACCATAATCCCCTATCGTTGGGGTCAAATGCTGAATAGAGCAAAAGAATTAGAAAACATGTTACATACAATGGCAGGAAAAAAAAGCATCAGCACGCTGTTCTGTGAACGCTAGCATTCATCACCCACAAGCGATGGCCATGAGGTAACAGAGTGCGTGAGAGACGCGGACTTGAAGTCTAGTAGTGTACGGAAGCCAAGCCGGAGGAGACTTGAGCATAAGTCTTCATACCCATATACCCTGGGAGGTATTTGTCACCATTCTTCATTGCTTCTTTCCAAGTACCTGCGTGGATTTAGTTCCTAAGTAACACATTGAGCCACTAAATTGTTTCACGGAGCTGAACCTTCAGCGATCTCTTTTTACTCTTCAGCAGTGGGTGTGAATATTGTTCTCAAAGTGCTGTAATACATCTGTCTCTGGAGAATTCTCTTAATGAACGAGTAGAAATTTGAGGCACTGCAGGCAAAAAGGGTTGCACAGCCACCTCCCATTGTACCTTGGGAAAGTCAACTGAACTCCCCTGGAGTAAGATTACAAGCAAATAAATAACTTTGTCTGGAAGTTCTATACAGGGAACTTGCGTGCATGTGTGTGTGTGTGTGTGTGTGTGTGTGTGTAAATGGTTTAAACATAAAGTGACAAGTCAAATTTATTTTAAATGTTAAATTTTTTTAATGTTTTCTAAGAGAGAGAGAGAGACAGAGACAGAGCATGAGTGGGGCAGAGAGAGAGGGAGACACAGAATCTGAAGCAGGCTCCAGGCTCTGAGCTGTTAGCACAGAGCCCGACACGAGGCCTAAACCCAGGAACTGTGAGAGTATGACCTGAGCCAAAGTCGGACACTTAACTGACACTTAGATACCCGGGTGTCTCCCAAATTTTATTTTAAATAATACTCTTTGAAGTAGTAACTATTATGTCAGCAATTTAGAATTTTTGTTTATGTTTACATTTACATATAGTAAAATTCTTTGGGGTGTAGAGTGCTATAGTTTTGACAAATGCAGAGTTGTGGAAACATCACCCCAGTCAAGATACGGCACAGTTCCATCACCCCCAACAATCCCTTGTGCTGTTTCTTTACAGTCAACCCTTTACCCCCAACCCTACAAATCTTAAATCCTTATGTAGGATTTTACATAGGTATATCTTGTACAATGACCAGAGTGATAACCTGAAATCATATTTTTATATATTTACATGTAACAAAATAAAAATAAACCAAAACAATAGCATCTGCACATTTTAAACAAGGACATATTTATATTTAATTTATATTTATATTTATTTATAAATACATAAATAACTAGAAAGCCAGTGCTCTCCGATCAAAAAAAGGCTTAATTTTTGCTCAGTAAATTCAGTGAATACAGGGACAGTAACCTAACCCACTATTGTATTAGCATGAACAAAAGTGTTTATTAAATGTATACTGAATTGATTATTAAGCCATGGATTGAGTAATGGTTTTAAATTCATGACAACTAAAAATGTGACATTCACAGTGTTGCAATTGTACCTTAAAGACAGCCAAAGAAGGAGAAGTGAGGTATAAGAAAGAGGGGGAAAGATTGTGTGTGTTTGTGCACATGTGGTGATTATATCACCAATTTGCTAGTTTACAAATGATAAGAACGGAATTGTTTTTGCACATGACCACTATTATATGTGTCTGTGACTCAGTGATTAAAAGTTAATGGCCTTAAAGAGAAAACTATTAGAAACATTAACTAGGGTTTTGAGTTATATTTGTGAGGATAATCTTTGTTTACTTAAAGAAGACAGCAGGATTTCTATGAAAATACTGAGTAAGATTGGAGTCTAACCAGGAAGCATAAGACATGTTATGAGTAATTCAGCATATCTTCCCTTTCCTGCAGGGCATGCTGACTAAATTACTAAAGAAATCTTATTTTCAAGCAAATACATCGTTATTGTTTAAAACAGAAGTATGAACATGTCCTTAATTTTATCCATTATCTTACCTACATTTCTGTTAGCCCAAGGTCAGACTATCGGTCTTCTTTACTGGCCACTCCTCTTCTCCTCAATATTCCTTTCCTCGTACTTCTTTCATTTTCATGGAGAAATCGTTTATATTCAAAATTAGATAGAGACTCTCAGTCTACATCTCCAACCCAGGTTCCCTCATGTGTTACGGACACATACTTCCAGCTTTCTACTTGATATCTCTCCCCGGATAGTCCACAAGCCCAAACTTAAATTGTCTCAAATGGAGCTCATTATCCATCAAATCAAATGGTTCCTCCCCCGTAGAATTTTCCATATGCTTCCACTAGCTCTTATCTCACTTCCTGTTTCTTTCACTGGACTGAAGGCGATGAACGTGCGTCTTTTCCCTAGTGCCTGGCACGGTGCCTGGCATCTGGTAGGCATTTATAAATATTTGTGGAAGGAATGAGTGCACATGACACTCATATGCATATAAATAGGGATTTATTTCCACCCTAAACCCCAATGTTTATGAATGGTTTTTAAATGGATGAGTAGCTCTGATAGACATATAGATATAAGTATTTATTCTCACATCAACCACCAACTACTATATCTACATGAGGTCTGGAGATCGAATAATGTCTGTTTTATGCAGCAAGGAATATAATTCGCACATTTCAGGTTTCTTTCCTATTTTTTCTCACATTGAAATCCTATTGTGTTTGAATTCAGTATTATAACAGAAGCACTTTTCTATGTCTTAGAAAGTCCCAGACATTATTTTTACCGATGGAAAAATTGTGCCTTGAAAAGAAGTTCTTCAGGGGCGCCTGGGTGGCTCCGTCGGTAAGCGTCCGACGTCAGCTCAGGTCCCGTGGTTCGTGGGTTCGGGCCCCGCATAGGGCTCTATGCTGACTCTGGGCTGATGGCTTGGGGCCTGGAGGCTGCTTCGGATTCTGTGTCTCCCTGTCTCTCTGCTCCTCCCCTACTCACACTCTGTCTCTCTCTCAAAAGTAAATGAACATTGAAAAAATTTAAAAAAAGAAAAGAAAAGAAGTGCTGCACGCTTACTCCAAAAGATGAGTTTGAAACATCATAAGGACCTCATGTAGCACCTACTTCTATTCAACCGTCTCTGCTTTCCACCAGTGATTCTCAAAGTGTGGTCCCCGGACCAGCAGTATCAGCAGCATCTAGGAACTTGTTTGACATGAAAATTCTTGGGGTCCACCCCACACTTTCTGAGTAAGAATCTCAGGCCAGGGGCCCAACAATCGGTGCTTTAACAAGCTCTCCAGGTGATTTCAATGTACAAACAATTTTGAGAATCACTTTCATACACTTGCCAGTGAAAGAATCCTCCTGAACTCTTTCCACCCACTTCCCCTGTCAGTTAGGTCCCTTATTAGTCCCACATCATGTTTGGGTTGGAAAACGCCTTCTATGTTTGATAATGACTCTTTAGAACAGGGCATGGCTTCCTGTACCTAAAACATAAATATAAATGTGGTGCAAGGCAGTAGTTTTTTTAAACTTAGGTTTAACAACAGCAGTATTCTTCAAATGAAATCCTAAACAGAAGCCGTGTGCACGTGCATGCATGTGTGTTGGATAAAAAGGAATTACTGTGATTGGATATAGTTGAGGGGGTGGGGGAAACAGAGTTCCCATACGCCACTAGGTGCCCTCCCACCCAACCCTTTTCCCCATGCCATCTCCAGGGAATAGAACTTGAGAATTGCAGAAGCAGTGGAATAGATGAACAGTTGGGAGACCTGGGCTCTAGTTTCTTTCCTTGGGCCATTCATTTGGCATCTCTGAGCCCCGTGTTCATTGTCTGAACATGACGAGTAATCTGTAATTCCTTATCCAGTTGGAAGTTTATTTATTTTTTTCATTTTTTATTGCTTAGCTTCTGATAGCAAGAGATCCCGGCTGTCTTGAAAGGTCTCCCTTCCTTGGAGACGCAGGAATAAATGTTGGCCTTGCCATTTGCTTGTCTTCTGTCTTCTACTTCAGTATTGACTTCCAGGCATTAATGAATAAACAGGGCCAGGCTGCTGTCATTAGGAGTGCCAATAAAGAGAAGAAAATCTTCCACCAGAGTCACATTAACATTGAACAGATTTTCTTTTTTTTAAAATTTTTTTTTTTCAACGTTTTTTATTTATTTTTGGGACAGAGAGAGACATAGCATGAACGGGGGAGGGGCAGAGAGAGAGGGAGACACAGAACCGGAAACAGGCTCCAGGCTCCGAGCCATCAGCCCAGAGCCTGACGCGGGGCTCGAACTCACAGACCGCGAGATCGTGACCTGGCTGAAGTCGGACGCTTAACCGACTGCGCCACCCAGGCGCCCCTTGAACAGATTTTCAACCCCAGCATTTGACTGGGAATGTGGGCTGGTGATAAGGGCATATGTGAAGAATTTAGAGAGTAGCACAACATAGTTGCACTGGCCTTTTCTGCAGCCTCCCCTCCATGTTCTCTTTCTGCCCTCCCCCTTGTTCTTCTTCCTTCCCCTCCTTCCTCTCCTCCTCTTCCTCAGAGAGCTTGCAGAGCACTGGCCTACAGTCACTCTCCCCATATTACATCACCTGACTCTATGTCTTTGTGACTCCCAAGGTCAAAATCTATGATGGGAAACCAAACGTGTAGGTGCCCCTAAGTATCGTGAGCGTTACTTTCACACTCCCTCTTGCAGAGATCTCTGGATTTCCCTCTTCTCTCTCCCTGATCCTTCTCTTCCTCCATTCAGTTCCCCTGACTCTGTCTGAGGCCACCTAGAGACAGCTCTAAGTTTACTGGTCAGAACTGTGCTATCCCATTGCTATAGACTGAGATATTTGTATCCCTCCAAAATTCGTATGTTGAAACCTAATGCCCAGTGTGATGGTGTTTGTGGGGGTGGGACCTTTGGGAAGCGCTTAGTCAGGAGGACGAGCCCTTATGAATGGTAATGGTGCCCTTCTAACAGATCCCAGAGAGATCTCTCATCCCTTCCACTGTGTGAAGATACAGTGAGAAGACAGCCATGTATGAACCCAGAAGCGGGCCCCTCACCAGACACCAAATCTGCCAGCGCCTTGGTCTTCGACTCCAACCTCCAGAACCATGAGAAATATTGTGTAGCCAGAACAGAATAAGGCACCTGCTCTTCTGTAGAGCAGGGTCTGCGTGTGTGAGGAAGGGGATGGTGGTAATGGAGCAATGGGGACCTGTGGGGTGAGGTGGGCACAGTGTCATGTTCTCGAAACTTCACTCCCATAAAGTCTCCTATGACTTTCCTGGAAAGAAGGTCATTCTGGCCTCTGCTCGGCAAACGGCGAGGGGCTCATTCTCTGAGATGCGGAGACCTCGCTCCATCCGTCATCCCCTGGTGTGTCAGAGGTTCTGACAGAAATACCAGACGCACTTTAATTGAATTTGTGGACCAAAAATGGCCTGACAGGGAAAGCATGTTGATAAGAATCTATGTTATAGCTTACATTTTACATTAGACGGTACTACTTAGGCACATAAAATTCTTTTTTAAATGGGATTTAAAAAGTGGAATCTATATGACTGTGCTCTTGTTTGCTTTTATCATATGGAAAACGAAAGTACTTGACTGCTTGGTCTGGACAGCTGGCAGCCTTATCCATCCTTTTCCTCTCTCTCCTGTGTTTTCAGCTCCCCACCCCCAAGGTTCAGTCTCCATTTTCCCCTCTACATGTAAATGAGTACAAATCTTATCTCACCTATCTTTTGCCCTTGTGCTTCCCCTTAGCCCCTAGTTTACTTCTCTTTTCCTCACAGTCAAGCTTTTTGAGATAAGGCTTAATACTTGGGGTCCACAGCGGTGCCCCTGCTGTCTTTCTCACAACCACCCATGAATCCCCAGGCTTCCATTACTTCCAACCCCCTTGCTGGGTCACCCATCTCAAATCCGACAGCAACACTTCAGTCATTATCACATTTGGTCTCCCTAAAAAAAAAAAAAAGCTGATTATTTCCTTCTTGAGTCTCTTCCCTCCTTCAGAGTCCACGGCCCTACTCTCTGCTGGTTTTCTTCATAGCTCAGTAATTCATTCTCCTCAGCCTTTGCTGATCCTTTAAATGTTGGTGTTCCCTGAAGTTCTGTCTTCTGCTTCCTGCTTTTCTGTGCTATTTACTCATCCTGGGCCAAACCATCCACATCCGGGGGCTCAGCCCTCACCTACGTGCTGATGGTTTCCAGACCTATACCTGCAGCCCAGGCCTGCCTTTCTTGGGCTCCACACACACTTATCTTCGAATGTCTCCATTTAATAGGTTCCTCAGACTTAGGTCTGTTAACAAATTAAAAATATTATCTTAACTTTCAAGCTCTGCTCCTTTTGCTTGAGGAACAACACCGAGTGAGAAACAGAGACTCATCCCAGACCTGGTTACACTTAAGTTCCATCAATCAGATCCTCCTAATATTACATTTGACGTGTTTTTTTTCTTTCTACTGTCTCCACCAGCTACGATCACTACTGCCTTGGATTTAGTTCAGACTGTGTCCACTTTTCACCTGGGCCAATGCCTTCTGGGCTCCCTGCCTTCAGTCTCTCACACTTCCACGTCACCCTACATCTACTCTCCAGATGATCTTTCTCAAAGGTCTATATTGGTGTTGTCCAGTATACTAGCCTTTAGGCACACACAGCTACTTAATTAAAATTAAGTAGAATTTAAAACACCTCAGTCATGCTAGCCACAGTTTAAGTACTTCATAATTAGCCCAAGTAGCTAATGGCTATCTACTGAACAGTACAGATAGAGAGCATTTCCATCATTGCAGAAAGTTCGACTGGATACGACTATTCTAGAATGTGATGTGATCATGTCTTCTCTCTGCTTGCTTCCATAATGATTCCCCACATACTTCAGATGAAACTCCAGACTCATTAGCTTGGCAAGTAAGTCCCTGCTTTTGGTGCACTCTCCCTGTCACCGCCCCCTCCACTTGAACCTGTGCCTTAGTCGTGTCAACCCACTGCTCCCATCCCCACGCCTCTGTGCTTTTGGTTATGCTGTTTCTGCCGCTCGGAAGGGCTGCCTTTCTCTGTCCCTTTAGAACTCTTGTTTGTTCTTCAAACTCAATTCCAGCATCATTCCTTCTGTGAAGCTTTCCCTTGCCTTTCCAGGCAGAGTTTAGGCTCACCTTTTTATAATTTCCACTGGCAGCTTATAGTGCTATGACACTCATTGTTAAAAAGAAAAATCTATTGATTCAGCATGAAAGCCTGCATCATACTCCCTTCCCCCAACACAACCATGTCCTAATCTCCCAAACTTGTGACTATGTTACCTTACATGGTAAAAGTGCCTTTGCATTTGTGACTGAGTTAAGCATCTTGAGATGGGGGAGGTTGTCATGGATTATCCAGATAGGTCCAATGATAGAATCAGAAAGGTTCTTGTAAGAGGGACGCAGGGATGTCAAGATGGATGCAGAGTTTGGAGTGATCTACTTTGAAGATGCAGGAAGGGGCCGTGAGCCAAGGAATGAAAGTAGCCTCCGGAGGCTCTAAGAGTCAAGGGAACAGATTCTTCCCTAGAACCTCCAGAAGGAACACAGCCCTGCTGACCTATTTGGGACTTCTGACTTGTAGAACTATAATAGAATAACTTTATATTCTTTTAAATCACTAAATTGGTGGTAATTTGTCACAGCAGCAATAGAAAACCAATATATTCACCCTTTCATCTATCCATCCATCCATCTATACCACATATTTCACATAGATTTACCGAGTGACTGTCTTGTGCCAGACCCAGTATTGTATGCTAAGAATACAGTAATGAAAAAGATCCAATTATTGTTGGGGAAGGTGTGATGTAGGGGCAAGGGAGAAGGCAAGAGTCCTGAAACCTGGAATTGTGAAGGGCTGCCGTCCAAAGTTGAGGCTGTTTCCTGTAGAGTCATTAAAGGTCTTTTACCTTATTGCTTCATAATTGGATCTTTGGCTGCCCTAATGTGGAAATGGGTTGATGCTCACACACCAGGAAGATGCACCAGGCTGCTTGTAATATCTAGGTGAGAAATGATGAAGGCCACTAAGAAAGTGGATCTGGTAATATTTGGGTGGCATTGCAGAGGTAGAATTGATGGGGTTTTGTGATCAATTAGATACTGTGCCTGAGCGACAGAATCCAAGATGACTCTGCTCCAAGATGACTCTGAGAACGGGTGACTCTAAGCTCAGTGCCTGGCACACAGTGGATAAGAAACAATTGTCTTGAATTGAATTGTGTGGCAAGAAGACAATGGAGTAGATCATCACTGGGAGGGAAGGATGATGCCAATGAATCTGCACAGTGGAGGAAAATAAATAGAAGAATGTGTGTGTGTGTGTGTGTGTGTGTGTGTGCAGGGTGCTAGGAAAAGGATGTGAAATGTGTGCCCTGCCACCCTGTATGATTTTTACTGCCCAATTTAAGCTTTTGTGCTTTAAACCAAAACCATGTTCAGGGAGAAAATTGAGAAAACCATACAACCACCTTGAAGATGTCAGATTTCTCTCAATGGCGAGTTTAGCTACCGTTTTGATCTGAAATGGTTTTGAGCAGGGGAGGGAGAACAAGTCGTTTGGGGCGATATTTTGGTGCATTTGCTGTATCATTCTGGAAGGAGGGCAATGCCTCTGCTTTCTTCCTCTACGCATTCCCCTGTGCTGTGGGCAAGCCCAATGTCCAAACCCAGGAGTCTTTTCTGGCACCGTGTGGGATTATTTAGGGCCCCCGTGCCCAAGACCAGTGACCACATGGTGCTGAATGTTTACTATATTGAAAGGGTACTTAGGATTTCTGCTCCTCAGAGTGGCATCCTGTTCCACACTGATGGGAAAATAGACACAATTATTTAGCAAAGGCCCCGAAGCCCTGGTTTCCCACCAGCCTTGCTCTGTGGCATATTGACTGTGTCCCCAGTCGAGTAGAGCCCGTGGCGAGTGAAAAATCTCTTCTTTGATTTGACTAAACCTCTCCTTTGATTTGTGTTCACGCAGAATGTTATTCTTTTTTTTTAAGTTTTTAAATGTTTATTTATATTTGAGAGAGAGAGAGAAAGAAAGAGAGAGAGAGAGAGAAAGAGAGCCTGAGTGGGGGAGGGACAGAGAGAGAGAGAGGGAAACAGAGAATCTGAAGCAGGCTCTAGGCTCTGAGCTGTCAGCACAGAGCCTGACGCAGGGCTTGAACCCACACGAGCTGTGAGATCATGACCTGAGCTGAAGTCGGACACTTAACCGAGCAGGCCACCCCTATTCTAACAGATATTTATTGTGACTCTGCAGACTGAGGGAAGGGGAAGAGTCTTATGGTCTAGTTAGTTTGGAAAATTCTGGGTTTAACAAATGTACTGAAGTCTGCAGGACTTCTCAGAAGCTTTACTTTACAAATATATCCTGTGAATGTCTGAGAGAGAGGTAAAGATTTTCCTAAACTTATTTGACTCCACAGCACTATGAAAATTATGTGGCAAAGTGTTCCATGCAACAGAATTTGTTCAGAAAGTGTTGTCCTACTGAAGTAGCAGATGTCCAAGGTGTTCCTGTATGCCCAGCACACTCAGCAGGAGGCCACGATGATGACATTGAGCCATTAGCCATCTTCACAAAGCCTCCAATGGGCATGAATTGCTAGAGATAGACTGAGATGGTAATCGGACGAATTTTGTTGTTGTCATTCTGACACTTTTAATTTGGGTTTGGACTCACTTTGCTGATGAGCCAGGATGCAGTTCTAATTCAGAGGCACTTCTGTCACCATTCCATACCTTACCACACGCATCATCTCCTTCCCCCTCCCCTCAAATGTCTTCTTATAATAAAACAATCCATGCTGGTTACCTTCTGAAAAACTGTTTTAAAAATACTTTGATAGGTCATTTTCTTTGGGTATCGGAGCATAATACAATAGTATCTTATTACTTACGTTCTGTGTTTCTTAATCCTCTGTGACTCCAGATGCATAGCATTTTGTGGTTTGGGGGGGATTTTTATCATCTGGAATTTCATTTGATCCTTAAAACAACCTCCTAAGGAGGAGATGGTGAAATCATGTTGTCTTAGTCTGTTTGAGCTGCTATAACAAAGCACCGCAGACTGGACGGCCTAGAAGCAGCAGAAACTTTTTGCTCCCAATTCTGGAGGCCAGAAGTCCAAGAGCAGGGTGCCAGCATGGTGAGAGTACGGGTGAGAGCCCCCTCCTGGATTGGAGACAGCTGCCTTCCTGCTTCGTCCATACAGAGTGGACTAGGCTAGGGGTCTCTTTCATAAGAGCACTAATCCCATTCATGAGAACTCCACCTTCATGACCAAATCACCCCCCGAGGCCCCCAGCTCATAACACCTGTCACCCTGGGCATTAGGTTTCAACATAATGAAATCTGGAAGGACACAAACATTCAGCCTATAGCGCCCAGTGTATAGACAAGCGAAGCAAATGACATATTTGGGTGCCTAGTTTGTGGAACTAAGCGTTTTACATACCTGAGCTGGCTTAGAGCTCCTCTCCGCTCTACGTATTAGGACATGTTATCCTCATGTTAGAAATGAAGACCCTTGAGGCTAAGAGAGTGAAGAACTTCTCCAAGGTCACGTAACTTGTAAAAGGAGGTCTGGTAGTTTAAGCACATGATCGTTTAGCCCCCAAATCCACTCTCTTTCCACTGTGGCATCCTTAAAGAGGAAGCTGAGACCAAGGGCAGGGAAAGATTGCCCAAGTTCACACAGGGAGTTTGGGAAAGTGCTAATTCACTTGACTTTTAGTCCAAGGGCCTCTCTTCTACATATTTTTGCCAGGTCACTGGAGGGCATTTTCGAGAATAAGTAATGACCTGTGAAATGTCACTGACAACAGCAACAATAACAACCAAAGGAGAGCAGCAGGGGAGAGAGAAAATGCAGGGCCTCAAAACCTCCCCGCCCGTCCCTCAACATCCTCCATGGTGCAAAGCAGAAGTGAGCCTGCATTTCTGAGAAAAATGCCACCCAAACTGTGTTCTCTTTTGTGACATAGGTGAGGGGCTGGGGACGGCTGTGATATGGACGAGGAGTTTTGGCTCTCCTCACCTCGTCTTGTCATGGCCAAAAAGAAAATAGAGCAAATCCCCTCCCTCCCCACCAGCCCCCTCTAGGGATACCTACTGTTTCCACTAATCAGATGCATGCGATTCAGAAGCGTTTAGCAGGTTTCTCCTATGGGCGAATCCCTGTGCTGGTGTCATGGGGACAGCAATGGAGGTGAGTAGGGCACGTTTTCTCAGTCTGAATGGAGAGGCTGGGTGTGAAAAGCACTACTGAAGAGGTACAAACTGTCGGGAGAGCAAGACTCGAGGCACTTAAGGAGATTAAGAGGGAGTCTTGGGCATTTAGCGCACATAATGTTCACCGTAATCACTCAGAACAATTACTGAGGGTGTCCTGCTTGCATTTACCGTGTACTTAGCTCATGGGGCAGTGTGGGGGGGAGTGGTATTTGCTGTGTAGCCCCTAGCACACAACCACGGTGGGGCAAATTTTTGTTGCCACTTTCCCAAACCCACAGCCCTTCGAAAGCTTTCCTTGAGACCAGGTTGGAACAGAAAGGTAGTTATGTTTCTATATCCTAATTCCACCCTGAGGGCTCCATGACACTCACGCCACAGGAGAGTGAATCCTGAAGCAAAAGAGAAGTGGCCCAGTCCGTACTGTGTTGTTGAGTTCCAACCCTCCGCTCAGGAGCTGAGAGTGATTGCGTTCCTCTTCCTCCCTCTGTTTCCCAAGTGTCCCTTCCCCTCTTTAATGCAGTGGGGGGCAGAGTCTGCACCTGGGGCTTGCACAGGGTCACTGCTGGTGGGAATCATGGCAGAAATCCTTCTGCTTCCTTTCTTGTTCACTGAGGCTCTGAGGGCTGGGCAGAAATAGAGTGGCCCAAAGGGGAAATCTAATGGATGGAGCAAAGGCCAGGAGGAGTCAAGGTAGCAGAATCTCTTTCCATCTGTTGGGATTATTTTATTATTCATGTATTCGTGTCTTCGGCTGTTGAATGAGGATCTGTAGGCCAGGACTGACTTCGGTGATTCACAAAAACTTTGAAGATAACTAGGGGAATATGGAAAAGGCTCCTCAAAGAAGAAAAGGCACTTTATAAATCCAAGGCAGTTACACTGTCTTGGGTGACAAATTCCAATGGGCTCATTCACATTGGCCGCACTTAGGTGTGCCAGTGCCCAGTGGTTTCCCCTCTTGCGCATTTAGGCTTACAGATCGTTAGGCCGGGAGAAGTAAGTGCTTCCCCTGAGGAGATACAGAGTCACTACTCCACTATTCTCCCAACCTCGCCGTTGACTCAGGGAATCTCTGAGAATCTCTGGAAGGGACTTCAACAATCATTTAGTCCGGCTGCCAGTGTACATTCCCTTGGTGAGTAGACGAGTGGGAATGCAAAGTAAAAGGGCAGTTAATTCTCACTTATTTGGATACAGATTGTCCACAGGCATGGTGTGCACGATTTGTATGTTCGGAGACAGTGGTCGGGGATCTTCTTACCTGTCCCTTCTCCGAACTAAACAATCACAGATCACATTAGTGTTCCTTGGAGGGCTCATTTCAAACTCTGGAAATCACATGAATTGAAGCCATCTCCATCTAACTAGGTTGATGCTGCCTTCATTTTCATTCCAGAAACTTTTGGCTCTTCCCCATTCAGAAGGGATTGCCTGCATTCGAAATAGGATGACGGAGGAATTACTCTCGCTGAGATTACCCTTCAGCGCCATCCCAGAACTGAGACACTCTGCTAAATGCTATTGCCGTAATGACTAGCAATCACGGCACAATCACGGAAATGAATTAAATTATTAATTTCAATAGCACCCCATGGTGCATTTATAAATTCCACCATCTGGGGAACATAAATATGGAGGTCCGCGTTCTAAACTTGGAGGCATGGTGCTCACTGCCAAGGGCTGTATCTTTGAAGGCAGTAAAGATTTTTCAAGATACTATATGTGGAGCGGCAAGCTGTGCATTTGAGAGAAGGCTCTGTCCCCAGGTCTCTATTAGCTTTACCATTTATTTAAGGCTCTCTTTCCTCTTAATTTTTAACCAGTTCTTATCTTAGAGAGCCAACGCGTAAAAATCCACAGGACGGGAAATAAAATAGACCTCAGACTTGAACTGTTGAGTTCTTCACCCCCTTTTCTCTTCATTGAATTTCCTTTTGTCCTCCCCCAAAGTCTCTTACCGACTAGCTTCAAATATGTAAATCTCTGTGTTAATAAGTTCTTCTTACCGAGACAGCTATTCTTAGGTTTTGGATGTTTTGAAAATCCATCTAAAGCTTTAAGATAATTGTTTCTGAAGCAGAGGGGATGGAGGTCCTGGAGCGGTGTGTAACCTACTCTAATAAAAGAGGTTTAACTTTCCTTCCTTATGTGGAACCATTTGACCAGATGTTGGGGTTCAGCAAGCCCTCCCTGTTTGCCATCTGTGACATCCCCAAGGGCCAGTGAGAGAAGGGCACTTCTAAAGAGCATATGTAAATGACTTCCACGGAGCCCTGCAGGGACACGGTAGGCCATCTTCTTCCTACTACGGATTACCAACTCAAAGCCAAGAAACAGCCCAGACCTCTCTGTCTCTATGCCACAATTTCCAAATATCCACAATGGGAATTCTAATCGATGAGTTCACTTAAGAAGCAGAAGACAAATGCATAGCTTTTCTATAGGATAAATAATTCTATGGCATCGGTGCTGTTGTGTGCTTGTGATCTCTTAGCCCTCCGCGTGTATAGGGCTTGGAAGCAACTTGAGTCTCCGCTAGCTGATAAGGAAGACGACTGCTGAACATCAGAGCTGCTCATTTACGACATAGCTCAGGCAGTTCTGTAAGTTAATGTAGGCCTGTGGGCCACTGGTCTCTCGTTGAAACTGAAGGTTCGCCCTAAAGGTCTCCCTCTGATCCTGCGCAGCCACCACCAGTTGCCGACGTTCACTGGCTTTGGTAGGTGAGGTCAAGTGAAAACGTTTTGGGATGGGATGTTTTCTAGCAACTGTCTTGCTGGTTGATTCCCGTGCAGGTCCCTGTGGAGTCAAACATCAGGGTAGCTCGGGATATGGTGATCTGAAGCTTTGGGAATAAGTGGTTTGTGCCTAATCGGCATTTCATTTCTTCATTGTTTTAGATGCCATTCTCATAACGTAGCCAAATTAGCTTATTATTAGCCATTTACAACAAGAGAATAAACAGAACCAGTGATCACAATGGATTTGCACAAAGCTGCCGATCTTCACGGCAAGGCCCTTGCCAATAGCTTCCCTTTCTGTCCCTGGATTGTAAACATTAACGTTCATTACATGGAGGAGCTGGACCTCTAGGGACTCCCGTGTCCTGGGTTTATTAATGATAATGAAGGACCCCAAATCAGTGATTTCTGCAGTTTAGCCACGGGGTCCCCAACCTCTGTAGGAGTTAGTAGACTGGAATAATTACAGACTAAATAGTGATGATAAGGAGGAAATGTAGTGTAGTTGGAGTTAGTGGGCTGAGAAAACCAACGTTTCCAGGATCAGGAGCATCTGTTTGCTGTTATAAAGGGGAAGGGTCGAAGCAAAGAGACCTTCCCCTGATCTGCGTGAGTTCAGTAGCTGGGAAGACTATGCAAAGTTATCATAAAGACAAGATGTAATAAATAGCAAGACTCTCCAGCACCTTGCTCCCAGCAGTGGGAAGACGAAGAGTTGGCATGGGTTTTGAGGTGAAAATCTTGAACAGTCGCTGCTTTGCTATCGCAACCAACACTGGTGAGCCTGGAGGAGACATTGTAACTTTGCTTGGGAGCCTGGATTGACTTCCGACTCAAACATCAGAGAAAACGTCTCTCACACAGAATTGAGAAGCTCACTGTCTTAAGGTGAGCCCGTCACAGCAGCAGCTCTTGGAAACTGCAACTCTTCTCTCTGGGTGTCAGATAGCTCACCCTAAACCACCAGCAGCTTTCCATTAATGAGCTGAATTCCTCCGAGGCCCAGGTCAAGCGGCCTGCCCAAGGCCATGACGGAGGGCCCGTGTAGACTGCAGGCCCGGCAAGTATGGCTTCCTGCCAGACCATACCTCTCCCCTACAGTCTCCTTGAATCCCACTACGTGGATAGATACACCATCTGACACTGCCCCGCAGTGAATAAAGGGAAAGAGGAAACCAGCATTTCTTTCTGAGTTGAAAGCATATGGTGCCATCAAGGTGGGGAGGCGGGGAGAAGGAGGCCGGGGAAGATTCAAAAGTATGTTGGTTATACCTATAAGGGCAAGTAGCATAAGAGAGAAGAAAATGTTTTCTCACTCCTTGGGCAGTATCTAAACAGCCCTCAGTCCAGGAAAGGAGAATGCCTGTCTGAGTGAGGACCAGCTCTAAATTGACTGGGCACTTCTTAGTTCAAGGGTAGTTGCTTACCCAGGTGACAATTTTCAAGTGAATGTTTCTTTATCATACGATTTGATGGCGAATTTAATTGGCCCTTGGGGCCAGAGGACAGAGAAACGGTACAGCCCTGTGAAGAATCACTGCAGGAGATCTAAATAAAATTCAGAAAAACTCACATCTCAATCCCTTCTAAGATGGCCACCAGAAGGTAAGAGTAAATTGGCAATCCTTAAAATAAGACCCTGATAGACTCACCTGGCTTCTTACACCATTCTTTTACTCAGATGCTTCCTGCATTTTTCATGAGGGAAGCATTATCAGTTTTTGCTTCTTTAGGGAACCTTTCTGAGGCAGTCTGGAAGAGGTAGGTTCTGCAGGAGGGCGGGGTGGGGGAGGACTCTCTGGCTGCCCCAGGCCCCACCCAGCCACCCTACAGGCTAAGAGTGCTACCTTCCAGCACACTGGTAACCCCTTCATGGAGCCTGGATGTGTCGTGCCACACCCGTGAGGGAGTGCTGCGCTCCTCTACACAGGTGCACGTGGTGGGAGGCTCTGTGAAAGGAGAGTGACCCTGCTTATATCTCTGGACGTCTGACTGCAAGCTCGTCCCCACATCTCCAGCTTCGGGGCTGCCTCCAAAGCTCCCAAGAAACTCATCACTGGAGTCTTCTAACTTCAGGGAAATTCAGTTACATACGGATTTCTTTGGGACTTGCCTGAGTAATTCCATGTGGTCATTATTGGGCATTACTGGGAATCAGGGGACATTACCAGGTATCATTGGATAATCTTTGTGATTTTCATGTGAATAGGTCAGGCCCACCCACACTTTAAGGCCATCTCTGGCCCTGAACAGAGGGAGGGCTGATCCGCTTCTGAAGACGGATGGCACAAAATAGAGCTGCTCAGAACCAGGCTTCGGTTCTGTCCTCTTGGGGTCCACCTGTTTTATGTTTGCTCGGATCTCTGATGTTTGCTCCCCGACTCTTTCAGATGGAAGTCTCTAGGGCATAGACTCTCAGCCAGAGATTTTTGTGTATGTGGTTTACTGGAAAGTAGTCTCAGAAACAACACCCTGTAAAGGACCAAAGGAAGCAAGACTGGGCGGGGGCGGGGGGGGGGGAGTGGAAATGTGATACAGTTATAACAGAGGCTTGGCCAACTTCACAGTGAGCTCTAGGACAGGTATGGCCTTGTAGAGTTGTTCTGAATTGAAGCAAGTGCGCCAGGCATTTTGTACTTCTGAGCTAGAGGGGTTCAGCAGAAGCCAGTTGCCATGGCAGCTCTTGGCAATAGACGGGGGCTGCTGGGGAAGGGATGTGTTTTCAGGGAGGTGGCTCCCTTCAGGTGAGGGAAATTCTCAGGAAGTCAGCTGTGAATTCTCAGGAGTCAACTCACGATTGCTGGGGGAATAAGTGTGTCGGTTCTTTGAGACAGACAGGTGGAGAGAGAGTGCGCGCACACGTGTGCATGTGCGTGTGTGTGTGTGTGTGTGTGTGTCTATGTGGCTGAGTGGCACACCCTGGCAAACACAGTAACCACCCCTGAGTGACTCAGATACATTTCATTTGTCTAGTAAATTTGCCCCATCTGGGAATAGCTCCTCCAGGATTATGGATGGCCTCTTTGAGAAAATTTACAAGATTAAGATTAATGGGACCAACTAGTTTCCACTATTATGGCTGCTCTTTAGGCCACAACTGACACTCATCATCTTCGTCCTCTGCTCCCGATTTCATACTCTCTCTTAATGTGGACACCTCTGCCCTCAGTTGGCACTAAGTCTGGGTCGCTTGCCTGATGGAATGACCAGATTCTCATGCCTGAGAGGTGCGAGGTCCCTGTCACCATGTCCTCCTCAGACCATGACTTGCTGGCCTCGTCCATTTGCCATCACAGTTAGGCAAGAGAGTATAAAAACGTGCTCCAGTGAATCAACTGTATGCCAGGCATATTTCTTTCTCCCCCCATTATAAGAGTCCTACCTCCTCCTCATGATCAAGGTCAATTATCCCTACCAGTATAGTGACTCCTTTTCTTGCCTGCTTGTCTCTAGGTACAAGGATCCTGAAGTGACCAGGTGGTACCTATAGCCTTAAGCCTTAAGGCTATTTTTGCTGTGTCCTTAATAAAACATCGCCCCTCTGGGAACCAGGACCTCTAGACCCATAGAGCCTAAAGTTGTCGGGATGGAAAACTTGGATTTCTCAAGTGGGCCACCAGGAGTGATGGTAAGCGGGGCCATTCCTACTTCCATTTCCTGGTCCCCAGTCCAATGAACTCCCCCTATCAAGGCACAGCACCATATAACAGTTGTTGATTTAAGATGTAGATCTCATCCTGGAGGATGGTGTTCCATTCTTGCAGGTATCATCTTCAAGCAAACAACTTCCACTATGCCCTCAAAAAACCATTTCATTGCTTTATCAGGTCCACAGATTCTGTGTGTTGTGATATTTCATAGGACCACTGGATCCTTTGGTTTTATGCCCACTGCCACACCTCCTTTTCCATAAAATGGGTCCCTTAGAAGTGACATGAAGTGAAACATTAAGCAGGTAGTAAGTGACATAATAAGTGACATATGAAGTGGATGTTAGTAGACTAAACATCCATAGTTAAGTTGGCCAAAGCCTTGCTTGCAAGCAATCTGTATATTGGTTTCAGTCCAGAATTGCTACCCCATCCAGGGTGAAAGGAATCTATTTTGATCAATTTGCCACCAGGTGGCTGCTTGGTCTTCTTGAAGGATGATGCCATGTAAGGGGCTCAAAACTGGTCTTTACGAAAGTTGAGTTGGACATTTGGCATTGACAAATAAGTTGCCTCTGGTGAGCAGGAGCCCATAGTTTAGGGTCTCTTCATGCCTCCAATTCCTGTCACAATGGCTGTCCCATTCATCACACCAGAATTAGAGTGACTAGTGATAGAGGTTGGCTGACATCAATTGGCCTAGTTGTTACATTTAGTTGATTATTTAGTTGGCTGTTTATTCCATCATGGTTACTCTCTGATGGACATTAACATACTATAAAAAGATTTTCATATTTCATGCCCACCTCTATAGATTCATAACATGTGTCTTTCTCAGATTTGGTCTCCAATCTTCTAAGCCTCTTCATTCTAGATCCCTGTCTTGCCAAACCATTCACCACTACTCATGAGTCTTGGTATAGTCTAACTTCAGCTGACTTTTTTTTTCCATATACAGTTTATGATCACATATACCACCTAAAGCTTTGCATATTGGAAGGATTTCCTCCTTCTTGCTGAAGGCCACCGGTTAATGGAGGTGTAGTTCATCAGGAGTGCATTTTCAGCTTGCACTCACATTTTGAGCCATCCGTATATCAAGTTTGGCCTTTTCTCACCTCCCTCAGGTGCTCATAAGGTGCCTGCCACATGGTCATAGACGCGAACCAAGGGCAAAAGCATCAGCGGTGGCTGACACAGGTTTCTGGGTCCCTGATTTTGCCATTTGTACATTCTGACTGTGCTTATGTCTGATCCTGGATGTCCTATTCCATCTTAACGATTGAAAGCTTTTGTGCCTGACCAGCCTTTCATGACTTGGTGGGTCTGATAAAGATCATCATGACGGGTAGTTCTGGCTAGTAGACCATGGCCACTCTGTGTCCTATGGTCAATGTTCCATCTCTACGAGGGTCCGGCAGCATGCGAGGAACTCTTTTTTAAATGTTTCGTGCTTCGCTATAGATGGCATACCCTCACTTCAGAAACTTAGGGTTCTATATTCTGATTCTTCTACTAGCGTTTGCCGTATACTCTGCATGCCATCTTTTTGGATCATCAGGTCCAACAGGCTGTATCGAATACGTGGCAGGCTGCCTGTACCACAGTCTGAACCTGCTGCACAGTCCTTTCTTTCTGCGCCTCACTCAAAGCTGTGTGAATTATGCTATGGATTTCTAATTTCTACATCAGCAAGTTTCAGCCACTCTGCTTGCCAAGTTTTGCTACATTTTAGATAACCCACCTCCCCTAAATTATCACTGATAAGCACCCCTATTCTCTCATCGGCTGGCCTCCTGCCATCTAACATGACTCTCTCCCCTTACTTCAAGGCCTTTGCTCGTTGTGTTTCACTTGTCAGATTTACCCTTTCTTTAGCTTCGTCTAATCTCTCACCTTTCTACATAAAACCCTACCTTCCCTCTGAAGACTTCTTTGACTTTTTCCAGCAAGTCGTTCCTCTCCTCTCTGCAATCCTGTGGTACCTAGAGGCATGCCAATACCCGTTGCCACTAACATACCTGTTGTTGAATAACGCTTGCCCTGTGCTTCATGTCCATTACCTGTTTTTACCCTAAAACTAAAATCTCCTTAAGGAATGCATCCAAATCTTCCTACAGTTTTTGTAGGCATGCAGCTAGTTCTTGGTAAATACTGCCTGATGGAGCTATTCCCTCCTTATCCCTCAGCCTAAACCATCGGGGCTCGTAGTATGACCCAATGTATGCCCTGAGGGCTGAGGATATCCTAGAGTCCACACTTGTCTTCTCTATACCCAATCCAGAAAGATTCTATGCATTGATAAACTTGTCAACAATCATGCAAGCTCATGAATTGTTAGTTGTCCCCTCAAATTGCTTCAGTTTGGAAATTTTGCCTTCTTGCTTGGCACAATGGTCTGATCCTGCTGCCAGTGTGCTTCACTAAGGAAGATCGTCAGATCCTGCCTGGTTCTTAGCCTCTTTTGCCTCATGTCAAGTGTCGTAGATACCACTTACTAGGCACATCCCTCTCCCAAACTCCAGAACAAACCTGAAGTTTGAAAGATTTAAGAAACTACAGCTGTCCGTTGTGTTTCAAATCCCCTAGACCTTGGGCTAGAAAGCTGAATAGTTGACCTTGTCCTTATTTCTGAGACAGGCTCCACATTTGCCCTGGAGCCAAGAGCCGGATCGTCTTGTATCCCCTGCCTCAGAAATGCAACCAATACTCCAGAGTCTGTTTTATCGAGGGTTTACATCACCTTGCACACTTCCCTGATTCTGTCTGCTCCTCTGGGCCTCCTGGTGTTGACCACAACAGAATTTACCAGTAAAGCTTCCCTTTTTAAGTCATATGAAGTCTCTTGACATTAATCTTTTGCCTAAGTTTCAGCTAAGTCCGCAGTCTACCTGTTGGATTCAACTTCTTTCACGCCTATTGTAGAATATTTCTGGCCTTTGCCTACTGAAGAGAGAGGACAAGCAGGGAGAAGAGAAAGCTGTGGCTGAACCCTGGGAGAGCAGCATAATGAACAGGCAGTGTGACAGGTGGTGTGACAAACCAGGAGTGGTTCAGACAGGGTCTAAACTCAAGCCAGGTGGCATGACAGGTGTCATAGTACAGGTGGAGGCAGAAGATAACCTAAAACGACATTGATGATGTTATGGAGGTGTGGAGAGTGCTAGTATAGGGTCAACTCCCAGCTCAGAGGAAAAACGGAAGCATGAACTCAGTTACACAGTCAAGGCTAGTATTGTAGAGAGTGCCTTAGTGAGCACTTACATTCCCGGGACTCTTGTCAAGACTTCAGATACCTGATTCCCACTGTCTGAGAGGCTGAGATGCTGGAATAGTTTCTTCTGCGGTAAGGCAGTTCGGACAGACTTTGGAAAGAAACAACCCTAAACTCTCCATGGTTAAAATAACAAAGGTTGATTTCCTGCTTAACCTACCATTAAGAGGTGGTGGTGTAGGGTCAGGAGCAACTCTGTTTCACATAGACATCACTCAAGATCCCAGGCTGATGAGATGCCATCATTCCTGGTACTGACGTCTCATCTGGAGGCTCAGATTTGCCTCTGGGTTTGTTGCTGCCAAGTCTAGAGAGTTGTATATAAACTATTAAATGTTTTGGACTCTTCTGATCACATTTCATTGGCCTGAATGACTCACAAAGGCAACTTCAAAGGGTAAGGCTCTGTAATCTTCCTATACCTGGAAGGAGAGGAGAATGGGATGTTGGAACACTAGCGATGCCTACCAAATGGAGTCAGAATCAACTCATAAGCTGGACTTTGCTTGTGTCTATGTGCTTGGTGGGAGCTTAGGGGACACTTCATTGTTGTCTCATCCTGGGAAGAGTAGAATAGAGGAAAAGGACAGGTTAGCTGTTAAGAATCCTCCATAGAGAAATATGTATTCTGAACTATAGCCATAGTTTGTAGTCTGGAACCAATTCACCTTTGGTTGGGCCTCTACTCTGGGCATGTGTCTTCTCATTCACCGCTCTTAATATAAAGCCAAACCCAGCCATCAAAATTGGCTATTATTTTCCATTGGAGACGTTTCTACAATGAACTTCCATGCTCTGTCTCCACTTGTTGTCATTATGTAAATCACGTCACATTGAGCTAGTTGGCCCTGCCTAGGATTGTGACCCATGGCTATAGAAAAGTCCCATAACTCATCTGGGAACTGAGCTATCTTCTTTGATTTTATTAACAACATTCCTTGACTGACTGACTCACTCATTATATCCTGGGAACTTATTGAAATAACTTCAGCTTTTGGAAAAAAAAAAGGAGTACAACTAATGAGATGTAATTCAACTTATTTTTTTAAAGAGATCTTTAAAAGCGTATCTATACACAGACTTGTGCAGACAGAGACACATATCCAAACTTGCTACCTTTCAGAGCAAGGGAGTTGTACTTCACAGTTTAAGAACCACTCTGAAGAACCTCTATGCTGTCATAGAGTAGCAAGAGTCATTTCAATTGTAAAACCCATTGTGGAAATATCTCTGCCATAGATCCCTCAGCGGACACTCAAAAGAAGTGTTTTGTTCATAGGCAGAGCTTCGAGTGTCAGGACTGACAGTGTGGAAGGGTTTCAAAGAAGAGGCTAGGGGTGGGGGGGCGGGTCACAACTGCAGAAGATTCGAGTTGGCTCAGACCTGAGAGTCTCTCTGAAAAGCACTCTCCAGCACACTCCAGCAGGTTCCATCCCAGGGCGATGCTCCCAAAGCCGTCATCACCTTCCAGGCTGGAAGCCACACTGATAGGAATTCTTGCTGGACACAGCCATGCAAGGAGGGAAGATTCTTAGAAATTGCTTGTGGATGTTCATGCTGTGTTTATTTGATTTGAGAAGCATTCTCTTCTTAACCAGCAGTTGTGGGCTTTTCTTAGCTCCAGGTGAAGGGGTGACTTCCGTCTTTGATTCAGTGCTCCTAATTGGGCCGTCCGTTAGCGGAGGTGGTGAGAAAACAATGCTAATGAGGTCAGGGGTTCAGTGCCCACGTGGGTCAGTTAGCTTTCCTTTGTTCTTTGGCCAAAAGTCTGTACAGGCAATACCTCGTTTTCTTGAGCTTCACTTCATCACACCTCAC